>NC_138655.1:3831349-4203849 GCF_964273445.1 Streptopelia decaocto | reverse complement strand
CACGTGGAAGCAAAAACTCAGTTTTGTTGGCTGGGCAGGAAATTGTTATTGAGGATGATGAGAACCACGTGCAAGCCAGCTCTGCAGTCTGATAATAATCTGATAACACTCTTATTCAATATACTTTTCTTGGTGATATATTCAAATCTACATCAAACATTTCACTGGTGGTTAGAATTATTTAAATGGATTTTTAGTCTATCAAAGTCACATTTTTTTCAAATCTGAGACTATAAAATTTTATAAAGAGCATGGAAGGAGTGATACGATGGACTTGTTCTTTGAAGACTGAGAGCCACACAGTGCCATTTAAATAATAGCTCAGCACCTAATACTATAGTAACCAGTCATGTATCTCTGCCTGCATCAGATATATACATGTTGATGTTGATATTCACAGCTCCATTAGATATTAATAAGTGATATAACTGTGTCTAATACACTATATAATGTAAAGAGTATAACTATATATCCCTAATGCAGCTGTCAAAATCAGTAAATATCTCAATATATAAAGAGTTTCCTTATTTTTGAGATGCTGCACCCACAATGCATTTTATTTCAGTTTGGCTAGAGTGTGATGCATTTTTCAATCTTAAAAACAGTTTTATTAATATTGAATCAGGGACTATTTATCACAAATTAGTCACTGAAGCTATAACTGTTTATTATGTTTGTGGTACTGTGACTCATTAAAAGAAAAAAAAAAAAAAAAGAAAACAAAGAGTCAGTTAAAACCAAGTCAGGATAATGTTTAGAAATAAGGCTATTAATTAAAAATCAGCAGGACACTTAAAATCCGTGAGAATGTTCATTCTGGATCAGAGCTCTCATCAGGACTCATGTTACCCAGCTTTGACTATTGAAAAGTCCTGTGTCTTTTTGCAGCTACTTGTCCATACATCTTCTGTGCAGAGACACAGAGACACAGACATCTCCAAAGCACATTCTACTGCATCCTTCTGTGCTGAAATTGTAAAGGTTAGCTTACAAGGCTGCATTAGATATCTCATTTTCAGAAAGTTAAATCAAGGTCAGAAAAATCCTGCCCACAAATGAGGAAAAAAACAAAACAAAATCAAAACCCACAAACAAGCCCCACATTTTTGACTTCTATATAAAGAAACAATTTATTTAAAATAATCACCATTTGCTGTTAATAGATTAGATGAATTTAAATATCTGGAGTTCAGTTTTCTCAGTACTGAACTTAGTCAATATTTACTATGTATCTTCTGTTGCAGATTACAGAAGTACAAGTTTCCCCAGCCATTTATAGAAATATGTAGAGATTTTTCTTAAGAATAAATAAACATTTTTCTAAGAAAAAAGAAAAAAGGAACCTAAATATCCATCTGACCTTATTACCTCCTGGAGTGACTGTGAGCTGAGAAGCATTTCTGCTTTGTTTAGGCGTCTTAGACTTGAACTATTAAAAGGTCTAGTCAAACAGATACATAGAAAAAGAACAGCAGAGCAAGATGAATACCAATGTAGAGCAAAAGTGTTTTAGTATTGAAAACACTGTAAAAATGCAATTATGCTGAGGAAAAAAAATATAAACATATTTCTGAACATCCTAAATATTTTAAATATCTATAAATATTCATTGAGTATCCATCGCCCATACATATTTAAAACCCAAAGTCTCTGCTTTCATTACGTGAATGCTACTGGAGATAAAAGTATGCTTAAAAGAAATAGAACAATTATTGTTGGGCCAGCTGTAGTGATAAATCACAGCCAGGCAGGGAGATTAGGTTCCAAAAATGGAAATAAATGCACATTCACACTGGAGTTCCAACAGAGAAGAAAAACATGACAGAGAACAGAAGTTTGAAAACCAGTGCTATAAAGCCGAAGAACTGAAAACAGAGTATTGCAAAATGATGGACAGATTTTACTTCAGGCTGCTTTGGACTTTGACACTTTTGAAAACAGAAAGTGAGGACAGCAGTTTAAATTAATTAGTCCTTTAAATTACAACAGCAACTCAGGACTCCAGGCTATGCACTGTGAATCATTTTCTTGTGCCATTGTTTCTTCTCTTTCCTGCCATCTATTGTCTTTCATGTGAAAGTAATTTGTTCTGTGTTAGAAGAGGCAACTACCTAACCCAGAGATTAGTTTCTGAGTAATCACCACTTCTCAAAATTTCCTCCACTTTTACAATACTGATTAAAAGTATTATGTTTTCATATTGACAGAAAAAAACACATGCCTGATACAAGCAGCAACATGGCTTATAGACATAGTTGGAAACCATGGAAATTTGTCTTAGAATCATTGTTCCTCCTAACCTCCCTCTTCTCTGCCAAATGTCCTACTTCCCATGAGCTCCTTTAACCTCTCTCAGGGTGATTCCTGTCTTATCTTTGAGCTAATTTAGGTGCAGGCTATTTGAGGTACACATTATCTATACCGAATTAAGTTCATAATATACATATAGCAAATATAGTAGGAATAGCAAGAAACAATTTCCCAAAGAATATATGCCTCTACAACAAAGAAAAACAATGGTCAAAAAAGAAACTGAGATAGAGAATTTAAGGATTTGAAAGAGGCAATGAACAGATGCAGTGGTTTGCGCAGGAGTTTGTGAAGATGGATGCAAAGAAGAGAGCATCTTTGATTGATCATGGTGATTGGGAGAAATGCCTAAAAAAAGTATCATACCCATCTTCAGGAAGGGCAAGAAGGAGGACCCAGAGAACTACAGGCTGGTCAGCCCCATCTCAATTCCTGGGAAGGTAGTAGAGTAGCTAATCCTGGAAACCTTTTTCAGGCACATTAAGAACAAGAAAATAATCAGGAGTAGTCAACATGGCTTCACAAAGGAGAAGCCATGCTCAACCAACTTGATAAACTTCTATGATGAAATGACTGGCCTTGTAGAGAGGGGAAAACAATGGATAGATGAGGGGAGATAAGTGGATATTGTCCACGTGGACTTCAGGACCATTGACACCATCTCACATAAAATCCTCATCTATCCAGATCACTTACAAAGATGTGATCTTGTCTAAACCGTACTTTTGCCAAAGAAGGTTGGACCAGATGATCCTTGTGGCCCCTTCCAACCTGGTATTCTATGATTCTATGATTGAAGTTGTTGATGCATTGGCTGGATGAGCAGACAGTGAGGTGGACTGAAAATTGTCAGAAGGGACATGGCCCAGAGGGTGATGATCAGTGGTGCAAAAATGTCCCTGGAGGCCAATGACTAGTGGTGAACTCCACTGGGTGCAGTCCTGTTTAACATCTTCCTTAATGATCTGGATGATGTGTAAGAGTGTACCTTCATTAAGTTTGTAGACAACACAAAACTGGGAGGACTGGCTGATACGCCTGAGGATCATGCTGACATCCATCCTCAAAAGACTGGAGAAATGGGATGACAGAAAAAAACATGAAGTTAAACGAGGGGAAGTGTGAAGTCCTTCCCTAGGAGAAGAAAAAGCCCATGCACCAATATACCCTAGGGGTCACCCAGCAAGAAACCAGCTTGACAGAAAAAGATCCGGGGTCCTGGGGGACACCAGGTTGAACAGGAACCAGCAATGTGCCTGTGCTGCAAAGAAGGTGACAGTTGCATTAAGCAAAGCACTTCTAGCAGGTGGAAGGAAGTGATCCTTCCCTTCTGCTCAGCACTGGTGAGGCCACATCTGCAGTGCTGCATCCAGTTCTGGGCTCATCTGTATAAGAGCGACATGGACATACTGGAGAGGGTACAATGAAGGGCCACAAGGATGATGAAGGAACTGAAGCATCTCACATGTGAGGAAAGACCGAGGGAGCTGGAACTCTGTTCCAGCTGTTCATCACTTCTCCCAAGTAGCAAGTGATAGGACAAGAGGAATGGCCTTGAGTTGCACCAGGGGAGGTTTAGATTGGATATTAGGAAAAAATTCTTCCTGGAAAGGGTTGTCAGGCATTGGAACAGGTTTTCTGGGGAAGCGGTGGAGTCATCATCCCTGAAGGTGTTTAAAAGGCATTTAGATGAGGTTCTTAAGGACATGGTTTAGTACTAGAGTTATGTTATGGTTGGACTCGATGATCCTGAGGTTCTCTTCCAACTGAAATGATTCTATGATTTTATGATTATAACTGTTCATCCTGGAGAAGAGATGGCTCAGGGAGGATCTGTTTAATGTATATAAATACATTTTTGCCCCACATCCTGAAGGGAGGGTACAAAGAAGAGAGAGTCAGGCTCTTCTAAGTGGTGCCCAGTACCAGAACCCAAGGCAATGGGTGCAAACTGAAACACAGGTTCTTTCTAAATAGGAAACACTTTTTTACTCTGAGAGTGACTGAGCACTGGCCCAGGTTGCCCAAAGGGTTTTGGAGATCCTTGGAGATACTAAAAAAATGTCTAGACACGGTCCTTGGCAAATGGCTCTAGGTGTCCCTGCTTGAGCAGGCATGTGGGACACAATGACCCACAGAGATTCCTTCTAACATCAACCATTCTGTGAAATCCTCTCTCTGGGTTGGACTAAGGAGCTGTTGAGTCCACTATTTAGTCTCTGGTGATGTCTAATAGTAGATGCTTATGAAGAAATATGTAAATACAGCAATCATAAAGTTACATTTCCCTCCATACTCATGCAGTTTCTTGACAGCTGCAACTAGGACTGCTTGAACTGTGATGGCATTGTTTATTTTGGTGAAATTCAGATGTCCAAATTTCCTTTAAATCTGGGCTTCATTAGTTTGCTTAACAAGGAGTATTTCTGAGGCAGCATCATCATGAGCTGAGAAGCCTTAGTGTGACACCAGGCAAACTTAACAGCTTGCCTGCACTGCTGGAGATGTCCAGCACTTATGGGACCACTCTTGGCAAGAGCCCTAAAAAGTAACTGAGAAATTTGAGAAGTTCCAGATAGATGAGTGACTGTGAAGAAAAAGCTCAGCTGGAAAAGCAAAGCTAGAACTCACTTAGTGTTTGGAATTCAATGTTACATATTTTATTAAGACACAGTGAAATATTTTCATAAAGAATGAAAAATAAATGGCACTTTTCATCAATGCATTTATCTGATTCAGAAGCTATTAATTGGGTGGACTGATGTTTCTTTCCTAGCTAGCTCCAGCATCTAATAAATATACCATGATTAATGCTAACAATGGTAATTAACTAACAGCTTTCTCGAATATCTAATAGATGTTTTGCTGCATTTGCAAATACTGCGAAAAATCAATCTAGGTTTTAAAAGTAAATAAGGGTCCTTTGAAACTCAAAATACTGTCAAGCATATGTTTAATGAGAGTATTTGGGATTTTTGTCCTGATCAGACTCTTTAAATCACTTGATAGTATTAAAGGCTTATGATAAGCACTTTAAATGTTGTGTCAAGTTGGACTGGATTTTTAATATTATGTCAGGTATGTTATAGGTCAATAAAAATATTAAGAAATATAATCAAGAAAAAGCTACTGTAAGAAAAAGAGAGGTAGAGAAACTTATTAAAAAAGTAGAGAATACTGTTTGCTTTGTAGAAAAAAAGTAATTTTTTTTCAAAGCAAAAAGTAAATTTCCAGCCTCCAAACCAAAGAGAAGTAATTCCATGGAGGTTCATGTTTTCATGTCAAAAATGGCTTGGACTCTACAATGTTAGTAATGCTTGAATTACTTTTCTATTTTCTTTATATGACAAGAATCCTTCATTTGCCATATTAGAATATCTTCAGAGATTTACTCCTGACATATATAATGGAATCCCTGAGTATTACTCTAATGGATAATAGGGTTAGAAAGTGAAGGAAAGTCTTTCCCTATGCAGTGACAGAACATGAATAAGTCTGATTTCCCTTGATGAGAGTATTCATTTTATGCAACAAAACTGAAGCCAACTGCCAGGTTTGACCCTGATATCATCACCAGGTCATGGGAGAAAAATGATGGTACCTGAAGCACCTTCTGGGCTACCAGGTGTCACGGTGATGCTCACCATAGGTCATGTGGAACAGAAGAAAAAGCGTCTCAGTATGTAGCTGTGCAATAAGGTATTGCCAGTGGTAGCACTGGGATTGCCTTGTAAGGTTTCATTGTCTAAATTTTCTTGACCTGTCTGCAGCTTTATTTTATGTGGTTTAGGTATAAGAGCAATTTTTCTTACTGACCAGGTATTTATAGCTAATCTGTTCTGCTTGTGTTTGTCTTTCCATGGTGCAACCATAGTTTTGCATAGACAGCAGTACCAAGGAATCGTTCCATGTAGAGTAAGATACTAATGACTTCAGCACAGTGATGTAGTATAGAGAAATACAGGCTTACCATGGCAACAAAGTCCTTGAGAAGTGAATATACCAGATATAACACAGAGAAGTGCAAGTATGGGATGATAAAAGATGGGACATGGGCTTGGCACTGGAGACTGAAGCAATCACTCCCAATCAATCTGGAGCATGTACAGGGTTTGCTACTCCAGCTAGATCCCTACAAGTCAATGGGGCATGATGTGATTCATCTGAGAGTGCTTAAAGAGCTGGCTCACATCATAGCGAGCTGTCAACACTCTAGAGCACAGAGAGGCCCTGCAGAGGGATCTGGACAAATTGGAGAACTGGGCAGTCACCAGCCACATGAAGTTCAACAAGAGCAAGTGCCAGATTCTACACCTGGGACACGACAACCCTGGCTGTACATACAGACTAGGGGACGAGATGCTGGAAAGCAGTTCTGTGGAGAGGGATCTGGGGGCTCTGTTTGATGGCAAATTGAACATGAGCCAACAGTGTCCCTGACAGCCAGGAGAGACCCGTGTCCTGGTGCATCTAGCACAGCATCCCCAGCCGGGCAGGGAGGGGATTGTCCCGCTCTGCTCTGCACTGGTGTGGCCTCACCTGGAGCACTGTGTGCAGGGCTGGGGACACAGGACAAAAAGGATATTAAGCTACTGGAGAGTGTCCAGAAGAGGCTACAAAGTCAGTGAAGGGTTTGGAGGGGAAGCCGTATGAGGAGCAGCTAAACTCATTTAGTTTGTTTAGCCTGGAAAAGGGGAGACTGAGATGAGACCTCATGGCGGTTACAGCTTCCTCACAAGGGAAGGAGGAGGGGCATGAGCTGAGCTCTTCTCTTTAGTGACCAATGGCAGAACCCAAGGGAATGGCAGGAAGATGTGCCAGAGCAGGTTCAGGTTGGACATTAGGAAAAGGTTCTTCACCCAGAGGGTGCTGGACACTGAACAGGCTCCCCAGGGAGGTGTCACGGCCCCAAGCCTGACAGTGTTCAAGAAGAGACTGGACAGCATCCTCAGACACATGGTGTGAACTGTGGGGTTGTCCTGTGCAGGGACAGGAGTTGGACTCAATGATCCTTGTGGGTCCCTTCCAGCTCAGGACATTCTATGAACATGAAACTGTGTTTATGGGTAACAAAGTGTACAGAGAGTATTATCTAACCTACATCAGCTGCACCATATATAACAAATTTGGCTGTAACCTGGAGTTACAGAGCAATGAAGAAATAGAAAATGTGTAAAAATGACCCCAGGGGAATCCTCGAGTGAGGGAGAAGAAACCATCAATATCCTATTCCTTGCAGCAAAAGACCCCGGAAACCCTCCAAACTTGATGCAACAACAACACTCAGCAGTCTGAAGCTAACAATTTTCAGACCCAGAAGAGCAGTGGAAAGATGAGCGAATATCAGGAAAAAGTAATAGAAACTAAGAACAGGTTTTATTAATTTTTAATTGCATTATTACCATTATTGAGACTTTTTCTGAAGTATTCTTTCTTCTATTTTTTTTTTCCTGCAATCATTAGATCTAGACAAGTCATGATTCTTGAATTAAACTTTATGATTTCATTTATACTAACAATAAAATCTTGGCTTTATATATAAGGATTTTTCCTCTACACATAGGCAACTTTGGTATTGGTAACTCATATCACATCTCTGGAGAAAGAAGAAGATAGAGGAGGTCTCTCTGTAAGGGGCACAGCCTGTGCGAGTGACCCCTAATGATTTCTCACATCTGTAACACTGAGATGTGTCTTTTCCATCTCAAGGCTGAGAATGCATCGTGGTTTGATGGAAGTGTGAAATGTTTTGATGAAGTCCTCAGCTCTCACTGATTAGTATCTTGCTTTCTTGATCTTATTGCAAGGAGGAAGACTTTAAGAAGAAGAACCACTGATCACATCCACATGGAGGAGACAATGAAGACTCTCTTCCCCACTGCCCAGGAAATGTTAGCTGAGTCACAGGACAAAATTCTGAGAACCAGTTCATTTCTCCAGCCACTTGGCAATCATAGAATGGTTTGAATTGGAAGGGATCTTTAAAGATCACCTAGTCCAACCCCCTTGCCATGGGCAGAGACATCTTGCACTAGATCAGGTTGCTCAAAACCCCGTCCAGCCTGTCCTTGAACACTTCTGAGGATGGGGCATCCACAAATTCTCTGGGCAACTTGTTCCAGTGTCTCATCACCTTCATTGTAAAAAAAAATTTCTTCCTTATGTTGAGACTAAACCTAACCTCTTTTAATTTAAACCTCTTGCCCCTTATCCAGTCACTACAAACCCCGGTAAAAAGTCTCTTTCCATCTTTTTTATAAGGTCCCATTATATATTGAATAGTCTGAATACAATCTCCCTGAAGCCTTCTCTTTTCCAGACTGAACAACCACAACTCTCTCAGCCTTTCTTCATAGAAGACATGTTTCAGCTCTCTAATAATTTCTGTGACCATCTTCTGGGAGGACCTCTAACAAGTCCATGTCTTTTTTGTGCTGGGGACCCCAGAGAGTGGAATAGAGCGGGAGAATCACCTCCTTTGACCTGTTGGTCACACTTTTTTTGATGATACAATTGAAGATACAATTGTCTTTCTGAGGTGCAAGTGCACATTGCAGGCTCATGTCCAATCTTTCATCCACCAGTATCCCCAAATCCTTCTCCAAAAGGGCTGCTCTTAACCCATTCATCCCCCAGTCTGGATTGATACTGGGACCTGTTGCAATTCAGGTGCAGAACTTTGGATTTATCCTTGTTGAACTTTATAAAGTTCACATTGGCCAACCTTGCAAGCCTGTTAAGTTCCCTGTGGATGGCATCCCTTCCTTTGCATGAATCAACTGCACCATTCAGCTTGGTGTTTACAATTCTGTAGCATGTTGGGTTTACTCACAACAAACAGAAAATTTTAGTCTTGTTTTATGGGTTTCCTGGGGGATCTCATGGGTGACTCAAACGTTTGAATTTTCTCTGTGGGTTGTGTCATTTTGGGTGTCTGCCGATGTGAATCTCCAGGGAGGACCATGTGATGTACTTGCAAAACCAGCCACTGAGAGATGAGATTATCCTTTACTAACAGCAGAAAACTAAGCAGTGGGAAGAAAAGTGGGGCAGAGCTTTCATTGTAGAAGGAACGGCAAAACCCAACCGTATAATAATGTTCTGCAGCTGATAGAACCAATCCTGGAGCATTAGCAGAAATAGCAACACAAAAATCTGCTCCACTTACCAAATTTTCACATGCCCATATATACCGCTGTCAGGTATTGGGGTATATTTTAATTTAAACATCTGCTTTCTCTCAGGCATACTTGTGCAACACACAGAAGTTGTCTCCTTCTAATAATCTACAGCTGTGCCTTGTGAAAATATGTTTTCAGTTTGGCTCCTGAAACATGGATCAAGTGATACTGCCAATACAAATATCTTTTGCTGTCAAATGTTTTCCTCCTCTAAAGAGTGGAACACCTGCACAGCAGCTCAGTAAAAAAAAAAAAAAAAAAAGAAAAAGAAAAAGAAGAAAAAAAAAAGCTTTGTAGTGGTGTTTACTTTTGCTTTCAATTTTTCACTTGAATTTCATTTAGCAGCTAGTTGAGGCAGCCAAGAAATACTGATATGTATACTGGCATTATGTATGACATTGCATATGCAGGGCCAAATTCCCAGGTGGTGATTTATACCTGCTGGATGACTGGCCTTGGGCATTGCCTTGCTAAAAATTTCCTACAGCCCTGCCAGCTCTTTTTAGACCACAGGACTTGGGCTGTGGTTCTCTGACACAGACCAGACTGGCAGCACACCTCCTGCCTTTATGTTGAACCAAAGACGCAGGTCAGTTAGCAAAAAACAGAAATGTTGAGAAATACTGTAAGAATTATAGGTGATATTTGTGGATTCCAGATTTTTCAGAATTAAACCTTAGGGCAACCATATGTAAATTTCTGATTTGTAGGTTGTCACTAATGCACAACTCAGCTTTCAGACTTGAGTGATCTCCAGTTTCTCCAAGAAGGAAATGTTAAAACAGGTCAAAATAAGGGATTATGAAATGCTAATGATCAAAAGCCACTGAAATAAGAAAATACTAGTGATTGTCCCAGAGAATTCCTTATTTTCTTGAAGTTTTATGTATTGATCTACAATACTGAAATGCACACACATATACAGGGACTCTATATAAATTTGTGTTACATATAATGTAATATATATATAATTATATATCTAATACATATATTCTATTACAGTGTGTATATCAATATTTATTGCCTGGCCAGCTCAGATCTTGACAAGAATAGGAGCATCTCTTTCTCAACCATTCTACAACACCAACACCAGCAGGTTACTTCAGGAATAGTCTCAGCTGGCAATTCCTGCTCTTGGACTGAAGGTAACAGACCCACAGCCATTGGTGACACTGAAGCCAATATTCAAATGGGGACTGGAATCTTGGGGGATTATGCAGAAGGATCTACACATTGTCATTGTCCTTTGATGAGCATGGCTAAATTGGGCAAGATGATGCAGGCTACAAAGCTGGAGGACAGTATAGTAAGCCATGTATCTTTAAATTACAGCAGGGTTGTACAGACATATCCAAAACATGCCTATATGAAGAAGTTGGCGGGGATAGTGGTGGTGGCTATTATCCCCTCGTTTTCTTACAAAACACTTTCCTGTAAAGTTTATTTTGTCAGGAGTAAAGATGGACTAGGTTATTGCTATAGGTTATATCGTATAAATTTAAAGACTTAGTTCTCAAGACGTACATGTTTCATCAGGTTTTCTGTAGCAAAGTGGACTTAAGTGGTTTCCATCTTTCCCTGCTCCAAATCATTTGTTCCTGCCCAGGACTATATTTTACTAACTCCTTATCTATGCCAATGAAACTATTATATAAAGCAGGTCAATGAAATAAGCTGTCTCTAAAAAACATTGATACATTTTAGTGGATTTGTAGGTAGGATTTCTGCTTGGTTTTCCTCCTTTGCAGATGTTTAGTTTATTCGGTTTGCAACATGGCTCTATGAAGAGATGGGAATTAAACTGCTGTCTGCTGTCTGAAGGGAGATGGGAAGTTTTGACACTGATTTTGCTGCCAAATGTGCTAATGAGGTCAGTGCTCTCAGCCCTGCAGGAATGGGGTACTGGAAACATCTGCTTGCCCATGACTCAGTATTTGGAAGGCTTACCTTGCCATGCACACACATGGCTGGCAGTCAGGGAAGGATGGTATGGACCAATGACAACAACCTTTAATGCATGCCAAGTAATTGTCACCTCCCATTAAAGGATGTTTCTGGCCCCACCAGCTAAATTATCTTGCCTATGGAGATGAAGGTGGGTTTTTTTTCAGACGTTGTTAATGTCTTCTTTGTGCTCTTTGCTTTTCCTCTTAGACCAAAGTCATAGTTTAGTCCCAGCAGCAGAAAGATCTGCCCCAATAATCTTGGCCATTCTTCTTGCTGGAATCAGAAGCTGCAGCCTTCACATCCTCACTAAACCCACTTTGCTTGATTTGATTATCTCTAGCTGATTTCCCATCTCTTGTAGCAACAGCATAAAAATATTCCTCAGTTCCTGTTAAAGCTGTGCCGTGGCATTACTGACTGCCCTAAAACATCCTCTCTGGAAGTAGCTGCACTTCTGCAGAAACTAATAGAAAAATCGACATCACACTGAAGCTGTTGTTGTTGCAAAATATCATAAGAAAGGCTGAGTGAGACAACTGGATCTTTTTCTTTGGCATCCTGTCCCTGTTGCTGACAGGTTAGGCATGGAATATTAGGAGAGCTCAGTCAAGTGCTATTTCCCCATAACCACCTCCCAGTCTCCAGTGACTTGTGGCTCTCAGACTGCCTGAGAAGAAGCCTCCTGTGGATCTTGGTGAATTTATTTCATTTTTTAAAAAATTTGTCCTTTTTTCTGAAGTTAGACATTAAAGGTGGTAGAAAGTACATTCAACTGCATACATAGCAGATGCTTTCATATGGTGGAAAGTGATTGAAGTAATATTGAAGTTTGAGATCTTTTTTTTCCTTAGTTTTTCTCTATCTTCACTACATGGCATTTGCTTGCTTAGGGAACAGTCAATTCCCTTTCAAATACAAGCTTATCTGTCACAACAGCATCATCCTGATTACTCTGAGTCTTCAGGTTAACCTAGAGCCAAGGCACAGTTTGCCCTTCTCCAGAGAAAGTGGATTTCAGGGTAAACTGGGGAGAAAGTTATCCTTTTATGATTATTAAACCTCCTAGATCTGACATGAAATCCCATTAAGAGGCATCCTACACACAGCAGACCAGGAAAACAGCATCACTGCTCCCTTCTGCAAGGAGATGTCCTTGAGGAAGGTCAGGGGACACACTTGTTGAAAACTGTGACGTGTGCTCAAGCAGGGGCTGTTCCTGCAGCCGAGGAAAGCTGCATCATTTCTGCTCTTCCCAGCAGCCCAGCACTTCCCAGCATTGTTATTATCTGGAATAAACACTGAGGGTATATTCCTTTTTAAACAGCAAAGACTCGTCTCAAGTACAAGAGATCAAACACAGCTTCTTCGGCTCACAACTGGAGACAGACTGGTAATAGTGAATACTAAGGAGAAATATCCTAATTTGCAATACATTTCTCCTTCCCTTTCCTCTGTAGCTTAGAGATATATTTAAAAACAATAAAACCCTTTTTTTGTTGTTTTTAATTACACTGATTCCTGAGGCTGGTACTGGAGGGTGGCCGTTTTGCTGAAAAATAATCCCACATTGACAACGGAAATTTGAGAGACTGGTGGAACAGATTGCAAACCGTTTCCATGCCTGGTTTAACTGCTTGATTGCCAGCCTGTGTAACTAATTTTCAGCAGGCATTTACTTACATATGTAGGTCTCTGTAGTTTCACATTGATATCAGGCTACAAATACATTCAAGAAAAAGTCTTATGTACTATTCTGCACAGGCACAGATGAGACACAGGGAGATAGATGGTGACTGCAGAGACAAAGGCTCCTGCACTTGCCATGAGAAAAAAAAAACACGCGAAAATATAGGAATTTGAACAAAATAATAATAATAAAAACCAAACCAATCTGTAGTATGTCATCTTAATAATTGCTCACACTTCCCTGTTGACTGAGGGAGCTGAGGAAAGGGGAATGTCAGTTCTGAGCAGCAAGTGTTTTGAATTTCATGCAAACCTCTTTAATTTAAGTTCAATGCACCGAACTTTGGCCAGTTAGAAGACAGACAGCTGATCTAACCTAGATGTTAATATAGTCACCGTCAGCAACTCACTGAAGGTTGAGAAGGCTGTCCACAAGGCAAATTATTTGTTTGCAGCTGACCCTTTGCTCTAGAAGTGACAGTCCCTCTCCACTGACACTTTCAGAGGTTTTATTGCCCAAACACCTTGTACAAATAACTTTTGAACTGCTAAAGTGAAGGGAGATTAAACTTTCCCTAAGTATCTGTCCCAATCTTGCACACATGTGTAGGGAGGGTGAATTTGGCAGTAATATCATAGTCTATACCTGAAGGACCAGCAAGCTTCATCTTCATAGCTGGGTTGTAGGAATTGTGTCTGCCCACCAAGTTCAGAGTGAGAGAAGAGCAACATGTCTACATGTTGGTGAAGTGATTCTGGCTGTAGTGGATATGTCAAACAACGGATATTCAGTGGGACAAGGGACATATGCCATCCTCCAGAAAACCTTACACAATGTTACAGCAACCTGATCAAGACAACAATGAAATTCATTCTATGAAACTATCACATTTGAGGAGGAAAATGAAGATCTTTATGGGTTTGTGTTCTCTCAGACCTTCCACTCTCACAGCCCTTCACTTTGTTTTTCTCTTCTCCCTGCATGGGCAGCAGAGGTGGAGTCAGAGAAGATAAGAGAATCTGTCTACTCTACTGTGTTAATGATGGGAATTGAATGCAGATTTAGTTTGGTTTTCAAATAAGATAAACTATTCTCACTCCATTCCACTTTTCTCATCACCACAACACTTCTTTGGGCCTTTATCAAGTTGATCTGTAGCAGAATGCTGGTCTCAGTAGACAGCACTGAAGCATGAGATAATGGTTTTCCTGGTAGAGAAAAAGTAAATTTTGAACTCCACAGGTTCTTGAGTACTTGATCAACTTGCTTCAAACTTTCCAGCTTGCAAAATATGAGCACACAAAGTGGGATGAACAATTATTTCCAGTGTGAAATTACTCAGAGAAACAGGGTGAAAATTAATAGAGCAATGCACGAGTGTGCAGAGCAAAGCATGTGTCAAGGGAAATTTCTCCTTCTGATACCAGCCCCCAAACACATTCCAGCTTCAACAGTTTTCCATCTCTATTTAGTTTTTTCATCCTGCCTTGTAAGCCAGAACTAACTTACAAAATGTAGTATGCCCCTTTGCTGGGGTTTTCCCCAGTACAAAGGCGCTTTCTGTGTTATTTTCTTTCTCATTTTCTTTATCTAACCATTTCATTTTCCTTCCATAGTTTCCTTCTTATTCACAGCTTTTTCAGGACTATTACCAGCTGGTTTAAGTGTGGAAACTTTCCATAAACTCTTGTATGTTCTGTCTATCATAGACATTTTAAAGAGGGTGCACGTAGGTAGGGGTGTATTTTAGATATGAGTTAGATTGATCTGGGAATTTCAATATGGTTCCTACCTGCTAAAGAAATCAGATTTTAGAGAAACAAGACTCAGCTTCTTTGCAAAGCATAACACTTAAATACTACAAGATGGAAGTTGAAGTGATTTCAAAAGGGGATCTATGACACGTGACTTAGGTCTGGGTGATTTTGGATGTCCCTTCAAGTTGCCAGTCTATCCAAAGAGGAAATGTTAGAAGATTGTGATTGGATCCTATAGGAATGAGTTGAATAGTGAACTTACACATATCCTTGGGAAAATCCAGACTCCCCGAGCAATAGAGAAGACCATTAATTTCCATATTTTTAACATCCCTGACTGCAGGATTCAGGTGGACGGCTTCAGTTCTCTTAGTTTGCACTCACAAAGCTTCAGAAAGCTACTCCCTCAACTTCTTACTTTTGAAATGTGCAAGAAATTATAAATGAAGATGACAAAATCTCATCCTGGAAGGATTATATATTTCTTGTTAAACTTTAACTTCATTAAAAATCCATCCTTGATCCTCTTAAAGTATTTGCGTAAGTGAATGAAGGCTGTAAAGCACGACCGAAGCTTTCCTCCTTGGGGAAGCAGCCTGACCAATTTACATATTTATTAAATATTTTATATTTTACCAGATTGTATGCACTTCAAAATGTCACATCTTATTTTTGGTCTGAGCACTGCATAACGGTAATGGCTATTTCCAGTCCCGGGAGAAAAAAAAAAATATATAATAATAAAAAAGAATCTACATCTCTTGATTTGACCACTTCACAAGAATTTGAGTTTTTTATTAGTGCGTTTTGCTCTGTTCTGTGAAATTTTAGCTTTTAGTGTTACACAGTGTGCTAGTCCTGTGCAAATGAATCTCCTGTGAGGCTACATGACGAGCCTCTCATGTTTCCTCTGGAATGAGATTCTGCTTTCTAAGTATCCAAACTGAGATCCTAAACCAGTTTGATGATCATTCTGGCTTTAAAGAAAACAAACACAAAGCTGTTGCAACCCAGAAATGCCTGTGAAAATGTGCTTTCCCTAGGGGTACAAGTATTTATCAAATTAGTGTCGATATTTCTGTTGTAATTCCCCGACTCCTCTTACAGTTCAGCTGTCAGCATCTGGAGCAGAGACTTTTCCTTTATTAATAATGTACAAGACTAGGGTGTGCATGAGATATCATAACTAGGGCTTCCTATGAGCAGCCTGGAGTCTGGAAACAGGATGGAGTAAGGCTCTACACATGTTGTACCACCTCCACAACTCATGAATTTCCTGGACTTAACTCTGATTAAAGTATATTAATTCAGCCTGTAACAGGATATATTATTTAGGAAAAGAAACAAATCAATCCCCAAACCACAAAACAAAACAAAAACAAACAAACAAAGAAAACAGCAAAAAAACCCAACAACCCACAACATATCAATAAAGTAGATTTAGAGATTAAGTGTCTAGCAATGAGAGCATTTGGTATGTTGTTACAGTGGAAAATTATTTTGAGGTCATTTGGCCTGTTTTCATTTGCAGGCACTGAATTCTTTTCTGTAGAAGGCAGTATTACTATCATAACTTTTGCCCCTATTTGAATTTTTGCAGAGCCCTGTTATGCCATTCCTTGACCATGTCTTGATCAAATAAAGGGATGAAGCTCCTCATTGAAATCTTTTTTGTTTCAAATGCAGAATCATAGAATAATTTTGGTTGCTTCAGCTGGGCAACAGCCTTGAAGCATAAATACTAGTAAATGGAAAAGATTTTCCAATTGCAGACACAGTAGGTAAAAATCCATAGATTATAGACCTCTTCTAACCCTAAAAAAAAACCTTCGAGCACTCAAAGAACCCTTTGCCCTTTTAACCACCATGCTTATGTTTGCAGTAGGGACAGAAACTCTGAACATGTTCTAGCTGCTTGGTGGAATAAACTGTGGCCTGAAATACCTCCTTCTGAAGGAAAAGCCAGGCAAGAGTTAGACCCTGTTACTATTTCCTCAGCCTGGCTGAGATAGGGACAAATCTTTTTCAGAGTCACATCTTCCCTGGGGACAGTCCACATTATTCACTCTTTCCTCTTTGTGGGTCCTCTGACAGCCTTATCAGCAAGGATTTCTTGCAGGTCACTGCACAATAAGCATGAAAGACGGCCTTTAAAAAGACTCCACTAGAAGTATACCATGCTAAAATAGTTTTGCATTATAACTGCAATATATGAAGTATTTCTTGAACCAGCAATTGCACTGTCTGATCTGTGCCATGTTGTTTTCTGAATTATCCACTTTCTTGTTCGATTGTACAATTAAATATCTTATAGGACTTAAGTATGAGATGTGGGAAAAAACCTATGGGGTGATACCAGTGGTTCATTTAGCCCAGGAGTCTGTCTTTAACAGAGGCAGTGACAGATGCTATTTAAACATGTAATGTATATTAAGCTCTAGTAGTTTTCTCGCATTATAAACTCACATTAAATTGATGCTATTTCTTCCCCATAGATTTATAGTCTTGTTCTTATCTATCTTTAACTGAAGATGCTGCGTGGCTTTGACTGGAGCTCACACAGGTCTTTTAACAAGAGACTTAGTCAGGTGTGGAGCTACACTCACAGCTTCTTTCAGTGATAAACGTAAATCATATGCAGAACCAGACACTCTCTCACAACATCAGAGCAAGTGAAAGGAAAGAGTATGTCAGATGTTCCTTTCCACCACCCCTTAATTTCCTTCAAGCTGATGTGATATTTTGGTCTGAGGAGACAGCACAGGCCAGGAGAAACTTTGGACCTCCTCAAGGGCATGAAAGACCCTAAGATGTTTTTGCAAAATGGATCCATTCAGGTATTCTAAGGACTTTGTGAATAGTTATGAATATTTTGCTTACTAAATGCTATCTATGCTTCCAATTCAATATAGGGAGGTGCATGGACAAAAGGGAATATTGGCAAAGGTCTTCTCCTGGGCAGCACCACTGTGGAAAGGCTTAGAAGAAGGTGGTTGCCTTCCAGTTTGCAGGAGAGATCATTACCACTACAAGGTTAAATTACATTGTAAGTGTGTCTCACACCCTCCCAACAGAGTGGGAGATTCTGCATATTTTATTTTTTTATTTTATTTTATTGTATTTTATTGTATTTTATTGTATTTTATTTATTTTATTTTTTACTATTTTTATTAATTTTCTTTTTCCTATTTTATTTTTATTTTTATATTTTATTTTATTTTATTACATTTTATTTTATTTTATTACATTTTATTTTATTTTATTACATTTATTTTTATTATGTTGTTGTTGTGTTTGGTTTTGGTTTGTTTCTTTGTTTGTTTTGTCTATGGCAGTTCCAAACGTGTCTCTTCTTTGCCAACAAATCTGCTTTTTGCTGACACCGTGCTTAGTAACGCTTTTAGTGCTTACAAAAGGATGGACAGAAAGTGGATACATGGAAGCTATGGATATATGGCCTCCCCTCTCTGACAGACAGGGCAGCCTCAGTCTATGAGCTCAAGTCTGGGCACCACTGCCAGAAGCATTGCTGAAGTCAATGGAATTTACCCCTCTGTCACGTAATAGGAGCTCTTCCTTTGCATTTAATATCTCACTGCTAATGGAGAAAGATCGATTTCCTTTAATTGCTGAGCATGCAAAAAGCACAGTATCTCTTAGTGAGCTGGGTAACAGATGTGGACAAGCTTTCACCCTTACTGCTATGCATCAGTCTGAGTTGTGATCCTTCCAGGTGTTGTTATTAGCACATGGCCCTCAGAAGGAGGTGGGAATTTGGCTCTGACAGATGCTTTTATGGTTCTCCATACAGGAGTCTCAGTGCCTCTTACTAACAAGACTCTCATAAGGTCAGGACTTACCAACCCTTCCTTGGGGAGCTTTAGTAATCTGTCTGAAAATCAGCTTTTAGTTTGAGTCACTTTATGGTATTTGAGACTTCTCTGCAGGGCTGGCAGGTGGATGTTAAGGAGAGCAATGTTTCTAGAGCACCAGTGGGAGCAAGGTCAAGAAAGATACCCTTGAGACCTTCCAATGGCTCCAGAGAGATGGGTCTTAGTATTTGAATCATACCCAGAAGGTTCTAAAATCAGCACAGAAGCAGTTTTGTGCCATGTTGTACAGCCATAGCGGGTTTCATTTAAAAATGAGGGTACTAGAGGTTTATTCTTTCCACCAGCTTCTTTAAAATAACTAAAAGGTATTGTGCACTTGACCTGGAGCTGGCTTTTGGTGTCCAAAACATAATAATATCATGTGGCTGATGACCCTGGCGTGGTTTAACCCCAGCTGGCAACTAAGCACCACATGGCTCAACCTCATCCATTGAGATAAAGACAAAACAAGCAAAACAAAGAATTAATTCACTACTTTGTCTTCCCATGGGCGGACAGGTATTCAGCCATCTCCAGGAAAGCCAGGCACCATCACACATAATGGATAGTTGAGAAGACAAAAAGCCATAACTCCAAATGTACTCCTCTTCCTTCTTCTTCTTCCTCCCAAATATATACTGAGCATGATGACAAATGATATTGAATATACTTTTGGCTTTCTGAACTCTTGTGCACCCCCAGCCCACTCACTGGTGGGTGGTGCGAGAAGTAGAAAAGGCCCTGATTCTGTGCAAGCACTGCTCATCAATAACTAAAACATCCCTTTATTATCAACACTGTTTTCAGCACAAATCCAAACCATAACCCCATACTAGCTACTGTGAAGAAAATTAACTCTATCCCAGCCAAACTCAGTACAACAAAGTTCTGCCTTTATTGGAAATAGCACAAAAGTTTGCAAGCTTAGGACTGACAAAATGGTCATGCGCAGCCCCACAGCCCAATGCAGAGGAAGTACCTAAAGTGGTGGTTGTGATTCATGACTCTCTATTAATTCACAACAGCAGAAACCTAACTCAGGTTTTAGACTTCATACGGCCAGCACTGAAACTATTCTGACTGGTGGTGACCACAGGTTTAAAGCAATAAAATCAAAAAAATGCACAGGAGTACAAAATGTCAATACTAAATCAAATTATAATCCTAATTTAGGAAAGAATTTATATGTTTGTGTGAAAAAAATTGTGCCAAAATCCCTAAAGTTGTGCAGCTACTGAAGGAACATCTGAATTAGTGCCTATTAAATTAACCTAAAAATTGGAAAATATGATCAGCATCAAACAGTTATGTAAACTGTCTTCTTTACTGTCAGCTTTATTCAACTTGGGTTTCTCCTGCAAGCAGCGGATTGGTCAGGTTCTTTTCTTGACTGAGAGGTGTAATTAAACTTTGCCATGTCTCTCAGCAGAGCAATGCCATTTTTCTCAGAGCATTCATTCCCCGGTGGTGGGAGATATACACTCCCGTTAGTTTCCCCAGGTATTTCTCTATAAATAATACAAAGAGAGGTTGTATCTCCTCCAGCCCTGGAGAGCACATGAATTAAACGTCAGTATATAACTTGATTTTCCTTCTCAGCTGACTGAAAGGCAGCCAAGATCTTGATAAAGGGATCGTTATCTGCTGTTGAAGAGGCCTCCTCCGACTCTACCACCATAAAGTCAGAGGATATAAAATGCATGAACTATTTATCTGGTCTCATCACTGCCATGATGAGCAAAAGAAACCTGTGAATATTAGAGGGAAAAATCTTCTTGCCTTAATGGCATCTATCATGTTATACGGGGCTGTATCAAGGTACCCCAGGCTAACTCAGCCTGCCTTCATAAGTAAAACTCCTCACCAGATAAACCCTTTTGCCTGCTTCATTTTTCCTTTCTTTCAGGCAATATTACAGAGCTCAACAAAACGAGATTGGGAAGTTGATCTTGTTACAGCTAAATTTCTGGCAATGGCTTTTCTAGGACTCCGTTTAAAATAATCACCCTATTTTGAAGAAACAGAGTGGTCCTCATAGCTGTTCTTGTGCACAGTATTTTCAGGCATCGATGTCAATTATTACAATGTATCTATGTATTTTTTTACCTAGGCTAAATTCAAAATTTGCATCCCAGTTGTGTTGCAGGTGATGGGGTTTGTGCCTGTGAATGACATGATGTGCAGATGCTGATACTCAGAAATTGTGCATGCAGGGCTATTGTGTGTTAAAGCATGTTTTGAAAACTGGCCCCAAATATCATCGGAGTGATTAATCTGTCTGCTCTTCTCAGTTTCTTTGGTAAATGCTCTGTGACACACTCAATTAAATCTGGAAATAAAATATCCTTCACTGGAGTGTCTGACATGCTTGAAGCTAACCCCATGTTGGAGGGTTCCCTTAGGGCATGGACTTGTTACAAATTCTTGGTTCTCACTGTCTTTCTATGAAAGGTGCAGGAGTTCAATACTTCTCTTGATGTCACTCCTGGTGTTTAGAGACACACAAAAGAACACCCCTGAAAATTAATAAAAAATCACTCCAAAGCATAATACCTCCACTCCAACATCAATAGACCATCTACTTTATGCCTCAGTTGAGTGTGGGATTGTTTCTGCCAGAATATTCCCTGGTGCCCTGTCCAGATCAGTTTTAAATGCTTTAAGTGGTGATGTGTTCACTGCTTCATGTGGCCATCATCACTCAGGCTGATAGATCAGTCTAATAGTGCCTAATGCCTGTCAGCATAATCTGTATTCTCAGTTTCTCAGCTTTATCTCTGGAGGGATACTTATCCTTTTGCCTTGCTAGTGGTTGACAGAAAGTTAATTAGAGCCAGAAAAAATCTTTTTCCCCAGAAAGTTCAACAGAAATGGTTTTGACTGAGGAGTGAGTCCAACAAGTACTTTCAACACTCTCCATATATGCAAAAGTTCTGAAGTTTTAGTCAAGGCCAGGCTGGATGAGACTTTGAGAAACCTGGTCTAGTGGAAGGTGTTCCTGCCCATGACAAGAGGGCAAAAGTTGATCTTCAGGGTCCCTTCCAACCAAAATCCCTGGGGTCACCCTCTGTACTTAAAAGTCTTGCTGTTGCAAGGCACAGCATAGAAAATGCCTTTCTAGCCTACAGTGAAGGTGCAGCTGAGCTGAGTATCATGCCCAAAGCTCCTCAAAACAAGGCTAGTATATCTTAGACCAGCCTCTCATTAGTTGGACATGCATGCAAGATGGATCCATTTTCATCTTTATCAATTGATTAGAACTTTCCAAAGACCTAACAGGTCACCTTGGAAGGCAGGTGATGAGGGTGGAAAGTATTGGTCTGGTGATTGAATGGTTCTGTTGGAAAGCAAGGAGACCTGAGTGTGATTTGTTCTGTCTTAGAAGTCTGCGTAACCTTGCACAAGTCACTTCACACGTTGAGTTATATCTCACTTTGAATGAGTACCAACAAGGTTATTTTCTTCTTGTCCTTTTTAAAAGGTCTTAAATTGCTGTGTCCCAAATAGAGTTACTTTTTCTTATTAGGTACTTTGACAGCACATAACAGAGAGCAGCCTCCTTCTCAGGCACTACAAGAATCCCCATGCAACAACAACTTCACACTCACTTTTGGGAACCATGTCCACACTATGGCTGGAAATTGTTCTGCCAGACTGAAACAGTAAAATGCAATGGATGGAAAACGGGCAGAAGCGCCATGAATTACATGTGATCCTTCTACAGATTGTGCTGTAAGAAGACCTCATCTTCTGGAGCTGCTACTCCAAGATACATTCATAGCATCATAGAACTCTTTAGGTTGGAAAAGACCTTTAAGATCATCAAGTCCAACAGTTACCACAGGTGATGTGCAGCAATCCTGTGCTGCCTTTCACTGAACAGTTTCCAGCCTCTTCCAACATTTGTATCAAAGGGAAATGAGCTGTATCCTCTCTGTTTTCTGCCAAGGAAGCCTAAACTACCTCTACAAACAGGATATTTATGTGCAAGAGAAGAAAAGGGTCTGTAAAAGATAAAGTGCTGTGACAGGGGCATCAAAGACCTCCTTGAAGGAGGAGGGTGGTAAAAGTGGCCTAATGAAATCCCCATGCATGATGCCACCTGAGGAAATGCCATGATATCTGCTGTGGTTTTGGAGTCAGGGATCATTACCTTGCAGCATCACTGTCACTCTACCACAGTCTGGCCTCTACTGAGAGTTAAAAAGACTCCTTTTTTTTTTTTTTTCCTCTTTTTCTTTTTCTTTTTCTTCCCTCTTCTCTTCTCTTCTCTTCTCTTCTCTTCTCTTCTCTTCTCTTCTCTTCTCTTCTCTTCTCTTCTCTTCTCTTCTCTTCTCTTCTCTTCTCTTCTCTTCTCTTCTCTTCTCTTCTCTTCTCTTCTCTTCTCTTCTCTTCTCTTCTCTTCTCTTCTCTTCTCTTCTCTTCTCTTCTTCTCTTCTCTTCTCTTCTCTTCTCTTCTCTTCTCTTCTCTTCTCTTCTCTTCTCTTCTCTTCTCTTCTCTTCTCTTCTCTTCTCTTCTCTTCTCTTCTCTTCTCTTCTCTTCTCTTCTCTTCTCTTCTCTTCTCTTCTCTTCTCTTCTCTTCTCTTCTCTTCTCTTCTCTTCTCTTCTCTTTCTCTTCTCTCTCTCTCTCTCCTCTCCTCTCCTCTCCTCTCCTCTCCTCTCCTCTCCTCTCCTCTCCTCTCCTCTCCTCTCTCCTCTCCTCTCCTCTCCTCTCCTCTCCTCTCCTCTCCTCTCCTCTCCTCTCCTCTTTCTCTTTCTCTTGTTCTCGTTCTTTCTCCTCTCTTCTTATTTTTCTCTTTTCCCTTCTCTTCTTCTGGGATTTAAAGATTAATCACTTTCCCAGTCATAAGGGTAATTACAACCTACAGTTCTGGGCCAAATATCTAGGTCAGCTCCTGATAAGCACCTGACAATAGGCTTGTTTCCTAATGGGTGGTGTTCGGAGCAGGTTTTCAGGAGGTTCTGTGAAATTCAAACAGGATTCTGGCCAAATTAAATACTGAGGCTCATCTTCTATATTAGAGGTTTATAGGGGAAGGAGATATAGCAGAACACAGACCGGTGTGTTGGTAAGTATCCAACTAATGTCTTTAATTGGTGACTCCAAGATAGAAAGGAACGAACTCCAATATTTAGAAGTCCAGAATAAGAAAGAGAGTGAAAAAAATGCTCTTTCTCAAAACTACCTAACTGCCCAGCCAGTTCAGGCAGCAGCCAGAGGGTATGAGAGAACAGGACCAAAAAAAAACAGGTTGTCTTCTGAAATTACAGGAACAGAGATGAAAGTAGATGTTTTAGGAAAAGGAAGCGTTGGACTGACTGAGAAGCAAGGAGGAGGAGCATCCAAAACCAAGCTGAAGAAGGTAATCCAGGTGCTTGGAGGAGATGAGAAGCAATCTGAGAAAGCAAGAGATAGACATGTTCAAGACCATGAGGAAATCCTGCTGCCTGCTTGACCACATGTTTTCTGCAGACATTGGCAAAAGTTATGACTTGCCTGCTGTTCCTTATGTCAGAACTGGCTGATACTGAGATGAGCAATAACAATTAAGAACTTTTGTTTGGTTTTTTTTTTTTTTTCTCTCTCTCAAAAGCTCAGGTTTCTGAGACCTCACGAGCTCATGCTTTTGTCCATAGCTTTAAGATGATCTTTCAGAAACTAGGATAAAAATTAGATAAATGTTGCCTAGATGTCACCTTCCCTGAAGATTTTCCATGTGGCATTTGCTAGATATAAAATGCTTGCTCTGGGTTTGATTTAGAGATCAGATTTGATATAGTGATGCTGATGTCTTTCTTAAATGTCTGTCAGGCTTTATTAAAGTAGATTTTGTTATTTACAACAAGACATTACAGGTCTGTCTCAGGGAGGCGTTAATTTGTGAGAAGGGCTATGTGTGGTACCTCTGTTCTTCCATCAGCATCTGCCAGTGCTGCAGGGCTAGTGCTATAACTCTGTTTTTCTGCCAATCAGCAATGTTACTCCTCAGGCCAGTAATCATTTTTGCCTTGAGCAGCCAAGCCTCTGTTTAAGCAACAGAGCAAAGAGAAAGGTGAACTCCTCAAAAGTCAAAAAAGAGAAGCTTTCAGGCTGATTGTTGTCTCACAGGAATTTGCTGAATTCAAATGCGAAGAAATACAGTGTAAGACTTGTGAAAGAAAAAGAAAGGCAGAAAAAGGGTTGCCAAGGCTTACCTGGGGAGGATTCCTCCCTCACACAGTGATTGATGACACAGTGGTATAGCTGGAAGATGAAACACATCTGCCTGAGGATGGTACCCTGGAGAGCCTGATGGAGGCCGATGGAAGGCCCATAGGGATGCAGGAAACATCTGGGGCTTGTGCCAGGGAAAGGATGCTGTAGGATGATGCAGGAGACCGTCAGATACAATCACCCAGCATTGCCCTGGGACCAGTTCATGTCACACTGCCTGGCACATGCTTTCAGTTTGACTCTAGAAATACATGACTGTGATGTGCTGCAACACAACTCTTTATTTACACACTCTGGACTGAAAGTAGAAACATGCCAAATGTGCTAATAGACCCTAGGACCAAATAGGTCCAAAAAAGGACACAGAGGAGACCTGAACTCAAGTATCATAGAATCAGTTTGGTTTGAAAAGACCCCTAAGATCTTTGAGTTCAATCATTAACCTAACACTGGCACTAAACTATGTCCCTAAGAACCTCATTTATGCATCTTTTAAACCCCTCTAGGGATGGTGCTGCAGCCACTTCCATGGGCAACCTGTTCCAATGCCTGGCAAACTTTTTCATAAATAAATTTTTCCTAACATCCAATCTAAACCTCCCCTGGTGCATCTAGTTTGGAGCAGCCAGAGTGCTCTGCAAATAGCTGTCCCTATGCAATGAGGACATGAGCATCCTCTGCTGCCAGACTTGGGGGTCACAAAACATCCCTGGTGTGGATGAAGTTAAACTGTAGATAAGGACCCAGCTAAAGCCAACAATATTCTTCAGATCTCTGCAGATGACCGCCCCTAGTGCTATCCCATTTTGGCATATGTATATTTGTCTCTTGGTCATCATGTGTGGAGACATAACTTGCTAAAAAGTTTTTGATCAATAATTTTTTCTTATGAAAAAAGCACTTTTGTTGAAATACTGCCATTTTGAACTGTAAAAACCCAATTTTCTTTGTTTTCATAAAAGCTGTCATATTTAGCCAAATGATTTTAATCATTCTAATTTAGTGTCAAAAATATGTTTAACATCATTTATTTTTCTGGATTAGCTGTAATATTTACACCATGCAGTAAATTTTGAAATTTTCTTTTACTAATGAAAACTGTTTTCTGAGAGGCTGAAATTTCCCAGAGGACAGAAACTGTATTTCCCAGTCACCTCTGGAGGAAAACTCATGTGAAAACTCATGTGAAAATGACAACTTTCCCTGCATTGTAATAAAACATTGTCTCAACCGAGTGCTATTTATGACCAAGCCTACAAACTACAATTCTTTCGGGAAGCATAAACAACATCAAACAAAAGTCTCTTTTTTCCTTAAAAGTGGACAACTTACTTCCAATTGTGTTTGTTTGTTTGTTTAATTAGCATTTTTTTTTTTTTTTAAGAAAATCTTTGCTCTGCTCTGAAATGAATTATAATTTCCTTATGTTTGGTTTATCTGTGTGAGCTGATAGAAATGAATAACACAAAAATGCTCATATTTAGGTCAACTCAAAGGTTTGTTATGGTACATGTTCTCTGACGTGGACTGGTAGTAGCTGCTTCAGAAGACAGGATAAAGACAGAAGATCTCAAGCTATTTACCCTTCCAGCAATCAGTGACTTGCAACACAGTTAAACTAAGAGAAAATGGAAAGAGCATCAAGAAATTCCGTATCTCCTTCCTTTCCCCAAGCTCCAATTGCTTTATTTCATTTTCTTCCCCCTTTCAGGGTGAAACAGTTAGTGGAGAACATTTCTCACCTTTATTGGTTCAGTCCCACCATTTAAAGCTCCAATTCAGAAAGTGCCTAAACACCTACTGAAGTCCCAGTTGTGCACTCAAAGTGGAGCTCCTGCTCACAGAAGGTTTCCATAACCAATGTGCATAATGGACGGAGTGTTCATTACAAGGCCTGAATTACATGCAAAGTCAAGAAGGGATTATAATAAGAAAATAAGTGCAGAGACAATGTTTGTAGAACAGCAAATGAGGAATAAACTGCCCATGAATAAATTTAGGCTGGCAATTAGAAGAACATTCCTAATCATAACATGCTCATGTTCCGGAAACAGATTTTCAGTAGGAACAATGGGGCAAAAAGAAGCCAAAATGGGACTTCATGGAGTTTGATGAATGTCTGCAAGGAGTTGGGTGATACAGGCTTGCAATAACAGAACTAGAATCTGTTACCCTGAGGGTCTCAAGAAGCTTCACATAGAAACATCTATTGAAGCAAATCAAGGTGCTACAACACAGTACCTCAATACTGAATGTACGTCAGCTGAACTAAATTTCGTGAAGCTGTAAGTGGTAACAATCTGCGTTAGCCAGTTTATAACATCTGAGAATCCAGTTCTATAACTTAGAGTTTACAGACCCAGTAACAGCTACATTGAAGAAGAAAAATATGCAACATAGTTCCTTGAAGCTTTATTGATCTGCAGCCTTGTCTTGATTCAGTATCCACTACAAACAGCATCTTAATGACAGGCACAAAAGAAGCCAAAGGTGTCTTGGCACGGAAAAGAAATTAACTTTCTCAGCTTTATGTGTGAAACCTTTGAATCCCATAATTTCACTGCTCAGGCTGGTTGACTCTGAAGTCAATGAATTATTTTACCAATAATTTTTTTTCCCAAGCATGGGACAGTAGCAGAGAAGTAATTGTCATTTACCTTCATTTGTTGTATGTCTTTGTATAGGGATGTTTGAAGCATAAAGAGAAAATATGGGGTTGGAGGTATGTCTAATGACCTGTCAAAAAGCAGTCCATCTCCATTGTCTCATACAGGGAAAATAATAGAAGGTTTGTTGCCTTATTTCCATTAATAGTAGAGTTTTCACAGGTACACAAGAACGGGCATATTGAGTAAAATCAAAGCTCAGTTAGGCTCCTTCTTTTGTCTCTGACAACATCAGAAGATCACAGCTCATGTGCTGTTTCCTTTGAGGGAATATTCATTCGTGCCTCATGGACTTTCTAGATTGAGTGTGATTTCTATTATGTATTTCCTGCTTGAAAACTGATTTTTCTTTCATATGTGTATTCTTGTCTACACTTAAGCCCATATATTTTTTGCAATGACATTCTATATCAAGCCAAGGAATGGATGAACGATGCACATATGTAAAGAGAGCAGCATGTGGTTAAGCAAACACAGTACCCAAATCACAGCATCAGTCTTTGCCCTGAGTTTCTCAGCGTGATTCTCCCAACAGAATTTTTTCCAGCCATTCACCCTTAGAGAGTCTAGAAAGATTGCCTCTTATTATCTTCAAAGAGTTATGTGCGAAATTCACATTTCTGGAGTCAAGAGGTCTTAATGGCACTGTTTTCCATACAAAGTTTCTTCACAAATGATGTAGTGCAACATCTGGTGATAGGAAGTACAAAGAGAATTTAGGAACATCTGATCACAATGTCATCAAAGTGACTTGAGATCCATTATAAAATGTACCATGGAGGGTCGTGCCCCAAGTCACTTAATGAGCCTGGGGAAAAACCCTGCTGCAGGCTGGTGCTTTGTCCTCATTGCTGCAGCCTCTTTCTCTCCCATGAAAAATTCTTTTGCTCAGGATTAGAAATAAATCCCAGGGTTGGGTGGAATAAAGATATCAGGATCACAAAATGAACACAACCTGTGCTTAAAATCAAAACCATAGCAGGTTTCCCCAGAATGGGATTATTTTACAGGCAAACACAGTACTAGATAAAACCTTGAATTCCCTGTAGCCTCCCTAGCTTAGTTTGTGTATAATTCCTCTGCTGATTACTAGAGTTAATAAAAAATAAAAATGTCTTCCTTTAAAGCTGGAAGATATTCACATACATTCATATACCTGCCTCCAGGATAAAGAAGTAATTACCTTGAGAAAAAGCTGGAAGAAAGATGAAACTCAGGCACCTGCTACAGCTGTGAAGATGGTAAGGAGGGCCAGCATGCAATAATTAAATCTTTATCACCCAGAAAGGAATCTGCAGCCTGCAGTGTCTTCCTGGTGAATATCACCATGTTTATTTTTAAACCTATTCCCTGCCAGCGTGTCCCAAAGTCATTTCATATACACAGCTGGCTGGGAAGAGGCGGGCTAGAGCTTGAAAAAGCGAAAGCTAAAAGGAGAAAGAAAGGGGCTGGCTAAAAAGTTTGCAGAAAAAAAAGGCTGGGATGGAAGCCACTCAAATTCAGCAATAGGTGACCTACATTTTGAAACCTGTCTGAAAAAGCCGGATTTTTCACATCTTAGTATCACTTGTTCCCAAAGGTGCTGTATTTTTTTACTCCCTGCTTATCAGTTCTTCTGAAATTTATGCTGCTTTAGATGAGGTGACAAAATATGGATTTGGGGACCAGTCCCTCTTACAGGAGGAACAACACAGCTGAGTGAATTTTGCAAACGGTGAAAAATGACGCGAAGACCTTTTGCCATATGTGTGAGAAATTGCAGTGATTGCACCATATGACCCCATCACGCTCAGTGCTGCCTTCTCCAATATACCAATGTGAGCCTGATCGTGGGGTTCAGGTCTGCTGGTGGCCTTGGACTTTATCCAGTCCCACAGTTTATCCCTGATCTGGGCACTTTGTCTCTTTTGTACAGAAAACAGAACTGTGGAAAAGTGAATTATTCTGTTGATATGTATAAGGACAAGTGAATATGCATCACATTTATTTATGCATTCATTTGTGCATACATGTCCATCTATCATCAGATGATATATAAAGTTATGTCTGTGTGTACACACACTGAATTTTAAAATATGTGTTTTGTTTAAAATCTCTGTTGGAGAAGTCATAGCCAACCAGCTGCCTTAAATAGCCCAATGCCTCAGGGCAAAGGGAGAGATTATTCTTTCTTGCCTGTATCTAGGTCTGCTCATGGAACCAAGATGCACCAAGGAGGGACATGAGTTGCATGCAACTTTGAGGCTGGCCCTACTTCACGTGGCAGGTTGCATCAGAGACATTCAGAAATCCCTTATAACCCATCCTATTGATAATCTGGCTGAGGTTTTTTATCGATTAAATTTGTATTAATGACAAGGGAAACCTTTATTAGACTGCAGAATAACTCTGGGCTCCCTAAGAGAACACAGCAATGTTAATTGCCTGAACGTCTGAATCTCAGTCAACTAATTAACCCCAAATTTGTTTTCCTTTCACACTTCCCAACTTTTTGCCCCATAGCACATCACTCTTCAGTGTTATCGTCTGCAAAGAGTGGGAGAAAGATCCTAAGGCTGTATTTAGATTCAAGGTGCAAATGGCACCACCAATGTCTCATAAACCTCTGCAGTGATATCTCTTTCTCCACTGTAGCTTGGTCTGATCTTTCAGCTCATCTTTCCTTCAGAAGATGCTTGTGTTGTTTTTTGGTGAGGTTTGGATGTTCATTTATTAATTTTCCTAAGAGAGTGGTAAAATATATTATTTAAAAATGTACTTAAAAAAGGATGGCAGCTTACAAACTGGAGGGGTTAGCTGCAATCCTGAGTATATATGCCAAGAGCTGAATATGTTTTTAAGCATAGCTATGTTCTTTCAATCTTTACGTTCTCTGTGTGTGTGTGTGTATGTGTGTGTGCGTTCTGCAGGGATTAGTCATGGATTCACAAAATGTATTTTCTCAGAAGAAATTCTTTCTGCATCTTATTCTTTTGATACAACTTTAACATATTTTTCAGTATAATTTTTTCTCCTCCTCCTCTCTGTACATTTGTGTCTGTGTGCTTGTGGGTGTGTATAAATATGTACATATATTGTGGTTGGCTGGAAGTAGGAAAATCCATTTTCTTTAATAGTCATATCTCTGAGAAGCAGACTCACAGAAAAGCTTTTAAATACTAAATTAAAAGACACGAACTGCTTAGCTTTTCCACTCAGTTTCTCCTTAACTCTTTTTTCTTTCCCTCTTGCTCCCTCTCCCATTCTTACCCCTGTTCTGAATTTTCGGTTTAATTAGGGGGAAAGAAAATAGTGACATCAAGTCAAGGACATAATATTTTTCCAAGCTGGCAAAGTTTGAGTTTAATCCTCCTGGCATAGTCCTGTCCAGAAAAAGGAAAATTCCCTCTTAAGATTTGAAGCTAAGAGGTCCTGAGGTAGCACCTGTTGACGTCTGTGAAAATCTTTCTTTATATATGTTCCTTTAGATGCTGAATCCCTTTGTCTGTGAGTACATCAGTCCCTTTTGAAATCTCTGGAAGTTTGAAACCTACTTTAGATTAGGTGTAGATCTTGTAATTATCTAGAATTAGGCAAGATGTTCCTACTCCATGAGAGAATAAACTATGCAGATGAAGAATATAACCTCCACCTTAAATTCCATTGAGACAATCTGAAAAGACACTGGGAGATCTTCTCTGATCATGCTCAATGTGAAGAGGACTCAAATCTTGTCATAGGAATCAATGATAGTATCATGATGCACCTTGTGTTTATAGGAAAACAGTTTTCCCTGAAGTCCCTGTGGTCATTTTGCATTTCTGAATCATTCTCTATAATGTTTTATCAGAAAGGAAATTGGTCATATAATCTATCAACTCTATTTACCTCTAACTTTCTTGCTGCAAACTATGGCAACCATAAGTTGCCCATATACACCAAATGACTAATGACTGTAATTGCTCTTTTGTGATCTATAACACAATATCCTGTATACTTCCTATAGAAGTCAACCACATACAGCATATTGAAGGCTTCAACCAGGTGCATACTGTGAGTAAGCAGCTTCTATACTGTGTATTTGACTCAGGTATGGAGTGTGGAAATCCAAATGACAGAGAGTCTATAGAAAACACTTGCACTAAAATGCAGCTATTTCCTCTCTGCAGCAATTGTTTCCAGGCAGACAAGTGTAGAACAATGTCTCCAAATGAAATTATAGCTTGAGGAAAGGATTTCTTTGAGGATGGACAGAATGCAATTACCCAAGTTGGACTTTTGCCAGGACACTGACATTTAAAAGACTTTCAGCCCCTATGGAAAGTGCCACAGGATCTTTTAATGACTGCAAAGGAATGGGCTTTGGATATTTTTTTTATTTTTTTTTGTTTTGTTTTGTTTGAGTATCTCATCCAAAAGGCAGAATAGTAAAATGAGAAAGAAAAAAACTATCAAAGAAAAAGCTAATCTTTGCGAAGTGATGGAATATGTAAATCCCACTTTGAAATGGTAATTTATTAACTTCTTTTTAAGATAAAAATGCAATTAGTTCATTCTTTCATTTCCCCCCATCCCCCAAAAATGCACATATACTGTTATCATGCCTTTTGCTCCTGTGTCAAATCTGTATCATTTAATTTTGTTGCAGTGAAACTTGCGGGTTTTATAAAAGGGGCTAGTGGGGTTTTTTCTGCCTTGTCTCACTCCTGACTGTAAATAAAAGAAAATATTACTAAATTCAGAAAAGATTGCTGTCAAAAATATGCACTTTGTTGAATTTTATAAAGGCTATGGGCTATTTTTATATTAGATGCAGTGTCAGTATAGAGTAATCAGAGAGTGAAAGGGACTTTTTATCATTCCCGGTTTATTCACAGAAATACTCTCTTGAGCTCTGAAGGGAAAAAAGCAAATATTATGTGTGATGGAAGAGTAAGCATGCCTTATTTTCCACTTGATCATTTTTGGTAAGGGAATGAATGTAGCTGCATCTGTATCCATGCTTCTCTACACATAGCACATTGAGGATTCCTAGCTAGTCAACCCAGCATAAGTTTTCTGACTCTTTTATATTTTTATCACCTTATTTATAGCTGGGTTTAACTGTCTGGTCATCTATATTTGGGTAAATACCTGTAAATGTTAAATAAAAGGTATAAACAAATAAATATTAAATGAATCAGTTATTGCAACAGTAAAAATAACAGTAAAATCTGTAGATTCCTGCATCTACTTATTTATTAATTTGGATGTTCATGGAGGGTGCAGTAGGCATGAATTCAGACTTAATTCTACCTGTAGGAGCTTGAATTCACATCTGAACAGGACATGTCCTTACAAAGCTGCTGAATAGTCTATGCTACCGCTCTCATAGTCCTTCCTGGCCGAGCTGCTTTGCATTGTTTAGGATATTTAAATAAGTACAAAGTCTAAAAGAAAAAGAATGATAGGGAATCACTTGTAAAGAATTAATACATCTCTTTGGCAGTGAAGACACAGGGAGTGTGATTCACCTCCCCTGGCTTTAGGTGTCTATAAAGTAAAGGTCTCCATCTGGATTAAGTTTTCCAGGCTCCCCTTATAATCAGTAGGAATCTAGTCTATAGACTTGAGGCACCACAATTCATCTCATGCTAAATTAGACTCTTGCATTTAGAGCAAAAAGACACATCTCTTCCATTCTTCATATCTCTTTTTGAGGTCTTGCTCCTCACAGATGCTTTTGATCCTCAAACAATGCAAGGACTTATTCATAAGTTATACGTGGTGATTGAACTGAAGAAAAATTAAGACCGGGTATGTGTCTCTGGGCTTGGGAGCTGGACTGTTGCTGAACTCAGCAGAGAAAGCAGCCTAAGAGACTGCTGCTCCCAGAGTTTTGAGGTGAGATACCAAATTGGGCAAGAAATAGCCCACAAACCTGTTGATCTATGAGTTCAGCACGTTTGACTACACTGCCAGTTCTGGCAGAAAGATTTTGTCTTTGAGAGCATCAGGGTTGGTTGGGTAGCAGCAGTTTCCTGCTCAGAGCTCACAATCTACTGACTTTGACCCATGACTCCCGGCATCACTGGGTTACCACCAGTCAGTTGACCTCTTTGAGCAGTGAAAAGGAAACAACAGGTCACAGAGGTGTAGGTTAAAGATTTCTTCACTCTCCTTTGGTTCATTTCATGAACCAAAGCAAGCCCTGGATGGACAGTGTAAGACACACACCTTCAAGCACTATTTTTGCATTTATAAATAGAATAATTTGTATTCTGATCTTTTTTTTTTTTTTTTTTTTTTTTTACAGAGAGACTCTTTTCCCTGCTGTCTCTGATATCAGCCTCAGAAAGAAACCACGCTAGTTTCATGCCTACAGAGCCTCTATTTCCTTAGTTTTCCTCCAGGAAAACTTATACCTTCCAATTCATCCCACTGTTGGGAAGCTATGGTACTTCTAATCTAACATATGATAACTGCCATTTCACAGGCAGGTTTTTTAACTTCCAGCATGATCTAAACATCCGATATCCTTTCGACGGTGTGGTAGAGGCAGAAAAAGAGGGACCAGGAGGCAACATGTGAAAAGATGAGACTTTAAATTAGGAGTGAACCAGCTCAATTTCTAAGGGCTCTGTCGGTATATTATTAATTGCCTCACGGAGGAGATGGAAACCTACTTCTGGTGCAAGGATACAAATCTTTGATTATCCCGCTGTCTCTGGTGGTGATGAAAGCTCAGGACTTGTGCTCCCCACCCTCGTACACAACACTGCTGGTAACCATGGTGTCCGAATGCAGGCGAACTGAGCCCGGCTTCTTACACAATGTTTGCAGCACAGCAGCACCACCAGACTTACCAATTAAAGATTTGTCTTGGCAAGCAGGGATTAAATACTTTTCATTAGGAAATTTAGAGATTCTAAAGCCCTATTATAGAGATCTGCCATCCGCATTGTGAGCGAAACAGCTGTATAATGGGCGATTATGAAGCAAGAAGATGAAGTGACGTTTTGGCTAGGAATTTTATTGTCTCTATACTCTCATCCCTACAATCCCATGGAAACAATTATGTTTAATAAGAAGTATTGTTATTTCCTTCTGAGCGGGTGGGCTATTTTCTCTGTCTCCCCATAAAAGTTAAAAATAACAATGCATGACTCTGCTTTGTAAAGATAGCTTCACATTTCCATCACCTTAAAAAAAAAAATCACATAGAATATTTATAATATTGTGCTATATAAAGCTCAAGACACAGGAGAGAGAAGAATTATTATTATATATTTTCATTATTTAACAATTATCACTGTGAGAGTTTCTAGAACAAAAGTTTGTGGAAAAAAAATTGACATGAAATAAACAGCCACCTTCTTTCTAAGTTTGACTCTGTAGAGCTTTAATTCCAATCAGCTATAACACCACTGATGACAGAAAGGCCTTTCAGCATGTTAATAGCATAGCAACATACTGGGTGTACTTGCAAATCCATTTGCTTTGATCACTTAGTATTCTACATGGAATAAAGCAGTGTTTTATGAAGGCAACACCCAGAATATGAAAGATATATGCAAGAAAATAATCTACCTCACTCCTCAGAGATTCTCCATTTGCTCAGTGGAGTTTACAGTCACTGAGTGCTTCCAAATCCCAGAGATCTGCAAGATTCACAGGCAGGCACCAGCCCTTGTGCCCATCAACTCCTTGCTGCAACTACTTTATCATCTATTTTCAAACAAATGGTGAGTACTACAGGTCACTTGCTACCAGGGTGTCCAGAACCCAGGTCCTCATACAGTGAGGCTGTAAGTAAACTACTGCTGTACTAGGAAATAAAAGTGTCAGGACACGCTGGGCACTGGAATTTGCTGATAAACATTTTTTTTGCAAAGATCCCTGGTGTGGTTTTAGCCTGAGAACTGTCTTTACAATTCCTGGATGCCAGTTGATAGCTGGCAGAGCCCCAAAACCATTCTGAATAGGCAGTCTGGATGCAGTAACTTCACTTTACAGGCTAAGAGTTTAATTGTATAAACACAGGTCATTGCTGGCCTCAGTGCTGGCAAATGCTCTCAGCCTTCCTTAATTTACTTGCAGAGATGTTGCCTCATCCAAAAAAAAATGTGGTTACTAGTTTAGATGCATGTAGGACAGAGTTTTAGCTACAGCCCTTGGCACTAGGGTATGCAAAGTCGTTACAGCTGGAACTGGCACAAAGCTGAGACACAAAACACTCCCTCAGTGACCAGGAGGGGCTGTAAAAGTGCTTGCTTCATGGCAAAAGTCAATCTCCAGCAATGTATGTTAGAAAATGCGCTTCCTTCAGGGGCTACTGTTCTGCAGTTGCCTGCTGGGAGATAAAAGTCAAGTGTGTGGGTGTTGTGCATGTTTACAGCAATGAGATTTTCTGCTGGGACACCAAGCAGTGCAACCTGGAGCTCAGAATTCAAATACAGAATGAAAAAGCCTTTTTCAGCCCATGTTGCCTCTGGGGATGAGAGTGCAGACACTAGTTGAAGCCTGCAGTCACCCTTGTGGCCCTTAGGTGTTACCCAAGAGAGATGAGCCTCTGAGCCAGGCTTATTGACTTGAGCTTTGCAATGGTAACATAGAAGGAACACACAACAGAACTGAATTGTGCTTGACTGGCCTGAAGTGAAGTAAAAATAGATGCTCAGTTACCAAGAAGTGGAATAATAAATCAGCCCAAAGCAGGACTTTTATAGAAAAGCTTATGCATTTTAGTCTAGATGTGACATAGAAGGTTCAATAGGTAGAGAAAGATCTCATCAGTTCATCCTGTTACACAAAAGACCAGGTTTTAAAGGGCTCTTTAGTTCTTAACCTCTTTTGTTTTCTACTTCTACAGTGATATATCTAGCCAGAAGACTCACAATGTTCTGTATTTTAAAAAGGGAATACAATTAATCATTAAAAAATATAATTAATCATTAAAAATCAATCTAGATTTGTAGGATGTCAAAGAAATATGTCATCTACATTCCATCCTTCACAAGGCATCAAAGGTGGGATGTCTTAATCTCTGGAAATAAACTCTATTGCTTATATTACATTAAGGGTAACATATGTCACCTGATTGTCAGTGTCTAAATCTAAGCTCTCTTTATAGTTATAAGAGATTTAATCACAGTCAGTGTGCTTTTGTATTTGATTCAAACATGCTGAACTACCTGGAAATCAGGAATCTCTCCCTAGTCTCTACTAACATACGGAGTAGTCCCCAGCTGGCTGTAGGAGGATCCTGAGATGGCTTGTGGATGTTGATGCCTCTGCTGTAGACACCACATGTAATCATGTGAGAAATGGGCAAGGTCCTAAGAGTCTGCTTAGATGGCCATAGCTAGCTGAGATGAATTTTACAGAGGCTGAAATACTACTTAATTCAGCACCAACTTGACTTTGCATAATGTGAGAATATAAAACATCAGGATGTCCATATGAGGTGCAAAACTCAGCCTATCCCTGACTGTGGCTGGGAATAGATACTTAGGGAAGATTGTGCAAGACACAAGACATGTTTTGAATACAATATTCCTTCCCTGGTAGAAAGCCTCCCAGCTCCTACGTGCAAATGGCTTGGAGATTTGTTGAGACAGTGATTTCCTGCAGACCACCGTGTTTAATAAAGTCTCATGAGCTTGCCCTTCACCATACTTGTTCTGTTGCATATAGAGATTGATGTAAACTGATTATTGTCATCCCAAAGATGCACAGTAACACGTGCTGTGTTTTCATTCCGGAGGTAGAAACACTGAATACTAACACATCAACAAGTAGGCTTAAGGAGTTCCTCTGAATGAGGGAAGCTGGATAGATTTGAGGCAATATGAGGAGTGGTGGATGAGTGGGATTTTGGACAAATTTTGGGTTCTACCTCTCCCCTGTCTTTCTTCCCGCTCTGCAGAAATGACCTTTCTCCAAAATCTCACTTCCACATTTGACATCTCTTCCACTGCCACTGGGAGCTTCTCTTCAGCTGCTCAGTTATTTATAAAAACTAAAAATAATTCCATTTGTCGAGTCATTTTACATGGGCAGTGTGATTTGTTGGTCTTTCATTGAATGGACTTCTGAAATCAGAAACTTATAGCCTTAAGTGACATTATTATTGACTGTGTATATGGGATTGGAGACAGATGTACGGTTATATGTACAAGAGTGTTTGTTCTTGCTGTCAGCTTAAGTTAGGTGTCTATGGGTAAAATGTGCCTAATGACTTCATTGTATTTGCTTCTTACCTTGTGCAGCAGCGTTAAAGAAAACAGTCAATACTTCAGCAAATAGTGGAAAAGGTTTGCAGTATGTGTAATGTATCCCATTGCAAGAACAAATGGGTTACATCATTCACTTTGAGAGTTTAAACAGCAGATTACCCTTTGCACATGGGTGTATTTCAGTTTGAAATTATTATTTGAATTTTGCTAACAGTAAAGGCATGGTCAGGGACTAGGCTGCTATTGTGTTGGGTTTTATACAGACAAAGAAGGATAAAAAATAGTCTCTGCCACAAATATTATTTCCAAATGCATTTTCGCTATTGGAAATCATGTTCTCAGTTATTTTCATCCAATTAGAGGACAGAAACAGTGCCATGTAAACTGCGATGCTAATCAAAATAAACATCGCATTTTATCTTAGCTAGTCGCATGACTATAAGAGATGTCACTATCAGCAAAACTACAGATAGTTACACCACTACAGCACATGGAGCACTGAAAGGCTCTGAATTATTTATAACAATTGGGTCAGCTTCTCAGTGAGAGAAAACTGGCAGAGCTAATTAACTGATATAGTCCAACTGGTGTTCCACTCCATATTTGAGGAATAATTCCAAATAATAGAAATGCAAAGAAATTATAGGCTGGTTTGGCTTGCTGCAGACTGCTAGCTCAGTTTTGCTGTCAAGCTTGCAGGGGGAGTGCATTGCAGGATATAAAGAGCAAGTTTTCTGGGTGGTTTGTAATGAATATGTACACATGCAATTCTGCGCTGGAGGAAAATGGGATGCATTACATTTGCCTTCCTTACCCCACTACTGAATAAACCTCAAGTGCTGAAATAAAGGCCATATTTTATAGCCAGTATATCTCTAGGGTCATTAGCTTTCCCATTCGGCTTCATCAGATGGCTACACAGCAGGATGCATTCCAAATTTATTTGATAGCTTGTCAATAAGCAGCTGCCTTTTAATAGCTCTTAACTTCATGGACTTGAAAAACAAAATGTCTCACACTCACATTAAACCAAGTGGTCCATCACAGGGATCTCAGTTTTTTCTGGTATACAGGACAGAGCAGAAAGTACCTTCTGACTTCAGCTTTCACCATCATTTTTTTGAACATTCATCACTGCAGAACAGAGAAACAGAGACTTGCTGGATTGGTAATTATTATAATGAGGAGAAAAGTGGTGAATCCTCTTAGCTACAGATAGCGAGTAGGCAGGGAGAAGTGCAGTCAGGAATGGGAACTCCAACGTGTCTTCTCTTTAAGTGAGGACTGAGGGATAAAGTGTTGGGCTTGCCAGTGGTCATTTTATTTAGCAGTCAGCTGATCTTAGAGCTGCTTCTGCTGGGCCACCTCACAAATATTCTGAAAATGTCCAAAGGTGATCAAGAATAAATATTTCAAGGGAGGATGAGCTATCCACTGTATCCTGCCCCATCCATGGATGGGAGAGGCTGTTCAGCCTGTGTGCATGTGCAAGTAGTGCTGAGCTGGCTGGCTGGATTATCATGAGCAACTTGTCAGCTGGAAACTCACATCCAAGGGTCAATATTTATGAGATCAAAACACAAAAAATAAACGTTTTGTTATAAAAGTGTCATAAGGTTGCAAAACAATGACAGCACAAGGCAACTTTGTAAGGTGTACCTCTTGCAGACACTTTTGAGTATTAATTTATTTTCTTTTATTTTCCCTGCAGTCTCTGAACTCTTTGAAGGAATGGGCTTCTACCCTTATGCAATAAAAAGTCTCTGCACTGAATTTTTCTCCTCATTTTACCCACAGAAGAGAGATTTGACAACCTCTGAGACAAGTATCTACTTCTGTTATGTAAGTACTATTTTAATATCAACCAGAAGATTTGAGAGTGAATTCAATTTTCCTTCTGTCAAAAGAATCTACATCACTTTTATCAAAAAAAAAAAGGCCTATAAACACTAAAACTGAATGTAGGAAAATTTTATTTTAAAATAAAATTTCTAAGCCGGACATCCCAGGAGGACCTAAATGGCATTTTTAATTTTTTATTTTTATTTTATTTTATTTTTTTTTTAATGTTACTTGGTAGATAAGGGTGGGTTTGTCAGGAAATACTACATGAGCTGTTGGGAGCCAGGGTGCTGGCTGCTGTTGCTAATGTGCTTGAGAAGAAGAGTGTAGGGACGGCTGAAAATTGCACTGCTGCCTATTGCTGTACTGTACGGTGCTCAGACCAACCACGCGCCACTGACTCTTCTTACAGCTTAAAAATATAGGCTGATTTTCGGTGTCATACCCAGCATTACATCCACTGGGTTGGGAATAACCTACAAGCAACCTCGAAAAAGATACCTTCTGCTAAAAGGGCAAACTTCTATCATTCTCCCCTTCACACTCCAGTCTGACTGGGAACAAACCAGTGCCTGTGCAGAAACCATATATACATGGTAAATGGTGAATCTATCAACTTAGAAACACTGTCTTTGTTGGACTTTATTGCTGTGAGATCAGAACTGTTGTGCAGCTGCCTGGTATGAAGTACAGGCAGAAGAGCTTGGGTTTGTCCCTGAATAGTCAGGCCCATCTAAGGCAGCTCTGCAGATTTATTTTGAGTTGAGTTTTGCTTGCACATGCCCAGTGGAAGAGCAAATTTGCATTCTCACATCTGCAGCATGCTAAGTGCCTTGATGATGCATCGGAACACAGAGGGAAAGGAAAAAAAAGAGTGATAGAAAGACAAAAATGAAATATTAGCTTCGTCTAAACCATTCTCCTAGTACCTGAGTAGTTTCCAAACTATTTTTTTCAGTCCCAGCTTGAATGACTTCAGTAATAGGTCTCCTAATGTTTCTACAAGGTCTGTCTTCTAAAATATAGAATGGCATGGCATGGCATGGCATGGCATGGCATGGCATGGCATGGCATGGGATGGCATAGAATAGAATAGAATAGAATAGAATAGAATAGAATAGAATAGAATAGAATAGAATAGAATAGAATAGAATAGAATAGAATAGAATAGAATAGAATGAATAGTTCCAATTGGAAGAGATCTATAATGGTCATCTAGACAAACTGTCTGCCTGCATCAGACCTGACCAAAAATTAAAGCACATTATTAAGGGCACTGTCCAAATGACAATGACAATGACAGGCATGGGGCATAATATAATTTTATAAATTATGACTTTTTAGTATAATATATGTATTTTTATATATGTAATTTATTATAGATATCATTTTTACTTATAATTTTATTTTATTATGTGTGTATTTCATTCGTTATAGGCACTCTTAGACAACCTAATGCACACTCACTGAAACCATCTATGTGTGGAGGGGGCAAAGTGCCACTGTAGCACTGATTTCTCTGTAAATCAAGACTCTGTAGAACAAGACCATGATTGAATCATCAGCAAACCACAGTCTGTCTGAGGTTGTGTCTTAGTTGCAGGTACTCCCCAGGCAACCACAGAGCTCCTCAGGAAGTCTCTTAGCTGCGCAGTGACCAGTGTAGCTGCATAAGCCTGGAGATCAACATGTATATGACTTTTCTCCATTGCTGGTTTGCTGCCCCCAAAGAGCTTCCTGCTGCTCTGGCCACATTGCGAGCAACACTTATATGGGAACTGGGCTGCTCTTTTTTGAGTGGGGGAAGATGAGATATGGGGAAGAATTTTGTGTCCATTCTCCAGGTAATCAGAGTTTGAACCATTCTCACACATGCTGTAGAGAAGAAATAATGCTCAATCATGTAATGGGCTCACATTTCACCTAAGAACTGTGAAAGTTCAGGAGCATCATTCCATTCAGTGGTGCTTGGTCCTGCTCTGGTAGGCGAAAACTTAGACGTGCTACTGAGTTTGTGCTGCAAATCTGGGCTCTTCGGCACACTAAAGAACAGGAAAGCAATCTCACAACTACAGACTTTAAGTCTTGAGGTATAACCCCTTTTCAATCCCACATGTGGTGGGCCAGGCATCCTTCATTCCGATAATGCAGTTCCCTCCATCTAGAACTAAGTACAAAGACACTTCTTCAAAAGTCATTTGCAATAAGCTGAAAGGCAATATGTGAGGACAAAACTGATATTTTAAAAATGCAGATCACATGCCCATCCTTTTCTAGCCATATTCAAAGAATCAGTTACTTTTTCGCCTCACAGATGCAATCCCAAATACACTATTATGCTACATATACCAGTTGCACAAGGCTGGGTGACACCTTGGCAGATGTAGAAGTAAAGAAATAAGCAACATGAGAGTGTAGCTCAGGACACATGAAAGCAGAAGAGGGCAAATACTGAGACCTTGTAAGATGATATGTGATTGTTCTTTTTGTTCCCCCTAAATCATCAGCTAAGATTATAGAGCATCCATTTTTCTTCTAAGCTGTTCCTCACCCCAATTTCATTGTACTTATTATTTCTTATTATACTGTGACTTTTTATCACCCCTTTAAACTGACACTGAATAGTCTTTATCTGAAAGTATAAACTTACTCTTATCTATGGATTTATTTGTTGCTGTATTTTATACCTTCCAAAGCATCACCAAATAAAACTCAACTAAGCTTCAAAACAAACTCTGTTGTCTCCTTTCCATGCCTTGCCCCTGTGCTCATTTATCTCTTTCCACTCCTTCTGATCCATTCAGAGGCAATTAGTATTCTCATATGCTGTAACCATGGTTAATTTAACTTCGCATTCTGACAGGTTCTGACGAAATAGGAAGTATAATGTGTAAGTAGGCACAGATCAAAATGCAAACATCACATTTCATAGATGTAGGTTACACCAAGTCCGCCTGATTTGGGAGGGTGAAACCCAAACAAGTACCAGATGTCTGTTGAAATAGGGCTTGGATCTCTCTTTGCTCGACAGCAAGTTCATGGCTGTTTCAGATGAATGGGTTGGAGAAAATTTAGAAATACAGTCATTAAATTTCCACACAGAAGTGAGTGCTGACCACGTTTTTTTCATCTTCTGTACCTTGTGACACAGGCAACACAGGGAGGCATCATTGAGCTGTGGAGTTCTCACAAGGCCCTGCCAAAGGGAAAAGGATCATGTCAATATTTATTAGACTTTCCAGCAGCTTGTTAAGACAGTAGGAGAGCTGAATCCCAAACAAACTCCAATTAGATTTAGTTTCAAAATGCAGGCCTCTTCCTGAACCACGCAACAGGGAAATGCAACTGTCACTGGCATGGGCTTCTTTCCTAGGGAAATTTCTAATGTTTTAGAGGATGAGGGAAAGGTTGTGGATGTTGACTACTTAGAATTCAGTAAAGCCTTTGACACTGTTTTCCACAGCATACCCCGGATAAACTGGCTTCTCATGGCTTGGACAGATGTAGTCGATGCATAGATGGGGACAGGTGTCTTTTTTGCAAAGGTCTTTACAGCAGCATCTACATCTGGTTGGGATGACACCTGAAGTAACCAAAATGTCTGTTTGTGGTCTTGTAAGGGGCAAAGCATCTATCCTGGAGCTGTATTGTTCCTGCCTGAAGCTTGCACGATGAAACAGTGGAGTAGATATTGAAGGAAGAAACTAGCATGAGACACCTGCTTTCTGGAGCACTTTGGGAGCTTCAATGGCAAATATAAGAAATATTGAATTCCTTTTCTCAGCTTGTAATTGTGGCGGGACTGGGGCAGAAGCCAAATGCATTTTCTTTGGAGACCAATATGAATTAATTGCATAGGAAATTGTTGGGCAAAAGGAAGAGAGGGAGCAAACCAGTAAGGCACTGCTCCTCTGATAATTACCCTCAGGGAAAGCTTTAGGGGGGAAAAGATGCCACTTTGCAAAAGCAGTTGGCAGAAGCAACACTCTCCACTTGTGTATTAGCAAGACAAATTGGGCATCCCTTGGGGGAAATTATTATTAAAAAAAATAATAATAATTCAAATCAGTAGCCTTTTCTTCTAGTCCCACATGTCTTGTCACTGAATCTGTATTATGTGCACGTCAACAGTAAAAAATATTCCAATGAGAATTTCATGTCTCACTGCCTAAAAGAATAATATTTTCATCAAAACTGCCTAGGTTTCATTCCAAAATCTATTCTGTTCCCTTGAAGGCTTAGTCCTAAGTCACTTTTGAAAGTAAAATTTAACCATTTCAGCCATATGGACCTTGCACTGCAGACTGAGGCTATAACAAATAGCCCTCATGTTTACACAATGGGCACTTCAGACTGTTACACTAAATACAAACCAGGTATCTATATTCAAACCTCTCTTTCTTGACCTTACATTTACATTATTGTACCAAAACCACTACTACAGGAAAGAGTAAAACCTATATTTCTTTTAGAATGTCACCATTTTGTGATTTAAGGGAGTTTTACTTTACTCCAGGAGCAAGTATTTAAAAGCAGATCGAAAAGAATTTTTCTGAAGTATGCTTGTTGAGACTGGTTTATTCTGTCCCCTTCTAGAAGCAGAAAAAGATAGTGTAATCTTTGGGAAAAGTTTTCTATCGATAGCTTCATTTAGCTATCCTTTTGCAAAAATCTACTTCTTTTACACATCAGGATACGTTCTTTCATGAAATCTCCAGTTCATATGTTCAAAATTTTAGATGTATAAATAAACAAATCAGGAATCTCCATGTCTTCATGCCATTCATATTTTCTTTTTCCACCTCTGACCTTTTCCTACGTACAGTGTGATTACTGAAAGAACATTATTAATGTGCATTAATTTCATCACAACGGTAAGTTTATTCCTTAAGAGGAAATTTCCCCATAACATCATGTTCAGAGAAAAGACATTACTGTACTTGCATCCCCTTTGGACAGTGATTTGTGCGGAGGGACGCATAAAGAAAAGTAATATGATATAAGTATTTGTGAAAGAAAAAAAAATACCTGTAATCCAGGCACCAATCTGGTAAATCTGAATTCAATTTAACAGTTCTAGCTATTGCCTGTGGGAAGCATCAGGTTGAATTTTAGCTGCGAGATGGAATCAAAACCCAGGTTACCTACTCTCTATGTTTATGTTAGTCTAGGTTAAGATTATTTTGTCCTCAGGATAATGTTCATGACCTACGAAAATTCATCTCTGGGATGGCAAAACAGAAGAGGCCAAGTAACAGAGCTTTGCCAGCTCCTCTCCAGGGCCTAATCATTTTTCCTACAGTCATCTGCTTTTGGTACATTTATTTCCTCCCCAGGATTTTTATCCCACCTTTCACTGATTTCCCTGAAATATTGCAGAGCCTGACAACCTCTCTCTCATCCTTAGACTGCATCCACTGCATCCCCAAGGGCTCGCTACAGCTTGAGATGGACTGACTCCAACCCTGTGAGGATGGACAAAACGTGGCATAAGTCATCTGAAAGTTGGCTAATATTTAGGGCTAGATGAGTCAATATATTATTACAAGATGGACTCAAAGTATCAAGATAGAGCCCTGATGTAAAACCTGGGACAGAATAAAAGCAGACCAGATAATGAGGAATGCAGCTGAGTCACAAAATAAAGGTATCAGGAGTAAAAAAGTAGTGAAACTTTACAGAGAAATTTAGCTCCTTGCTCTACCAAATTACAAATTTGCAAAAATTAATATTAAAGTCCACTCGCAATAATTTACTTTTTCCCCAGTTGATGCTAAATTGTTTAATCAGTGTAAGCTACTGCATTAGGGCAACAAAGATGATTAAGGGAGTGGAGCACCTCCTTTATGAAGAAAAGCTGAGGGAGCTGGGGCTCTTTAGTTTGGAGAAGAGGAGACTGAGGGGTGACCTTATTAATGTTTATAAATATATAAAGGGTGAGTGCCACGAGGATGGAGCCAGGCTCTGCTTGGTGGCAAACAATTATAGGACAAGGGGTAATGGGATCAAGAGGTTCCACTTAAATTTGAGAAGAAACTTCTTCTCAGTGAGGGTGACAGAGCACTGGAACAGGCTGCCCAGAGAGGTTGTGGAATCTCCTTCTCTGGAGACATTCAAAACCCACCTGGACATGTTCCTGTGCGACCTCACCTGGGCGTTCCTGCTCCAGCAGGGGGATTGGACTAGATGATCTTTTGAGGTCCCTTCCAATCCCAAAGATACTGTGATACTGTGATATTACCCTGCCTGCTGTAATGATTATCACTCTCATCTACAAGGTGAAGGAATTTGTCCCAATGAGGTAGCATAATTCTACAGAGCCAGGTTGGAGTCTCCTACCCCATGGAGAGTAGAAGTTAGCAAGATTATGTATTTTGCTTTTCTAATTGGTCATCGCCATGCTAATCAACTTGCTGACAGACTGCTGCCATGGGCTACAGCACGGTGACACAAAAGGAGGCCACCTGGAGAGGAAAAGACTGAATGGACTTGGAGTATATTATTATTATCTACTATTTACTCAACAACATACATAAAATGAAGTTTGTTAGTAAGCAGCAGAGTAATGAGTAACTTCCTCCTCTGAGCTATTGTGGCTCAAGAGGGTATTATGAAAAACTATGCTCATCTACTTATTTTTTTTTGCTGTTTTGGCTATTGTGTGGCAGGGTACCACATGCCAGAGGATCCTCTGGTGTCTGATTCAGCAAGATGGTAATAGTCTACTAGTGTTGTTGGCCAGTGGAATTTCTCCAGTTCGCCTGATGAGGATGACAGCTCTGGGCGAGGGACCTGCTGTGCATGTGTAGTGAAAGACTGCAATAGCTCCCCAGAGTCCTTTGGATCTGAGAGCAGGGAAAGACACAGATCCAACAATCAGAAGTGAAAAATAATAGCAACAACAGCAACGTTTCCACAGTGAAATGTCTCAGGTTCTCAACTGACATGTGTGGGTGAGGTCTGCGATGTCAAGAGTGAGTCCAATGGAATATTTTTGGGCATGTTTTGCTCTCTGCTAGAAGATCAAATATTTAACACATGCATACGTAGATGTAGATGTGGATGCATATGTATGCCTCATATGTACATACATTACCTATGCACATGAACAATTATTGCATGTGTTTCTATCGGGGCATCATTTGATCAGGATTGTATAATGGAGCGGATCAAGTTTGACCTCACATTTTCATTCTCAGGGCAGCTGGATTGTCCCATGACTCATTATGCAATGGCAAACTGGTGATGTTTGTAGAAGAGCATCAGGACCTTACAGAAAGACACCTGAGGTGTTCCCAAGGACCAGAACTTCATCCACAAATAAGGGTGCAAGTGATGCATCATCCAACTTGGTGACACAAAGCTAGTCTGAGCCACAGCCATGGCAAAATTAAATAATGCCATGCAGATACTACTTTCCATCTCAGATTTGTGCCTGCTACTGTATTGGACCTCATTTTGGGGGAATAATTCTCCCTTTGCACTTGCAAAGCTATTTTCCCATCCTTCAAGAATCTCAATTGTTCTGCAACTCAAAAAATTTGACAAGAGGTAGTTTTTCAGCACATTACAAGTCTTTCATCTCCAGATACACAACAGCTTCTCATCTTTACCTGGTCTCCATCTCTACCCATTTGTCTTTTATTAACTACTCAGTCTATTAGATTTCCAGGACTGTAACTTTCTTTTCATTTGATGTTTGTACAGTATCTTGCAGAAAGACTTTGTCCCAAGATTGCGATTCTGAGTTAGTGCAGATAATTTCTCTTGTTTACCTGCAATACAAGGGATAAAAAAAGATTTGCCTCAAGGCATTTATTGATATTGAAGTTTTCTTATGATGCAGTTTTTCACTGTTTCTCCACAGCAGACATGTATTGGTAAACTAAAAATGTTCCAGATAAATGAATTAGCATTACAATGGAGTTGCTGTTCCCAATTCTGCTCTTGCTAGCAGATAGAGGAGCTGTATATATTTCTCGATGTGTTGATTTTGCTATTGGAGATAACTAAGAAATAACTTTTTTTCCCCTTCAACTATTGCCAGTAAAATAATTCTCTAATTTCACTGTGTAGGTTTATGGGGGAAAAAAAAAAAAAAAAAGGAGGGGGAGGGGGGCTGTGGCATCACATTATAAAATTTGGGGTAAAGTGCTAAATAGTGTTTTCAAAACGTGTTTGTTTTGGGCTCCCCCCCCCTTTATTTTTTTTTTCCCCCAGGCTCTTAAAGGCACACACTTGCTTTTTTTTTTTATGTGCATTTAGGAATGAGAGGTTTTTTCCACAGGCATATCCCATGATATACCCCCAAAAAGTGCCATCTTATCAGTCCTTGCTCAACTTTCTACCCAAACTTCAATTTTCATAAGGATATTTTCAGCCAGGCTTCTCTCTTTTAAAACCTTTCTGCCGAGCTATATAGTGTGAATTTCTAATTCTGCCTAAAATTCTGTCTTGGGATATCCCTGCCTTCAAACTGTAAGTCTGGAGAGGGAGAGAGAGCACAAGAGAAGGATCTGGCCCCAGAGACTTAGGCAGATGTTCCATCAATCTTCCTTTGCTTTTCTTTCATTTTAGTGCTTTTGCTGCTGAGCAAATTGAGCTGAAGATTGTCTGATTGGAGCAGATTCAAAAGCATTAAGCTCACTCTACTCATGGCAGAAACATTCAAATTGCTACAACCAACCTCCTAGTAAAAGGGTCCAAACCCCCAAGTAAATGGGGCTCTGGCAATGAAATAGTTAGGTTTTTTAAATAATAGGGATATTCAATTGTTTGATTCCACTTCTTCCTTTTCTTGTCCTTTTTCCCAAGGAGAGTAAAAGAATCTTAAAGATGAAAGTGTTGCACAATTGTGAAATTCTAGTCAATTTTGTGAGAAGAACGATAAGATCGCAAAAAGGGTTATTCAGAGGATGAGGTTTCAATTGTGTTTAACATTTGAGATACAGAGCATCAGACCAGACTGTTTGGCTCTATTTTATTTCCTTTACCAGGGGTTTCTTGTAGGCGGGATGACTGCTTAGCTCTTAGATTAAAGTATAAGGCTGTTTCTGACTGATGTTCAATTAAAAAAAAAAACAACAACAAACATGCAGCTTTTCAGGCCTTTGCATCAGACTTAAATTCAGAGTCAGCAGTAAAAGAGAGATGTTCAGACAGCTGGGAAAAGATGCTGCACACCTAATTGCAACATTAAACAGTGAAATATTAGCAAATTTATTGGGCTTTTTCTATTTTAAAAAAATTAAAGGAAGTTCATTATGCTCTGTAATCCTGCTTAAATATTCATCATGTTGTTAATGAACCACATTCATTTTTAAAATGTTCAACCTGAGACACCGTCTAACATGATTTGATAATAATATAATTTCTGTATAACCGTAAAAGGGACAAGAACAGTAAAAATAATTGTATCCCTAAACATCATACCCAGTTTTCTCCTGACTAATGAGCAGCTGTTTTTCATTAGCAGCATCGTTTTATCTCCAGCCTATCGACCTACACAGCTGGGCATATTAGAAATAGCTCAGTGTACTGTGGAACGTGTGTTTCCTAAATTGCAGAAACAAATGAGAATGAGGTATTGGAGCTTTTTAAAGAAATGGTTCAGGGCTGATTTCTCTCGCTCCGTTATTCACCACGGTGTAATATGTGCAGGCTTTATGTGGGAATGGGATATTACTGATCTGTCTGCTGGAGAAATACATAAAAGATAGTTCCTGCCTTGCAGAGTTTGTGCTACAAAGAGCAGAAACTGAGTCACAGGGAGCTGAAACCCTCTGCTCAAGGTTATGCAGCAAGTAAGGAGTAGGAGCTAAAGCAGAAATTGTTGCACCTGCCGTTCCCAGGTCTGTAACTCATCCGCCACCCTGTGTTAACCCACAATTCGGTTAAAAGAAGACTAATGGGTGAGTTTGGATTTTGAATGGTTTAAAATAAAACAGAGCCTGGTACTAAAAGTTTCTTTGTCATCTTACAGCTTTCCAGGGAGTTACAAGTAAGCCAAATAGACACCGATGAAGTAAGTTTTTTGATAGGTCTCATAATTTAATTTGGCTCCTGTCTTGCAGAATATAGAAACAAAGCCTAAGGCCAGCTTCAGATAAAAGATAATTCTGAAAAAAGAAGAAGTTAGGAGACCCTATATCAGTCTTATTTATTTATATTTTATTTATTTCTCCTTTACCTCCCTCCGGAATTATAGTTGTGCAGGCTATTTCAAAGAAGGTCATGAGGGATATTGTGGCCATTGGCAGACTGGTCTGAAAAACAGGATGTTCTATTGAAAGATCTCCTTGTCTTTCCGTCTTACTTCAGTCCAAATTAGCTCAAAAATTCTTTTTTCTTTTTTTTTTTTTTCCACAGTTGTCCCCAGAATGAAAATACAAGGTGAAATATGCTCTGGAAAGCATGAAATAATAATAATAATAATCCACGAACAAACCCTGTCTGGTGTTTCTACAGTAGATATTACAATGGCAGGAAGGGAACTGGCAAGAATACAGATTTTCATGTAGTAGTTGCCTACAAATTTTGCTGCAACACAAGCAGAAAAGACTCAGGAGTGGATTGCATAATATGTGGTTTATTAGCAAAGATCATAGAAACCCTGTTGGCTGGTTAAAACGTTATGAAACCCTGTCATTTAGATGCTCTGAGTAGTTTACTGTAGTGGATTTTGGTAGTTGCAAAGTGCAAAGTTAAGCCGCAATAACTCTAAAATCATGGAAATATGATTGTAAGTGCTGATATATGCTTGATTTCTGTAACCTATAGGAACTACACTCAGCTGTATTAACCAGTAATTAAGTGATACTTAAAAATCAGTGTGTTAAACAGATCAAATAAGCTAGAAAAAGAATGGTCTCTAATGCTTTCCTCAGATGTGCCTGGATATCACACTTTTATCAAGCTGTTAGAAACATATTGTAAAACTGTTTTAAATTTTAGCTATAAAACATACCAATTCCTTTTTGAGATATGAACTGCTGATTTTCTGAAACAACTATTGTGTGACTGGCAGCAGCAAATATTGCAATGTTAATTTGTTTTTGCTGGTATTTTTTCCATGTCAGCTGACATGAGCCCCCTCAAATTGTCCATTGTGATAAAGAAAAAAAATATTTAATTACCTTAAAATGTGATAATTCTACCTCAGCTGTACTATAGGACAGTACCCGCAAGGAACACTTCTTGCTGTCTCTTCACCTACACGTGCCTTGGTTTTCCTGCTTTTAAATTAACAAATATATCTTTATTTGATAGATGGAGCTATTGTGAGTCATTAGTGTTTAGAAAGGATCTTTACTCTCAACCCTTTTACAAAAGAAAATTGCTGTCACCATAGGAAATAAAACAATAAAACATCAGGATGGTGGATCAAGTTCACAGCTGCTCTCAAATGTGCCCTACTCAGGGATCTGACTTCTTGTTTGGAAACTCATGAAGTGTTGGCTCAACAGAATAAAGTCTGCTGTGTGAAAAGACCTTGTCTTTGTTAAATTTTATGACATCCCAGGAATACCAATTCAGTCAGGCTCCCATCTCAGCCCAACAAACGCCTCGTGTCATATACTATGTCCAGTGAAACTGGACTATTTTCCCTGGAAAATCCCTCTCCTGGGACTTCTGAGCTAGACATGTGAGAGCAGAAAAACCTCCTAACAGTAACAACGGAGCACCTATCAAAATATTCACACTAAATCTTCGGTAAATGCTGCATGACTGTACTTGCAATATGTAGATAAATCTATATTAACTGCCTCTGAGCAGTCTTATTGTAACCCGTCCTCCAAAGGAAGAATTTGCTCTGTCCCGGGAACTAAACTAGGATCCAAACAATTCTTGCAAAGATGGTGGTTGAACAGCAGATAGTTTGTGTTGAATGAAATGAAGTAATGTGGTAGTCAAAGCCACCTCCTGTCAAAATGGACATGATTCTGCTGTTGATCACCGCATTGGGAGGAATCACTGGGAGTCCAAAATTTGAATTACAGCAGTAATCCTTTGCTTAGAAGAAATCTCTGGATATCCCAAGTCATGTTTAAAATATGATTGTATCCAATACTGATTGTTGTTAGCAGTGGCCCAATCCAGATGAGTCCTGAAAACCTGCAAGGGTGCAGATTCCACTGTCCCTCTGGCAATGTGTTTCAGCATCACCTTCCCTCCTAGCGAAGAAGATTTGCTTTCCATATGTCCCATAGCAAGCTTCCAAGCTGTCCAGAAAGCCTCCCAACATGCCCTAGCACGTGTTTTCATGTGATCATAATGAGAGCACATAATTGGCTTGCAGTCAACCTCACATGCACTGTAACCACCAAGAACCTCTCTACAGGGCTGCTACTCCAGCAGTGGCTTCCCAGCCTTTTCGGGTGCGTGGGTATACCGGTTTGGGCTGGGATAGAGTTAATTTTCTCTGTCGTAACTCATATGAGATTAAGTTTTGGATTTGTGATGAAAACAGTGTTGATAACATAGGGATGTTTTAATTACTGCTGAGCAGTGCCTACACAGAGTCAAGGCCTTTTCTGCTTCTCATGCTGCCCTGCCAGCGCATGGGCTGGGTTTGCACAAGAAGGGGACACAGCTGGGACTGATGACCCCAACTGACCAAAGAGATACTCCATACAATTTGATATCATGCTCAGCAATAAACATGGGGGAAATAAGGAGGAAGGAGTGGCGTTCAGTGTTATGACATTTATCTTCCCATTTATCTTTACACGATAAAGTCCCGCTTTCCTGGAGATGGCTGAACATCCGCCTGCCGATGGGAAGTAGTGAATGAATTCCTTATTTTCCTCTGCTTGTATGAAAGGTTTTTGCTTTATCTATTAAACTGTCTTGATCTCAAACCATGAGTTTTCACACTTCTGCCCTGCCAATTCACTTCACCGTCCCACTGGAGGCGAGTAAGCAAGCAGCTGTGTGGGGTTTAGCTGTGTATTGTGGTTAAACCACACTGTGGTTGTCACACCCACATGCAGAGCCATATATTTCTCCTTTCTGAACCTTAAGGATTTTGTGTTGGCCTAATTCTCAAATTTTTCAAGGTCCTTCATGATTGAAATCCTATTTGGTGAGTAAGTCATTCCCTCTATTTTAACAACATCTATAAATTTGTTGAGTGCATCCAGTGCATTCATCTTGATCAGTGATAAAGATATTGAACAATATATCCACCTGTAACAACTCTTAGGATATGATAGTTGTTACAAGATAACTACTGAGTCACGTGTAGGTAGGGAGGATGACTGCCCTCTCCCTTCTGCAGAAAAATATACCTTTACTTTTAATTACAGTGACAAAGCATGGCATTATTATGCAATATTTTGTTCCAGAAATAATATGCTAGTCAACCTCTCTATTAATAAAAAATAAAAAAAAAAAGTTGTCTACTTCTCAGTAACCCTTCTTGCTGGCTGCTTGTTTATCACAGCTCAGTGTGTGAAGTTAAGGCCTCATTATTTACTTAATCATTACTGGGTATTCCTATCTTTAAAGATAAATGCATTTAAAGAAGACCTTGAAATAGGTCTTACGCTTTAACTCAAAAGCATAATGTACTTGTCTCCCTGTGTATTCCCTCCTCTAGGAAAGCAATCAAAATCTTATTATAGTGAGTTAACTACCAGCTGCCAGCTTTGTTGACCTTGTTTGTTTGGAAATTATAAAGCAGAGCTGAATTGAATAACCTGGTAGCACAGAGAGACAGAATAGGAGTGCTCTGCTTATTTACAGAGCATCAAGCAGATTACACCCCACTTAGGCCCTGATTTTGGATGGGAATAGTTTCAAAATTGGGAGAGAAATGCAGAATTTTTTTTTTTTTTAAAGAACTTTTGAAGCTGGGTTTATTCTTGGCTTTATTAGCATCAACTAGAATATTTATAGATATATATACATGTACATTGGACTGCTAGATGGCAATAGTTAAAGCAACTATCACACATTATCAGGGGTGCCACAGAGCATTGCACACAACTCTGTTAAACGCTAGCAGCCAGAAAGATACAATACAAGAATGGGCAACAGATGATGTAAAAAGAAAAGAAGTTGTAAGGAGGTAATTTATCATAGCAAAGCGGAATAGTAAGGAGCTCCAGTAAATTAACTATGAAATAAGAAATTACCTTGTGTATTGTGTTGGAAAGAAAGAGAAGCAAGTTACATCAATTTACAGTAGAGAACCCACATCTTCTCTCAAATGGAAATCCAAATGCTATGGTGCACCAGGTATTAGTTTTAGGTACGCATGTATCCATTCTGCCCAGTGTTAGTTTAAACATTGTTTACCTTGTCTAATATGATTTCCCTTTGAGTATGGCACATTAACCTATATGAAAGAGAGACATCATCTCTTAGATCTTGCGTTGACTCCAGATACTGATGGACTCACAGTTTCAGCACCTGCTCCCCCTGATAAATTGGGGTCTTGATTCTTCTCTAATTATTCAAGTAAAAATCAGGTTTATTTCCATGGAACTGATATGAGTGAAAAAGCACTAAGGATCTTCTCCTGGGTGTAGGCCAACACTAATCTTGTGGAGTACTGTATGGAAACCTTCTTGGTCCATTTCCATTCCAGGAGCTATCTGCAATCACCAGTGCCTTCAGAGGATTAATTTGACTGAAGTGGCACAGGTTAGACAAGTCATGTAAACCAACTCACATAATTTCACTATTTCTTCTCTTTTTTAAATCGCCCATTTCATTTACTGTAGAGCAACAGGAGTCCTTTATGAAGTGGACCTGTACAGGCCATAATTCCACCCTGCACTGCTGCAAATTGTTTTCTGCCCATCAGTCCTTCTCTCTCTTCAGTTACATTCATACTATTAAACGTGGAATTCAACATGTGAGCTGTAATGTGATTCACTTTTTGATCTGAGAACTCTAATTGTTGCAGCTAAGGTTCAATGAGATGCAATGCATCCTGTTTTAAAATTGATGTGCAAAATGGTTCCGCTGAATTGCATCCTGAAAGGGTGTATTTCTCTCCACTGCTTTAAAAATCTAGGATGTCTAGATCAAGTGTAAATGTCTGTATTATATCTGTGTGAGATTACATTACAGTTTCACTTGTAATGTCAACTTTCCCCATCCAAGGTATCTTCTCCTTATAATCTGCTTCTCTCCAGGTTATTTGGGTCAGTGGCAGATGGGGGCATTTGCCATCTCAGAAGACTTATCAGTTGGCAAGGTCAACAGGATGGTGAAGGTCCTCCAAATGAAAGACACCATTTGGAGAAAGCAAAACTGACCCGTTTTGCTTAAGTGAAGTGAAGGAGAAGAAGATGGCTTATTCCCAAAGACAGAGGAAGGAAAATGAAGCAATGCATCACAGAATAAAATCTTTCTGGAATAGAAGTTTCTCTTAAAAACCTTTGAATGACATTTTCCAACAGAGACGCAGAATACTGGCTAAATCCTCTTTAGAACTCCCACGCTCATTTTTTCTTTTAGATGAGTAAAACTTCAGCAAAACCTCAATGATTAAGAATTACAAATGTACTGAATATACAGTACTTTGATGCAAACATTTTTGTGGTAAAAGGCCAGGTGTTATATTAAATAGTGTTTTAATCTGATCCCCATGGAAATATTCCCTGTAGAAAACTGGTACATCTTTCATTTTAAATAAAATTGTGAATTTTAGGGAATTACATGGTTGCAGAAATTGTTTTCAAATGCTAATATGGCTTGGGTTAACACTGTGGAATTGCCTCCTGTTTGACAAGTTTATATGGAGGTATATTTTCTTCTGACCTTTCAGAGTTCCTTGCAATAGCTGAGTATAAGAGACTCAACCTCATCCCTGATAGGGCTTGGCCAATAATATTTAATTGGAGGTGATGTTGGCTCAGTCTTGCCTGGAAGCATTGATCATATATGTATATGAGGACTGAAATTACAAATTAATCTACTCATTATTAGAGGTAATTCTGTCCCTTTGCTTGCACCATGTATGTATTTTATAGCTATAACTACCAGAAGAGCAGTTGCCTTAAGTAGCAATATGAATGCTCCATAAAAATCTTTCTAAATGGATTATATTAAAAAGCAGACTTATTTATGATCACTTTTTATGCCATGTTGCCTGCATGGCTTGCTTAGCTTCCCAGAAACTCAATTTTCTTCGGGGGAAAGATTATATTTAAAAAATACTTCTTAAAGATGTCCAGAATTGGAACAAATTTTCCTTTTTATAGTTTGAGGGAAAGTTCTTCCAGAGGGTGGGTAATGAAGCCCATTTATTAACAGATCATTCACTGTCACAGAAGTGCATGAATGTGGCAATGCATGCAAACATGTCGAGAGTCTGAGGACTAAGCGCACTCCAAAATTCAGTCTCAGATGTTACAAGAAAATTTTCAAAAAACTATCAGAAAATACCTTTGCCGTTTTCAGGGAGCCCGACATGTCCTAGGTATGAACTGCCACTTGCGATAAAACAAATGCTAACATTTTCCGTCAGCTTTTACTAGTGCACGAGGTGTTGTTCACTAAGGAAGCGTGCGAGATTAGCTGGGAGGTGGCAAAATGAGATAGAGATAGAAACAGAACAAGGTCTCAAACTCACAATCAACATTTTTAATGGTGTGAGTTAACTTCTCACACCTCTGCTAATCTCAGTAAGAGGCTGTGCAGGCAGTCTCAAAGCCACTCATAGGCAAGTAGATCCATCTTAGCTTAAAACTATATCACCACGAGCTAAATGAGTTCATATTAACTCATAGTTACCTTTGGAGTGTATCTGCTAAACAATGACAGTTTGGTGGTGGATTGGTGGGGACAGACATTTTGCTGGGGACAGACTTTTTAGAAGGGCGTGTTACAACAGGACAAGGGGTGGTGGTTTTAAACTAGAAGAGAGGAGATTCAGTTTAGACATAAGCAAGAAATTTTACACTGAGGGTAGTGAAACCCTGGCCCAGGTTGCCCAGAGAGGTGGTGGATGAACCATCCCTGGAGACATCCCAGGCCGGGCTGGACAGGACTGTGGGCAAACTGATTAGTTGAAGATCATCGTATCATAGAATAGTTTGGGTTGGAAGGGACTTTCAAAGCTCATCCAGTGCCACCCCTGCCATGAGCAGGGACATCTTTACCAGCTTAGGTTGCTCAGAGCCCCGTCCAGCCTGGCCTGGGATTTCTCCAGGGATGGTTCATCCACCACCTCTCTGGGTAACCTGGGACAGGCTCTCACCACACTCATTGTAAAAAATGAGATGGGCACCACTGCTCACCCAGCACCCCTGCTAATTGCAGAGGGATTGAACTAGATGACCTTTGAAGATCCCTTCTGACACAAACTATTTTATGATTCTACATTATTTTTTTCTGTTTTCCATTCTCTGCAGAGGAGGGGGAAGGTGGTAAAGCAAACCAAAGTACCACACTGCTGTCTCTTAAAAGGCTTGGAAATGCTTTCATAAGCAGGGGCATTTTTCAGTGGCCTCTTATTTGTTCTCTCTGGGTTTTGGTCCCTAATCACTTGTCAGTAAAAACAATCAGAATTGAGCAAGCACCACGGATCTGAGTGCAGCATCAACTGTGAAGCTGGAACTGATTGCGAGATCAACATGACAGCCTGGATGGAGACTGACCTGCAACCACCATGAGGGCTCTGACCTGCAGACAGTGGAAATCACTTAGAGGGAGAACACATTTTTGAAGAATTAGGCAGAGAAGTCACCACTGAAAATCCTTTTCATCAGTCCTGCTTTCCACTTGTCCGTATAACCCCCCATCACAGCTGACCAGAATGTAAAACCAGTGATATCCCACCAGTGACATTCAAAATTAATCCATGGCAGCTGAAATCAGCCAGCTAATAAATAGAGAGGTTCAAGCACCTCCAGACACATGCAAACAGAAGGGAGAAATGCATGCTAAATAAGAGGAAAAAAAAAACAACAAACAAAACAAACCTCCTTTTGGTAGAATGTGACAATAATTTGCTGTTAATTTTAACTAAATAGGACGATTTTAATTTATTTAAAAAAAAAAAAAAAGAGAGAAGGATACAGATTAGCTGGGTTTTTTTTGCTTGGGGGATTTTTTGTTTGTGGTTTGTTTGTTTTTTTTTTTCCTTTCACTGTTTAGATAGTTCTGTTTTGTTTTACATATTTTGTTGTTTTTTGATTGGAAGTGTCTGACAAACACTCCTCTTGCTGGCTTCTGAAGTCAGTCACTTGGAGGGAGATCCAGGCTTCTGAAAGAGCTGTTTTTCCTCAGCAGTTCTTATCTCCATTTCACAAACTGAAGCACAGACACTGCAGTTGTACAGATTGCATGGGAAGACGAAGCACTTACTAAACTGGTGGAGAAATTGCTCTTCCTGGTGCAGATGTGCGCATATTGTCTACCTTATTCTTAGATATTCTCATAAAGGCTTGCACATACTTTTTAACTAAAAGCTCAGATGGGTGGAAACCGTCTGCTTTTAGCAGTATTTTAGCAGGCTTCAAAAAAATAAAAATCAGTTAATTTTATTGTTGCAACTGGAGTGACAGATGGTAAAAGAGCAGGAGGGTTAGCAGGAAGAATATTGTAGGAGTCTGTGCAGATATAAATACTTGGCTAATAAATACGTTGGAGGTAATAATGTTTGAGGATATGGAAAAAAAATGGAAGGAAGATTGTTAATATCTCTCTTCTTTTTAATAATGATTCCCAAATGTAGCAGAGCACTTTTTGTAAGTATATTTGATGGAGGAATCGCTATGTGTTGCCATGGTGTTAGGTTTTCTTTTTCAGGGCAGAGCCATACATTTAAAAAATAAACCCATACCTTGTTGCTATGCAAACACCACATTGTGTTATTACATCCCCAGAAAGTAGCACAACAGTATTGCAAGAAAGTCAATATCCTGATAAGATAAATGTTCTCTTTTTTTGATCTTTCACTCAAATGCAATGGTGCAGTAATACTTAAATCTGATTAATTCTCTGGAGGTCAGGCTGCCAAATTTCCACTGTCCATGTAATTTATGTAAAAGAATTAGCCACTAGTATTCTACCCACAACTGTATTCAGACCCAAACTCAAACCTTGTGATATAAGGATTCGCTCCCAAGTAGCAAAGAATAGTTCATGTTTGATGAGATTTTGTTCCATCTCTTGCTAAAAAAGGAACAAAGGTCCTTCTTGAGCATTGTGTTTACAATGGACTGTGCACCAGCTGACTGTTGTTTTTGCACACAGCAGGTCACCAGGCAGTGATTTGGTTGCCACCATATCCATCATCTCAGGATTCCCCTGCCATCCGTAGTGAAATATATGCAGTGCCAGTTAGCAGCAGTTTCTGGCCAAATATTTATGTCCTTTTTCCATATCCCAGTTCATCTGAAAGATAAAATGAATTATACCAGCTTATACAGCTTTTCCACTAGCTTGGGAGATTTATAATACTGTATGTGTAACTTGTGCTTGGCAGGTGGGTGGTTTGTCAGGGTTCCTGGGATGCAAGATGACTGGCTGAATTAAGGGACTGTTTAAGCAAATGAAGTTGAACCCTATTTTCATTTGGCCTCAATTGAATTATTGTATCTTTAAGCCTGTTCAGATGAGAAAAACATTTAGCCTGCAGATTGGTTTGAATGATTATTTATCAGAAATGTCAAACAGCAGTCAACGTACAGTTTCTACACTGAGAAACCATTTTAACACAAACACAGAAAAACAGTTTCAATGTAATCATAGGATGATACTTCCAGCAACTTTTTATAACTGGAATTCAATAGAAACTGGAGCATTTCCTCCTTTTCCCCTTTGTAAAATAATGGGTTATGTTATACCACATTTGTGAAAATAAGGCATTATTCTATACAATAATGTATCTACCAGGGCACCATGTCACAAAATGTGTCACCAATTAGCCCAGACACTAATTACATTTTTCCTCTTGATTTGCATGGGGACAATAACTAGGCCATGAAGAGAAACATCCTGCCCTGTTTTAGGAGTTAGTGAAAGCAATGAATGAGATTGGTTCCATAGCCAATCTCCTTCGATTTACTTCATTAACCAATGAACTAATTAGATTCTTTCCTTCTAAAAACACTTCCTAAGAGTCTTATTTTGGCATTTAAAAAGTCTATAATGTTTTTTTCTGAGCCTCTTTAACCAATTTGATAATGAATTAACATTGAAATGCTTGAAAAGAATCAGTGCTCAAATAGTAAATATTGAGAAAGAACTCATCAGCCACAAAACTTTGAAGTTTTCATCTCTTGAAGAGTTTCATCCAGCTCTTATTTTTTTTTCTTGTAGGGCAAATGTCTTCACTGTGAGGTGTTTATTTATTTTTCACATTCCTCTGAAGTGTCTATTCAAACACATCATTAGAGTTGTTGGGCTGCTTATCTGAGTTTAAGTGGTAGCTGTTTCCCTGGAAAAAAAAATATTGTAAAAATTAGAAATTGAACTTCAACATCTAAACTTCTATGTGTTTAGATCAACTTTCTTTTCATATAGGCTGCATCTTGCTAGCCCTGAAATGACCTACTCATAAACATGGTAGTTCCAGGGATGGCATCACAAGGGCCATTCTTTCTGGTGAGTTAATCCTGGGAAACTGTTCTTGGACGCCATTGTTTTTGGGATCTCAGCAATTCTGATGGCAAGAGCATCAGTTTCTCTCAGCTGAAATCTAGGACAAGACAGAGCTTTGGTATAGCTGGGCAGGCTTGTTCAGCCCTGGAGCCAAAACACACAGTCAGGGAGCTTTGTGCTTAAGGGAATTCAGAAGAGAGACCTCAAATTGTGAATAACCCCTTCACACACCAGTTGAATTTGGGTGAACTGTGAATTCGTGGTAGGATATACAGTGGCATTTAACCAAAGAAGACAGTCCTTACCATCTTGCTTTTCTCTGTTATAATATTTACAGTCATCAGTATCATCATGCATATGTATTTAGGAATATCCCATCTGCATACCTGGAAATAAGTTTCTAAAGACACCTCCTTCTAATCCAACCTCAACATGATCATTAGGCAAAGGCACATTTTGTCGTGTTGCTGTCTGTTCAGTGAGACAACTGTGAAATAAGATGACAGCATATATAACAATCCAAATACATACATAGGGCAATGTCTTTGCTGGAGGTGGTGAATGCATAGGAATGTCTATGATCGTCCAGCCCCTGTTTCTCAGTTGTTTGTTTTTTTTTTTAATTATTATTTTTACTTTCTGCATTTGAACAAAGTTTGTCTGCAGATAATGAACGTCACAACATGACTAGTTTAGTGCATGCTATGCATAATACCCCAAGGAGGAAAGATAGCATTTGAATGTATTTTTACACCCATCCACATATTGATCTCTCTGATAATTTCTGCACACCATTCCTGTAATTTACTACAAGAACCATTCCATTTCTTTGCTTCTCATCCTACAAGTATTCTGTCTTGAGTAAATTCCCTTTCACAAAGACTGCAAGATGCATAAACTCTTGGATACCTTCCCAAACTTGAATCATCTATTTAGAAAGACTGTGAAATAAAGTTTATCTTTCTTTCTGTATTTTTAATAAACAATTTAGATCTTTCATCTGAGCTGCCTATAAATTCAAGAGTGAATGTCATGGTCCTGATTATCAAAACTTACTGGAAGATGAACAATTATCACTGCTTTCTAAGGTGATTTCTTTCTCCAGGACGAGTTCTTTTGGCTGCCATTTCTCTTGTGACATTCTCTCTATTTCTCCCATATCATTGATCTGATATTGGCTTAACTGAATATGAGGATGGTTTGGTGTTAACATCAATAAGAGAAAACCGAAACAAATTCTCTGAACCCCAGTGCCACATCTAGTTTAATGCTACTATGTTGAAAACAAACCTCCCTGAACAGGGTCCAGTAAAATTTCTGTGTGAAGAAGAAACATCCCAGTACATCGGAAATCTTTAAGCATGGTCAACATAGAGTATGGGGCCAGCAATTTATTTCTCCTAAGTGCTTGGTTGACTGTATCAAGAGCTTTTCCCATTGAATTCCAAACACTGACAACAACTTCTAACAGTGCTTGACTTCCCTGAACCTCAGTTCTACTGCTCAAGGTAAGGACTGGTAGTATTTATTTTCCTCATCAGAGTACAATTATTGATACCACACCAGAGGATTTATTTGTTCCTAAGCAGATAAACTTTTGATCTATGCTAAACCACTAAGGAATAGTCAGAAACTTGGCAGTACAGCATAAAATAAATCATGGAGAAACTGCAATAAAAATCATATAAGAAGAATTTGTTTTCAAGGTGCTAATTGCAATATTGCAGTATCCACCCTATAGTTAAGTCATTAGTTACTATGAAGCATTCAGTGGAGTATTTCAGCCAAAGATTTTGAATTAGTGGCTCGAGTTATTTTTAAAAACGATAGATAAATAAATGTAATTGTGATTCAATCAGATAAATCACAATAAGAAAATTACCTTTGAATTTCTCTTAGGGATTCCCTAAAGGCCAATTTGGTCATATTTCACTATACAGATTTATTTTGTGGAACATCAGCACTTCTAATGATTGCAGCTCAGCAAAAGTGAAGGGGAAGTTTCGCAGCATTTTCTGTAAGGTTGTCAGAAGTGTCATCCAAAAACTACAGGCTGTAGACTGCTCTCAGTTACACTGTGCCCAGGGGAAAAGCTTGTTATTATCCAAAGACAAAAACACTCATGTTACTGTGCACAATGTGTCATAAATGACACACCATCCGTGCAAACCCAGTGATGATCCAAGTCTGCTAATGAATGCCATGATAGTAAAATGATCTGGCTATACCTCAGCATGCACATACTGGTGTCACTGGATTTCCCACTATTTAAACCAATTCCATCAGTTGAGTTTTTTTTGCTTGTTTGTTTTTGTCTTTTTTTGTTGCTCTTGTTGTTTTGTTTTCTGTTTTTTGTTTGTTTATTTGGTTGGTTGGTTTGTTGGGGTTTTTTGGGTTGTTGTTTTGTGATTTTTGTTGTTGTTTTTTTTTTAATCACTCTACTCACAAAATTAAAGCCTGTTTAGCAGAATAAAGCAAAAAATGCTATACAGCAATTAACAGGCTTACCTCTTCTGTGGGAAATACAGAGCAAGAAGCTTCTGACTCTTACACTGAGTATTTCAGCACTGTGGGTAGCAAATAGCCAATGATGATAATCAACCTGTAAGGAGTTCCTCACTTGGCATGGATGACATGAATTTTTACACTGCTCAAATCTGATAGTTTAAAGCTCATATCTTATCAGTAAAGTTGTATTTTTTTTAAGTGCTCAAAACTTGAGGAATGAGATTGGTCCCTTTCCCCCAAGCAAAACTTCCCTGGACTCTCTGGAGCCCTGTTTTGCTCTCTGTTGTGCTCAGGAAAACTTTTCTCCCTGGAATGTGTAAGGATGTTGCTAGATGGAAATGGAGTTACATTTTGGGAGACAGATTTTAGTACCATGGCTCTGTTTACATGACTCTGTGGCCATCAGAATGCAGGAGAGGCAGAATGATCAATAGTGCTGAATGAGAATTGTAATATCACAGCATCAGTGTTACAGATATCAGTTTGTACTATCAAATATAGTGAACTTTAATGCCCCACTGCTTAGTTGTACACAACCTTCCTTATGCTAACTGTTAGGAGATCACACTGATCCTTCTCTTAGTGTCATAACATGTGTAGCCATCTGGAACTGGTACAAGTACCAAAACATGACTTGCATATTCCCTGGATAGGGGGATAAACATGTTTGACTGTGAGTTGAGCCAAATTTTTTTTAATTGTACAAATATTTCTTCCCCCTACAGTTAGGCAAACACAAGCTTTCACAGAGCTTGTTCACTCAGTCCCCTGTATTCTGCCCCTGCTCCGAGCAGTAAAAAGTCTTTATGTTTGGCAGGTCAGTAAAAACCAGAGCATCATCCTATTTATTTTATAGCTAACTTCATTAGCAAAAACCAGCAAGGACTGAAATACAGGGCTGTAAAAACCCAGCTTAAGTATGTAACGCAATGTAATCCAAGTAATTAGTCCACTTAAACTTTTTAATGTGGTCTCTTCTTTTCCAAAGTGTTAAAATGCTTTTTAATGGCTGTTCCACAGTTTTTCATTGAGTTGGCATCCTGGCTCTTGTCATGAATGAACACTCCATATCTTAATATCTCTGTTAAGTCAGCTTTTCAGTTTGCGCATGTTGATGTGACACCCACAGAGCCAGTTGAAATAAGTCACTTTTCACCAGCTGAGCCTTGTCATGCATTTCATTAACAAGTCTAAAAGAACTATTAGTACACACTGTCTTCATTTTTGCCTACCCGTATTAAAAATGAACTAAAGAAACAGGCTCATAGCTTTATAGTGAATTGCCTTGCACTTGAGTTGCGCCATTCCTCTGGACGTGCTTAAGAGACTTGAAACTTTGATCATTAGACTTAGGCTCTCATGCATGTTTTTTGGTTTCTGTATTCTTTCTAATCTAATGTGCCTTCCTGGCTATTGGCAGTAATGGCTCACCTGTGTCTTCTGATCAACTGATAATCACAGGCAATGGATAAAAACTTCAATCCACACTGGAAAAATATGGACGCATAGAAGAAAAAACAAGTATATGCCAGTCTTTGTTATGGCCATTATTTAGAGACAATTTCAATAATCTACAAAATCCATAATCTGAAATTTTTGATCATTTCACTCTAATTGGACAATCTAGATGTTTCCCCAAGATTCCCCAAACATTTCCATTTAGGCAGATTAAGGCATTGAAGACTTGCTTTTCCATAATGGAGCCTTATTTAATTGTCAAGACTTCAGAATTCAGAGTCTCAGGCTAGAAATCACGAGACCATTTTATGGATAGGAACAATAATCATCTGATTTGAGCTCCAGTGTGGAACAGATTTTAGAACACTTCTCTTGCATTTCTGGAAGACAAAAAAATGGATTTTACTTTTAGAATATTTAACCCAATTAGATCACGTATGCTAAACATGCTGAGAATAACTTTCATATTAATTCAACTAGAAATATATACTTTCAGTTTTCTCCTAAGTTTTTTTGAGAGAGTTTGTAATGAATTAAAGGATATGACTGAACATAATATTGTTTCTCTGACAAATTTGTTCCCTACAGAATGTTTCAATAAAGCTAAATTTCTTACACTGTTTAATCAGAACTGGCCAGAAAACAGTTTCCATTCTGTAGGGAAAAAAAACAAAAACAAACACAAATAAACAAACAGCAACAACAAAACAAAACAAGCAAACAACAACAACAACAAAACAAAAAACCCCAAACAAACAACAACAAAAAAACCACAAACAAACAAAACCAACAAACCCAAAAAACAAAGCAAAGGCATTTCAAAAAATCTTATTTTTAATCAGCTTGAATCTCAGGGTAATTGTATGCAAAGCTTGATAAGGAAGTGTTAATATACCCTAGACAACTTTCAAAGAAAGGAAGCTACGTATATCCTAATCAGATAAACATTTGATGTATCTTAAAAACACTTAAAAGTGTTAAAAGCATCCTTCACAGTCTTTTGGAATGTACGTGCAACTTCTAGACAAAAGTTTGTAAAGAGTTTACCTGGGATACATGTCACCTAACTTCATCTACCAGGGAGATGTCTCTAGGCTAAGCTGAACTCTTTCTACAGAGGAGAACATTATTGTTGCTGTCATGATGGTTTGAAGATATAAGCAAGACGCAGTTTGTAAGGAGAGATAATATTTTTATTATGGCATTTAATGCAGTTGGAAAAACCTAAGCACATCTTTCAGTTGCTCACAGTTCTCTTCAGATCTGAAACCAAAGATGGAGAAAGAAATGCACTTCTAGTGGATGATTCATCCCTTTCTAAGATAGATGGGATGACTCACTCTCTGTAGGTGCCTATTCATCTCTATTGACCATAGTATTCTGGTTGACAAGCTAACAGTAAACACTTAACTTTAAGATAGAAGAAAAATAGATAGATGACATGGACTTTACCTTGTAGTTATGAGGGTTTCTTATATGAACTTTCTTCAATTTTTTTGCATCAATTCAAGTGCAGATTCTGAGTGTAATCTTTACAATTCATTTCTTTACTCACAATCCGTACAGTCTGATCTGAATATCAGTCAGAGATACCCCTGTGTTCAGAGTGACTGAATTATTTATCCCTATGGAGTAATAGCAGCCTTTTTGTTCTCTAAGCAATTCAGAGCTCTCCTGGGATATATAGATCTAGGGAACTTAAGAGATTACATCATCTCATGTCAGAATCTGGCTGATTTTTAGTTGATGGTAAAATGACAATGTAGTTATTGCAACAGAACGATATTGTAAAAACATCCAGCATATGCTGAGTATGTTCTCTTGGTCTCTCTGAAGTTCTCAATACTTTACCCCATATTTTTTCAGATGACATAAGAACATAGTACCTTTTCTTTTTTGTCTCCAGCTGTACCAGTTGCAGAAGCCAGTACTTGCCAAAGACTAATCCGAAATCATTTCAGCATGGATAAGGCAGTGTTCATGCAACGTAACAAATACATCACTGTGGATCAAATTCCACCCTAAGTGAAGACTTCTCTAGTATGTGAAGTTGGAAGTGTGGTCACTCAAGACCAAGTGATAAGGGCAGAGTTATTGCTGAATGATCATCCCTGGAGGTATTTCAAAGACATGTAGATGAGGTTCTTAGGGACATGGTTCAGTGACAGACTTAGTTGGGCTTGATGATCTTGAGAGACTTTTCGAACAAAAATGATTCTATCTTTCTATAAAATAGTATTAGTTGTTAATTTAGATGCGCAAGAGGCAGAGACAGATCATTTTTTCTCCCTCTGTGGTGGTGTTGGGCCTTCTGTAAAGGAGAAAGGCAAGAGGAAGGGCAAGAGGACCCACTAGCAAAGCCAAGTAAGGACAACACAACTCTCAAAAGAGACCAGAAACATTAGAAACTCAAGTTGCCAGAGGTATCTGTAATAACTGGCTCAGGAACAAACCAGGGGTGTTTTTGGAGGCAGACAAGACTGAACTGACTCAGCAGACTGGATATAGAAATCTAGCCTTTGAAACTTAGACATCTCAGTCTCAGTCGGAGTAGTTATATTTTCCAATACATATGACCATTTCCCCTCTAGTTTGTTCAATCCCCAGTTGCTGACTGGGAACAGACAACAACATCTTTTGAAGTTTCAGCAGTTCTTTCAAAAAACACTTGGTAACTGCCTCATTCTATTATAGGTCCCTACTAGATATCTTTGCCTGCTCTGGATATGCACAATAGAGACAACAATAGAAGACTAGGTAGAATCTATTGCTCTGTGTGGGACCAAAGACAGGATTACATTTTGCATAGATGCTGCTGGAGGGGAGAAAAGCCAAGGCAGAGCAGTCAGAGTTTCTTTTTTTCCTCATCTCTCATGAAAGTCAAATGTCCCCACTCTTCCAAGCATACTTACTGGTGTGCATTCACTCATACACCCTGACTAATGTACCTGCTGAGAGAAGCCAGATACTGCAGGGCATGGTGTAGTTCACTGGAGAGCCAAGCCTGGCATGCATTGCCCACAATGGGCCCATTTGTAATTTGCTTAATTCTGTGAATATTGTGGATAACTGCCAGGTAATTGCTGGGGCTGCATGTGTATTAGAGGTTGGCAGGGGTGAGGATGAGAAATCTGCGGACAATTAGTTAACTTTGGTCTTGACTCCTTTATAATTAGATAATTTGCTATTAGTGATGAGGTATCCTTACTGTTGTTTTTCTTTTTTTCACCCTTTCCAGCTAGCTATTATGCTGTGAAATAGCCATGTTTTGCTGCTTCTGCAAATTTCCCTGAAATTCAGAACATGTGCTTTGCCAAGTGTTGGAGGGGCAAGTAAATCTATAGGGAAGGTATGCAAATTGTGAGATACAGAGCGCAGCTGTGAGCAGAATGGCTTTGTGGTTACAGCTCTGGACGTGGACTCAGCAGGGTATTACTCCTAACCTTGCTTCCTATTTGTTTTGCGATTATGGGCACATGAATTAATCACTTTAGGCTTTCTTCTGTACCCAAAGCAGCAGATCCTAAAGCATATATTTTTCTAGACTTTTACTGCTTTCACCTTATTTTCATTCTCTTCCTTTATTCAGTTAATGCTTGTCTTTTCCTTCTTCTAGTACCCAGAATATAAGCCCTGCCCTCCTATTACCACCCAAATCACAGTGTAATATTTTCTACACTCCCTATGGGCACTCAATACATCCTCTTTCTCCCAGGAACACCACGAGTACCTAGGAAGGCCATGGGAGCTGCTGTGACCACCTTGTGCCAATTCTCTTGGGCCTCATTATTTAAAATAGCAACAGGACAAATTGTGTTGTCCCACTCATGACCTTATTTTTCACAGGTCACAACCTTCTCAGATTGGGAGATGTCTTTACTATATATAATGACAAAGCCTTACATAGATTAATGTATTTTATGTAATTGAAAAAAAAATTCATAAAATATCTCTTCTCAAGCTTCTTTTAGATAAAATTAGAGAGTTTAGGGGGTTGATCCTGTTCTGAAGAAACTTACCCTTCTCCTAGTACACTAATTTAAGACTGTAAAAGGCCCACTTCCTGTGTGAAGACTATAAGAATATAAGGTGTTGCCAGAAGAAAATAGATAAATGAAAAAATATACAAAGAAAAAAGACTTCTGGGTTTTTTGCCCTCCAGATCAAATTCCAGATTTGAACAAATACATGAAAAACCAATATCTGCAATCAAGTTACTAATGACCAGACTTAGACTCTCTCTGTCTACCTTTTAGAGTTCCATTTTAATTCATGTTTGGATATAAAGTCCAGATGTAGTCACAGGCAACTACAGAGTCCTGACTTACATATGTGCTTCTTACAGTTCATTAAAACTGTGAGTAAAGCTTCCACCTCCGGAGAAAGTGCAAATACTAGAATTCATTGATCTGTCCTTCATCCCTTCATCAACAAGCTGAAGGCACATCTCAGATGTGTTTTAGGCCCCAGTGAAATGTCAGCTCCATTCATGTCTTTGATCCTGAGCATCAAAGTCCTCCAGAGAATTAGCCCATGACAGCTGAGGACTTGTTTCCCTGCAGCCCATATGTTTTCCAAGAGACACATAATTTGTGTGGTGAGGAGAGGATTGTGAATAGGGTTCCCAGAGGTGTTTGAACTTCATAAAATTTCTTGCTATGAAACTTTTTGTTAGTGCACAAATATCACCAGTACCTAATGAAAAGATCAGTAACGTGATACAAAACAATTACCCATGAGGAAAAAAAAAATATAAACACCCCAGCTCAATATTTTATGAAATGTTCAGCACCAGTCTGAAGAACACAAACATGAGGCAATATGTGCTAAATATTGGTTAAATGCATGTTTCACTGGGCTGATTACAGAGTTGTTCCTCCTCTTATGGTGCATGCCTGCTTCCAGGCATCCGGAGGATGTACTGTTTTATTCTGACCCAGCAAGGCCATCCCTTGATACATGGACTTTATGCCACACAGATCAGCAAAAAATATATAATACTTGAAATTAGTTGGTGTGCAGACCTAAAATGGCTGATTAAAAGACAGAAATATAATATAGTCCTGAGCTGGGAAATACTGACACTGACTTGGAGAGACTCGCATTGCTACAAATTTCTCAATGTCCCAGGGTCCAACTTTAACAGGGGTTCAGTGATCCCAGTGTCATTATTTGAGTGTACTGCACATTATTACAGAGTTATTCTGTTCCTCAGATTTGGCCCTTAGGCAGACAAGCAAGAGGAAGAAAATTATTTTATTTGGAGACATCTGTTTTGAGATATTAACTAGTAAATAATGCATAAGTTGGGATGATGTTTCGGCACCACAGCACTGCATAGCTGAGTAAAACAAATAAGAAAGAGAATCATGGAGTAAAACTGAATGTTATACTCTACCCGTTTCTTGCCAGCTAAAGCTAAATAAGTTTGGGAGGCTATAAGCAAAGGTGAAACAGGATTTTGTTCATTTGTTTGCCCTTCAGAGATAATGTCAGTGTCACTAGCTAGCATTTCCATAAAGCACTGCATGGTCATTCCCATGAAGTAATGTGAGGGTCCTGTTCTGTCTGAAAATAAGGGAAACTTATCATGGCATGGCTAATGGGAAGCAGTGATCAAGTCTTTCACCCTTCCTTCCCTTTGTACAACACAGCTCAGGCATTTCTAAGTGGCTTCAGATGCCAGCAGGAATTCCAGGAAAGCCTTATCTGATTTTGCATTATGTTGAAATACTGTGCTGTATCTTGTGACAGTTCAGGCTCATCAGTAACCACCATCTACTGGGATGGAGGAAAAGATGGGGAGACAGATGGAAACAAATAACATCATCACCTTCCTCTAGCAAAGATGCAAGTCAGTGTTTCTTTTATTCCATTTGTTTTGTGCAGGAATAAACTCTCACTACCTTTGCAAACATTGAGTGTTCATCTCCATCTGTGTTGAAGTAACCAACGGGCCCAAATGGACATAGAGTTTAATTACAAAGAAATTTTTCTCATCAAGAGAAATGAAAACTATGCCATTGTCTCTCATGAATTTGGAACTGGATCAAAATCTGTGGGAATTGTGTTATAGGCTAGGGTAGAAACCAGATTTGGTTTATTTTATGTGTTTGAAGGCCAGTTTTCAAAGTTGCTCAAGTAAGCACTTCCCAGTATTTGGGTTTAATCAGAAAGTGTTTAATCTGTCTCTCTGAAGAACACACTATGAACATTGCCATCCCATCATAGAGCCAGGGACTGCCTTTATGCTCAGCATAGTGCTTTCTTCAGCTACAAACCCACCTACAGGTTCCTTTTCTCCTCACTGCCATTGGGTCTTCACAATTAAAGCACAGATTATGTCTCATCTGTATCCCAGTGACACTCACAGACCCAGCCAGTGCTATTGACCTACCCATCACCATGCTTCTTATTACCATTTTTTGTCTCTGTCTGCTCTTTGGGATGATAAAGCAATACAAGTAGCAACATAATAAGAGTAGATTAACTTTTATTCCTGGCAAAATGAGAACTCGACTAGAGAGCAAAGAGAGGTCGGCAAAGTAAGACCAGTGATTGAGTGTGCATTTCTAAAAACAAATGAAAAAACTTGACTTCCCCAGGGCATGCCAGAGGCACAGACACGACAAAGCATGATTCAAACACCACGATTCACAGACCACTCATGGTAGATGAGGCCATAATGTGTGTTCTGTGGGTGCTTCACTGGGTATGATGGGGTAGAAACATTAGCAAGTTCATTAACTGAACCTTTTGTGTCAAAAGTTCATATTGATCCAGCAGGAATTTTAAGCACTGGTGGTGCTGGTCCAAAAAGCTAGAAAACTCTCTTTTAAACCATTACTCAGTGCTGCTTGTCACTTCAAAGACATTTTCTAAATTTTGTCATCGTTTTCATTTGAATATCCATAAACTAATATAGCTTGTAAAAAGAGAAAAATCTATTCAAATCCCAGGTATTTCTAGAATAGGCATCCACCTCCACACAGTGAAAGTGGCCCTTTCCACCAGATTTAGAGTCACAATGAAAATGTAGAATGTCCCAAAGTCTAACTCGAGTGCAGACACTGCAGTCATGCTGAACGATATTTCCCTGGGATGATCGTCCTTTCTTTGCAAACAGCTGCCTCTCAATACATTGTATCAATATTTATAAAATCTAATGAGCCCTAAAACATGCAAAAAGGGATTAAATTAATTTAGCAGAGATCTGAGGAGTATTTTGCGTTTTGTGCAGATTTAATATGTCCCTCTGTGTTCAGTATCTCTCACCCATTACCAATTCATGAAGTGTCTACCAGAATTAATAGATCTCTTTCATTTACTTACTTAGAAGAAAAAAATTTAATAGATGCTGCATGAATTTTGCAAATTGCTCTAGTTCTGATGCTGATTAATGGGAAACCATGTAAAATGTATAAATAATTTCTAGTCTTAAATTAGTGTTCTCTCCTACTTAAATCTGGGGAATAAATAGAGGCTCAGGATATTTTCTTATACCTGTTTTAGTCATACTTATGTCTTGATAGAGCTTTGTATTAAAAGTGAAATAGAAGTGTATTAAAGGATGGAGATGATAGTGACATTGTCATTATTGCTAAAGGACAAAATGATGCAAGTCTGTAAAAGCATTTGGCCAATCTCAAATTGCCTTGATTAAACAAAAGCCTGATAAATGCTTTCCCTATGCAGTTTTAGGCTAAATGGCTAAAATCAGAGGAGATGGAAAACAGTCTAATAAGTTTAGTGTTAATGGAGTATCCCCTAATTCTGAGTGAAGGCAGACCAGGTAATAATTTTCTAATGTGAGTTACCGTTTAAATTAAGGTGTTTAAATAATGTTGTTTAAAACTTTATTTTGCTTTAAAATTAACTGAAATATTTTAAGGGTTTGTTTGTTTGTTTTTGTTTGTTTGTTTGTTTTAGGAACAACATCTTTTTGTGGTGGTGCTTGATGGCACTTACTTGAGTCATTTATTGCAATCATACTGATGTTGGGAGCAGCATTTACTGAAGCTTAGTTGAGAGGCGAGAAATCCCACTAGCAAGTATCTAATTCCAACCCAGCCTAGACCTGTACAGATGCAGAATTTTTATGGCAAATCAACTCTTTAGCTGAAACAAAACTGGGAACTGCAGGAGAAAAATAGTCATGGCATAAAAGCTGAGACTATAACTGGCACAAAATCATCCTCTTGTTGGTAGACTCAGCAAATACGTGAAATCCTAATTGTAACAGTGGAAATTGTACTGAATTTCTGTCACCTTTGTCCAGAACAGAATCCAGCACTTTGGTAGGGCATAAAAGGTGGGTTTGATTACTGCTGCACAAAGGAAATTAATGTGAAAATTATTTTTCTCCAGGATTTAATTTCTTTTTTTTTTTTTTTTTTCCAAGAAGACAGAAGGAGAAAATTATTTGGGATCAACTGTAATATCTGGTAGACCCTGCTTTACTTACAGTATCTGGTAATTCTTCCCTCCTTGAGCAAACACACAAGGTCTGTTAATTTCCTTTCTGGTGAGCTGTGGGTTGCTATCACACATGGTCAAACAGTTTATTTCTAAGGAGAAGATGGGAGAAGATAGGAAAGTAAAAATAAAAAAGAAAGATCTTTGAAATTGCTGTAATCCATATTAACCTGGAAGGATTGCAGTCCATAGCAGGATAACACACATGTCACTGCAGTCCACAAAAGTTCCCCTCTAAGTAGACAACAAATCTTAACTAGTTATTTAAAGTTCCCCAGCAATCACAGAGGAGGGACTGGTAGTTCCAGAGGGTGATTCACTCCATTCTAAGATAAATGTCTGACATAAGTGGGATGAATCACTCAGCAGACACATTATGTCTCTCCAGTGCTACAAAGGGACCAAAATAAACAGACAGTTTAGACATCTAACACAGACCCTTGAAGTTACTTGAAACAAATCTGCACCCTAACATGTATTTAGGAGCTCAGGAGCAACAGTTTCTTGAATGGATTGAATAAGAAGGTTTGATAGAATTGTAGGTTAGCCTTGTCTTTCTCATTATCATCCAATCCTTAAGTTTGCTAGCAGGCAGGTAGCACACACTCTTTCAGGTTTTCGTTATGAAGATAAAAGATATATAAGGGAACAAGAGGTATCTTAGAGCGTTACACCTCACTCTATTATTCAGCAGCCAGTGCTTAGTTACCCACAAAAAGATGTGCAAAGATTGCACAAGCATATGCGATTTCAGAAAACAGGTGTCTTCAGTTGAAGAGCTGAGCTGCAAATTTTCAATGAACAACGATGCCAATGAGACCCCTGTATCCTCCCACTCTGCTCAGGTAACATCAGCAAATGCACAGTCACCTTTTCTCTTCTATGCCCTAACAGAACTTTTTCATATGATGACTTCCTTATATTTACCTAGAGGCTGCTAGAACATACAACTAACTTGGCAAAGGAAAAAAGAAAAACACCACCACCACCAAAAACCAAACCAAACTAAACCAACCAACCAACCAAGCAGCCAAAAAAAAATAAAAACAAAAAAAAAACAAGCAAACCCCTTATTTATTTATTTATTTATTTATTTATTTATTTATTTTTCATTTGACAACAAAAGTTTAGACTTCAGGAAAACTTGTTCACCACACTAAGGACTATTTGCAAAATCTGAATTTTGAGATCTAATCTATTTTTCCATCTCTTCCAGTCGCTTACATGTTTCTTTGTATTCTGTCTTAATTTCAAATTTAAAAATGAGCCTTTTTGCTGCAAAGACTTTCCTGCCAACTGATGAAAAACACCATTGGAAAGTTATCTTCCTGTTGGTCATAAAATTCACTTTTATTTATTTTCATTCTTCATTATTTGTGACAGAGTAATGGATTATCCTGAGCCAGCAACTAACTGAAGAGTGCTAGTTTCTCTTCTATTCTTGTATTATTCTCTTGCACTCCCTCAGTAGTGATTTATATTCACAAAGTACCTGAGCTTGCACTGATTTTGAGAGTCATTATCTAGATGAAGTGATTGGTCTGTCTCGTCACATGTTATCAGTCATCCAAATAGATGACAGCCCAGCTCCTCGGGTATTCTATCTGAGTGTGAAAATAATTAGTGCAAATAAAGTTATATGGGGTGAATTTCACCATCAGGTTTTATTCCTTCTTTTGAAGTTAACAGCAATATATTTTCATTTAACTATGTAAAATATATTTCACTAAAGACTTTCAGTTAATGGCAATATTATATATATTTTTTACTATTTTAATTCTTGATACCTCAAGACTGTTCCAGTGACCATGAAGGCATTCCTCAGATGACAGGATTTCCTGATTTATCTCTCCACTCTTAACAGTCAGGATCACTGAATTACTACGTGCATAAATGTACTTTTCTGCACTGCTGTGGCTCTAATTGCACTGCTTATTTTTTGCTGCTGAATGGCTTCTTCTTAGTAACCTATGCACTTTGATAGCTAAGGTATTACTGGCCAGAAGGTGCTAATGTGACCTTCGAGTTAGTCCTCTTGCATGTTCCAAGCTCCAGCATTACACTCAATGCATTGTGCTTGATCTCACAAGATCCAAAATTTGGAATTTGAAGACAAATGCTAAACAGAAATTAATCCTGAGCCTCAGATGATGCAACAAACTACTGAAGAAAATGTTGAAGACTTTATTTCTGCATACCTCTATGGCTTATCTCACCTACCCTTAGAATTCCTTCCCTTTTGTTTCCTTTCCTGTCGGTAGAGAAAAACTTGGGTAATTCCCATGGGCAACTGAATCTATCCAAGATATTGATTACTCTGAAGTGTAGATTATTCTCTTCTGAATTTAGACAGAACATAGATCACTATCCATGCTCACTACATGATTTAGTTAGGTACTGAAAGTTAAATGGGATTAATGGATAATATTCACTGTGGTAATGATATTCCAGGCAGAGGTTGTTGGATAGAGGCCTATGTTATATAAGTAACCTGAGTATGTGATGTTGGACATTTAGGTCTGTTTTGACTGAAAATTTTTTTTATAAATTTTGGGACCCAAAGAACCATTGTTTAACTTCATTGTACAGCTTTAATGAACTACATCAGTTCTCTGTGTGTGCATCAGCTCCATGGATTTTCTTATGCTTAACATTTAAGAATAACCATTTCTACAAAAATCTATATTTCTAGATCATGATTTTGACTTTGTGACACCTTCTCAACTCATGTAGTCTGGTAGCTATCAATTCATTCTACTTGCGAACTTATAAAATATGACACCAAGAAACTAAAAAATCTCAGCAGCCACTGATATTCCAATGACTTCAGACTCATTTGAAAGCCCACCATCAGTTCTATACCTTGCAAATGTTGGCATAGACATATTGCAGCTGCTTTTTCTCCAGGCTCTTCTAAGAAAGAGAAAAGCTCAAAACTTTCATTTATGTTCTTCCTTCCGATTTTTTTTCTTCAACAGTTTTCTTTGCGAAGAAGCCATTTCATGGTATTTTAAATGTCATTGTCATATTCTGTGATCCTTCCAACTCTCTTTCTAGCCCTGTCTCTCCAAGAAAGATTATACTTGCCTAGAAACTGGCATTCTGTTTATAAAAATCATTCAAGTAGATTAATTCAGTGACCACTAAATCAGCATCTCTATCATTTAGGAATACATTTAGCTCTTTTTATTCTTTTTTCCCCCCTCATCCATTAGCATGAAAGTGTCAATACTTTACTACCTGCCTTGTTCTGAAAGTAAAAGAAAAAGCATAAGTGTATTTTATACATCAGTGTTTGAAAGACAAGTCATTTTATCTAAGGTGAGAAAACACTTCCTTTCTTCCTTTTCTCTTTAGTTTAAAGCCTGTTGAATCTATTAGCCTTTACAATTTTGCATAAAAGAGTTTGATAATGCTGCTGCTTAAATAGAAACCATTTAATCATCGACTCTATTTGGAGACTAACTGGAATTTGTTATTCTTTAATTTATTTGCAGACTTTTTGCCCTTGCTAAGTGTTTTTTGGTTTAGTGCTCAGGCACTAAATTATTAACAAAGGTGCTCAGTAAGGCCTAGGGGAACAAATGACCTGTTGAGGCAATTTTAACACAATTTTTTATTACTCTTCAATTGTGTGGAGGAGTAGGAGGAGGAGGAGAGTGAGCTGGGAGATTTAGGAGATTTATCCACTCCTGAAAGTGTCACTGTTTGACTGTATGGTCTTACTTAGTTTATTTGAGCCAACAGTTTCCAATTTGCATGATTAAATCAAGGCGTCTAAAAAAAGGCTTGTTTTTTTTTCAGGGGCTCAAAAGCTACTGTTCTTACATTAGTTAAAAAGTAAGTAACCCTGAAAAAACAGTGACTTTCAGTAGAAGAGACCAATGGTGTAATTAATGTGTCTCTGTGTGTGCTTGTAGTGTATAAAGGCTGTGCTCTATGAGCAGTAATTCTTTTATTTCGTTTCATTTCATACCTCTAAAACCTATAAGATATGCTACACTCTGCTTAGGAATATGTCCAAAGTTGAAAATATTTCTATCGCTTAAAATGAAGTCTGGAATTCATCCAAACTTTTTTCAGTTTTGAAAACTTATGTAAAGTTGTTTTCTCCTGTTATTTTTCCTTCTCAGAAGTAGTGGGGTTTATGATATTTGAAGATGTTCCTATAGACCAAACAAGAGGGTGGTTTGCCATTAATTTCTTACCCAGTAGTACCAGAAAGATAATTCTGCTGTGATTTCTATGCCCAGTGACTTGAGCTAGAATAAGCAAACATCTTACTATCAGAATGTGACCATACTAAAACTAAAATTGTTGCAGATTTAGCTTAAAAATGTCAAAGTAACCCAAACTATTTCCCTCCTTGTCTTCCTGGTGTGTGCAGCCTGCTCTGCTTGCTTTCCCAGAGAACAATGATTCCATAATATTATGGTTTTTATGGCTTTGAGCCCTAGTAAATCATAATCTCTGCCACAGCAAAAATAGGCTGCATTTCTATATGAAGTGTGAAATACACTTTAGGTACAGAGACTCACTAGATAGAGATTTAGATTTAGATTTAGATTTAGATTTAGATTTAGATTTAGATTTAGATTTAGATTTAGATTTAGATTTAGATTTAGATTTAGATAGGGAAACTCGACCTGATAGGTACATGAATGGGGCACTGAGGTTCTTATATTCATCACAAGAAAGTCTTCGTGCTATTATTTGTATTCCAACCTCTAAAATTGTTTAAGGATTGGTTAAATGAACTGTTAGGCTCATCTGAGTTAAAAATAGAGGAACAGAAACAATAGGAGGTGTCTCAAAGTCTCAGGAAATAGCATGAATATAGGCCTCTAGGGTGCTAGACCGATGTATTTACTGTACAGCCATAAGACCACTCATTAAAAGGCCATTAAGCAAATTAGAAAGTAGGTAACCACTCCTCACAGCCTGTTGTTTATTTGCGGGTCAATGTAGGCTAATAGAGCTTTTTGTTCTTCACAAACACTTCTCATGACATTAACAGATTCCAGTAAGATTCTAGTTCATTTATCACCATTTCAGGCTCACTGGAAGAGATAAATAGGACATTAAACATGTACAGAAGTTTAAATTGGCAAAATCCCATCTGTTCTCATCCTTCCTCTAGAAATGCAGGAGCCTATAATCCATCAGTCTTGTGGCACCAGCCAAGCAATTAAGGCTGCTGACACAGTCCTTTCAGAGCAAAATGTTTGTGCTGAATGCAAAGTGAATTTTTGTATGCGGTGCACACTGTATGGAAGGGGGGGTAAAATGGCACAGGCTTTTTTCAGCCCTTTTCCACCTCAACAAAGCATTGAAATGGCAGTTGTGAAGCTAGGATGACAGTTTGGCTTGCCCCAGGTTCCAAAAGTACCCAGTTTTAAAGTTGAATCCAATTCTGTTGCAATAATAATTACTTTCCTGTAGAGAAATAATTGTGGGGTAAAGTAATTAATATTCATGACATTACAAACCACACATCAAAATTGTCATATGACTGAAAACCATATGGCAGGTATCACGTATGAAGGAGGATTCAGGGCTGAAACCGCTACAGGAATTGCTTTGAGATGGGCTAAGACAGTGATTTACTGTAAACCCAGCAGTCCTCTGTGGGCTTATGCAAGATTTGAGAATGCAGCTAAATCTCGAGAAAATCAACCATGTCCACAGTAGCAGATTCTTCTTGGCTTAGTTTTTCTGATTGCTATAAACTGGGATTGACAATTAGCATCTTGCCAGCACATAAGACATCCTGAGGACTTAAACTTGAATAGCTCAATTGCTAATATATTTATTTCCAGTTAGGGCACAAGAAATGTCATGTAGAATTATGATTTCTCAATTTGGGGACCTCTATTTAGCTTTTTATAGAATTTTTACTATATTCAATTAAATAAAAAGAACAGGATTGTGGAATACTACTCCTGATGCATCTCTGTTAAGAAATAAATGATATCAAGATGATCTGATTTGCATAGATCTGATTCAATTTAGACATTTTAGTTCCTCCCCTCTCCTGAGGGAAGACTTGAAATCTAGTGGGTCACCTCTGTCAGAGATTTGCCTGTATTTCTCAGATGATGAATTGTCAAGCATAGTTAAATTATAAGTCTTCAGGTGTTAAGACAAAAGAAGAGGACATAGCCTTGACGCAGGTACAGACTTAAGGCAGAAGAGTACTGACAAAGGGAAAGAGTCTGGGAGAGTAAGATGAGCTTGATGTAGCTTACAGCAAAATGGGCTTATAGTAACATGCCACCAGTGAAAACACAGAGTAAATATTCTGTTGGGTCCAGAGGAAGATGATTTTGACGGGGACTGAAGTACCTAAAGATACTGCTGCAATGTTTGGAATAGCTGCAAAACTCTTATGGGATTCACTTATTTTATTTTTCTGGTATTATTTTACTAAAATAAATTTTATAGTGTACATACTGTAAAGGAATGTGAAGGACAGTAGTCAAGCACACAGTAGTTACGAAGTACCTGAAATAGTATTGCTTCTATACTAAGAATTTGTTTCTCTTTTGAATCTGTATTATTTCTTCAATGACACAGTCAGTTCAGTCTCTCATTGTTTTCTAGTACAAAAGGGACATGGAGAACAGAGAGACCTCTGACTTCTTCCAGACCTTTTATCCTTACTCACATGTAAGAATGATAATTCTACTGTTGGGATGTTTTCTGCTCCAGATGACCCAACTATTTTACAGTTCATCAAAGAGAGAAACAGCTCCTATTTATAACACACCAAGGGTAAAGTCAAAATCTCATCAGTCAGGACTACTTTGGGTCATGTTTGAATTGCCATTTAACAATGGTGGCAACAATGACAAAATAGGAAAATGATTAGTAGATCATGCTGTCTGCTATTTAAGGCAGAAAAGCTTTGACTCCCTGTACAGGAGAAGGAATGAATGAGAGAGAATGGTAGGCATTTTATCAAAACCATTTAAGAAGAATACTAATTTTGCCAACTTGGCCCCATAGCTAGTACTGAAATAATCATCATTCTTATTAGCTGACCCATTTAACTTACGTTTCACATGTTTTTTCTTCTCTGATAGCTTAAAGAGAAATTGCCATCATTGTGGGAAGCAGGAGACGGGAATATTTTAGTCATGCACTGACATTAGATATGGTAATGCCTTTGGTGAGTAAGAAGGTACAATCCATTTGAAGAGTTATTGAAACCTGTCTACATCTGAACAAATCACTCTAAACTACCTTTATTGCCATTGAAGAGTTGGGACTTAAATCAGTTGGTGAGCCCTGGCATTTAACAACATCCAAAATGCTTTAAGGTACCTGAGACGTCACACAGATAGGACACCAGACCTTTGGGAGACCCAAGTTCTTCTGGACTGCCAAATGAACTCCAAAAGAGATATGCCTAGGACATGTCCAAAAACACTGGATGCTTTTTTAGCTACCTTAATTGAGTCTGTAGTCAATAGAAACAACAGATTTTAGTGTGTAACTCAAGTCTCCACAGGCACCTACACACTGAGTCAGAGGAATTGTACCTTAAACTCCTGTGAATCCATTGACTCAATGTCCTCCAGCTACAGCTTAATCTCAGATAACTCAGTTTAGCATAGACACCTACAATATAGGCATCTGAATTCAGTGTGGTTGAATCATGCTTAGACTGAATTCAGGCAGTTTGAATATGTCTTTCTGAACAATAGTCCAATGGAAATCTCAGGTCTAACATCATAATCCTGGGTCTGACTTGGTCTCCTTTGTTATTGCTATTGCCTGTTATACTTGGTGGGTATCCTAAGATTGATATGGAAAAGTGAAACTCTTGCTGTGATTAACATATCCAATTCTAGGAGTTTGGCTCAACAGTATGAGTTTTTCTGCCAGCCCCAAGCAAATACTATAAAAGACATGCTGGAAATGATGCCATACCTCATAAAATACTGCGCTTCTGTTTCGTACAAAACACATCTGAATTGAAAATATTGGTCTTCTTACATAGATACTATATTTCTTTCCTCTACCTTGCCATAAGCAGGCTCAGAGAGATAATGACCCTGGCCATAGAAGGCCACATTATTCACCTTGAACAGTAACAACTAATGCCATTTCAGTGTGCTAACTGTACTGCTTTCAAGGCCTAAATTACCTAGCAAACTTAGATGGATGAGCAAATGATCTTTACTGTGAATTGATTCCCCCTCCTGGAGCTTTGCATGTTCGTGTCGGTGTGTATCTATGTCTTCCTCCTTCCTACTGGTTACTGAAGAAAAACCTTTTTTCTCTTCATAATAACACAGTTCACCAATACATGGAAATACGGATACTTAATACAGGATGAATGTAGTGCTAATGAGAAAGGCCTTCTGATTATTTTGTGGAAGAGAGAAGTGATTGAGAGTGTCAGAGTCCCTCTTCTATTCCCCCACAAGGACATATAAAACATGTATACTCCCTTACATCATTTGAATGCATTTTTTAAGTCACTTTGTGATATCCCCATAAGCTTACAAAACCCAGAGCAAGCATTAACATGGAATGATGTTAGTATTGAAGAGCAAGTCTGGAAGGGGATACAAATAACAAGAGTTTCAAATCTTGCGTGCACCCTCCGTTCCTATGAGTGCACCTGTGGCCAAACACATAGATTGTTTTTTGGAAGAGCTGTAGTCAGAGAAACTGTTGGAAGACTGGTAGTGGTGCACTGAGGACACTGTCAAGGCACTATCAGAGAACTGAAATGCTCATTTAGCACAGGTTGGATGGCATACAGTATAAGTGACACCCACCTCAGAAGTAGGCTTGGCTCCATACTTACCTAGAACAGATGACTTGTGCCTTTGGTCAGGTTCTGGTACGTTCTTTCTTCTTGACAATACCTTATCTACTTGCAAATCATAGGTAACCTACTGGTATATGTGCCTCATTCCTTACAAAGCTTACTGCTGACTGAGGTTTTAATTAAAGCTTCATTTTTTGAGTGCTTCCTACGAGGAGTAAAATCTTTTTAAGACCTAATTTGGTCTTAAAAGAGAAAATGTTAAACTCTGAACAACTGTTTTCAGCTTTTCCATTTATAAGCAGAATGTGGCACTATAGTCATAACATCACAGAAACATCATAGAGCAATTTCAGCTAAAAGGGGATCTCTGGAGGTTTCTAACCTGACCTCCTGCTCAAAGCAAGACTCTCTTCAATTCCACATCCATTTCTTGTTTCAAAGTCTTAAAGGGTGTCTCAGCTGTCACCAAGCTTTGGGTTTCCTTAATCCAGTCCAGTCTTGGGTGATGTTAGTATGTTCCTCCCTAGTAGCATGGCCCCTCTTCCACCTCACACACATTTCTATGTTTTGTGTTCTGTCAAGAGTCCCTTGCCCAGCTTTCTGCTATGTCAGACTGTTTTGTCTCACATTGGTTTGGACAGCTTCTGCACTTTTAAGAGGTTGTCCTAAGAGAACAATCAGCTCACCTGGGCTCCTTTGTCCTTCAGGGCAGCCTGTCACAAGGTAATAAAGACAGGCCTTCAGTCTCCCAGCTCAGGGACAACATGAAAACTTTCTTCTTCTGTTCCATGAACTCTGCCCACCCCAGTTTCCTGCTTATTCAGGACTAAGTGCCTTTCAACATGTATTTATGCATATTCCTGCCTCTTTAATAGGCTGTGCTTCCCTGTTAAACTTCCTCTTCCATACTACTTTGACTTGGATGAAAAGGCAGACTGAGTATTAGGCAAAACAATGCTATAAAGAACTTCATACGGGGTGGGGTGTGTGTGTGATCCTGCCCTCCCCAGTAGTTTAATGAGGGAAGACTATGTAAAGACTTATTTGGCTTTGATTCTACATTACCATGTTTCTACTTACAATGGGCTGATAAATATGACATTTTCTCATCTGTTTTTCTCTTCCAAATAACTATATTTTTACAGTCTGTAAACAAATATAAAGGTAAATGTCTGAAGATCCTATGCTGGGTCAGCTAGAATGGGGTTTATTTTCACAGGATGCTGATAATGTCCTGGGTTTGAGTGGGACAGAGTTAATTTTCACAGGAAGCTGAGAGGGGACACAAACAGGAGAGATGACTCAAATAAGTCAAAGGAATATTCAACACCATATGATGGTATGGTCAGTATAAAACTGGGGGGCTGGCTGAGGGGAGGAGCTCACTGCTTGGGGATTGCTGCTGTCTGAGCATTCTTTGTTTTCCAAAACTGGTGGTGTGGCACGATCCTGTTCAAGCATGAACTGCCATCCAGGTCCCTTTTTTTTCTGGGATGGGCTATTCAATGTGAGCATGTTTGAGATGAGCTGTAGTCTGTCATTTGTGATCACTGCTCAGGGGATCGCTACTCAGGAGCAGGCTGGGCATCATTTTTCCAAGTTGGTGTTGTGTACCCCTTGCTTTGTATATTCTTTCATTGTTATCATGGTTAATGTTTGTCTTTTCCCTTTTGCTATCCTGTTACACTGTTTTTATCCCAACCCACAAGTATTGCCTTTTGTTTCCTCTCCCACCCGGGGCAGGGGAGGGGTGAATGAGCAATCATGTGGTCATAGTTGCCAGCTGGGGCTAAATCACAACAGTTCCTCAGAAGAGGATCTTGCAGTATTTATTTTCTCCCTCATGCAACTGTTTGTTGCCTTCAGGCAGCATCACCTGAAAAATAAAGTGTGGAAGTGTCCTCACAACTTTGGAAGGTGTTGCTCTTCTCTACTGGGAGGCATTCACTGCACTCTATAGCTGCAGAATTCCAGAGCAGCTAAGCAACATGATCAAGGACACCCAATGCTATTTGTGGCTACTGCAGTATATTCACCTTCCATCTCACTTCCTTAGTTACAAGAGCTTTAGATAGTTTAGCAGGAAATTTCATAGCTGTGTCTCCACCATCCTGAAAGATTCATTTCCAAAACAAATCATCAGTCCTGCAAGCTTGGCCTTGCATCCCTGCTTCCAATATGCATTTATGTCCAACATATACTGTTACATTTAAAACAACAGAGTCAGCTCTGCAGTTTTCTTCTTCTGAAGTGAAAATATGTAAAAAGTATCTTCCACAATAATACTTATTTTTGGCTGCTGACCAGGAAGCTCTGAGACTGCAAGACAAGGTATGCATATTGTGAAAGCACAACTATGCATGCCAGCATTGTCAATCCTTTTAAAATACTCATAAATCTCAGGAATTATGATCAACTTCTCACCCAGTTGAGTCTCAGCAATTATGTCCTGCAGCATTAGTTAAATGCTCAGCCTGCTCAGAGTCTGGTTTCACTGTTATATCTCAATGGACTTTTCATCATATTTATTGCAATTGTCTCCTTTGGATTTTCTCTAAAAATAATGAGGGTAAAATTGAAAATACAGTGAGAGCTGTGGTTATCAGAACATCCCTCTTATCTAAGAGCCCTGGGATCTGTTATATGACTACAAAATCTGACATGTGTTGAAAACTCAGTGCATTTATTTATAACTGCGGGAACCCATAGAAATCCCCTGGCTCCAATCATGTTCAGATAAACAGCCTGAGGCTGCATTATTTTATTTTTAAAGACATGACTTGCTGTTCAAACACAGCCAGCAAAACAAATATTTTCTGCTTAATTTTCCTGCTGGAATAATTTTAGTAGGGATCATATTTTGATTACATTAAATATTATATATTGAATATATATTCTCTCTATATATATTTAGATATATATTTATATATCTAAAAATATATTTTGAATATAAAAGGGAAGAAGGAAAGGAGAGGGTTAGATATCAGCCTGGATGCACACTGAAAAGACTTGAGTGATATGCCTTTCTCTGTAGAGAAGCAAAAGGACCCCAGCCCATGCGGTTCAGCTTTCTAGTGCTGATGATTGAGCCTTCTGCTCCTTCAATGGAATGAGAAACACTTTTTTGTGTAGCTTACTCTGAGCTGAATTCAGTTAAATTAATGAAGGCATTGCTGTTTTCAAAGAACCTTAGATGAAGTGATGTGTTTTCCTGTCTTAAATGCTGTATCTAAAGTCTGTGAAAGAGTAAACTCTGAGGAAGTTTTAAATACTCTTACTTTCTCAAGGACCACACGAAAGATGTGGTAGAAACAGAGCCACTAGAATAATGAATTCATGAACGCTCACAAAGAACAGGCAAATGTTGGCCATGATACCTTGCATGGTCATTGTACTGAATCCTGCTTCTGCTGCCTAGAATTCTCCAGAAGCGTGATAATTCACACCTGTCTAGCACCAAGACCAGATCAACAAACACACCTTTTCTCCAGAATTTCTAAATGACAAAACTTCATTTCTTAAAAAAAAAAAAAGTATATTTTTTACCATGAGATTAAAAAAAATGTTGTTTGGTATCATCGGCTATATTTTGTTAGTGTATGATATATTTTATTTAATACTTTCTGCACAATAGAAAGGACTACATACAATAGTAACATTAAAGTATTCATTTAAAGGAGAATTAAAATGAATGTTTTTGCTTTATTGAAAACATTTTGACTGTCAAAACTAAAAGATGAAGTGACGATGGTTCATTTTATCATTTTCATGTTAAAAACGCCACTGAAACAGGGCATATTACTTTGAAATGTTTAGATTAAATTGCACTTTCTCCTGAAAAAAATGTCTTGTCAATTTTATTTGTGGCTGATTTTCTTGCCCTTTTTCATCTTTTCGACATATGTGTGTAAGGTTTCCAAGCCATCCTTTCAACATAACGTCATCCAGCTTGGGGGTATGGATTTCAGTGGCAAAGAAGAATAGTTTCTGGTGTTTTTACTCACATAGTAACACAGCTTCAATTTCATGATGTGAGAAAAGATTCACACAGCTCTCATTCCCATTATATTTTAACTCAGACTAACTATACCAACTCAAATTCCTAAGTTATATTGTCCAGATATGGACCATGAGGTCAATCTCAAAGTAATGTTTAAGTAACACTGTTTTTTATACCCACTTCAGCCAAATTTAGAATATGGGCCAATTTCAGACAAACTTAGTAAAGAGGCAGCAATCAGAAACATTATATTCTCAAATACTTTGTGAAAATAGCCTAATGGAAGAGAGAGATGTGTTAACACCCCTGCTTAGAGAGAAATTGTTCCATAAGCTGAACTCTTAGCAAACATAAAGGGATCCCTTCAGGATCCGTAAGTCCAGAAGAAACCTTTGGCATTTTGTTGGTTTATGAATCATTTATCAAACGCTTAAGAGAAGGCAGTTCCCCAGCTGCTTCTATTTATACAGCAGAGAGGCTGACTTTTCCTCAGCTTTAGGAACGTCCTATTTGCTTTTCCACAATTGCATAAGAGTATTATTAAAATTGAATTATAAAGTTAAACAATAATGTTTACCCAAAATTTCCCATAAGTTTTGGGTACTGCAGAAAATATTAACAAGTCCAATAGGGAAGAATAAGCAAGCCTCAGGGGTGTCAAATAATCTCCAGGGCATTTCTGATATTTACAGCTCTTCCAGACTCACCAGGATGCCAGTTCATCTAATGAAATGTTGCCATGAGTAGCACCACTCCATGTGCATCGTAAACCTGATGTATCCTCACCATGATGGCTTAAAGGTGTATAAGCAAATCAATGTTACATTGTCTGTTCAAGCAAACAAGATGAAGTATGTTGATTAAAAATTACACTGATAGCAACTTGAAGGGTAGAGAAGGATGGTGAATATTGAGACCATTAATATGCCAGAATAAGACTGTGACATTGCAAGAATAAAGCAGAATCACAGAATGGTTTGGGTAGGAATAAACCTTTAAAAATCACCTAGCCCACCTCCATGCAATGGGGTATATGATATGAAGCACAGGAAAATGAAGGTTGATGGACAAAGGACTGCTGATGGTGAGAAATATTTAACTACTGGAACTAATGTATTTTGTCCCCAAAAGGTAGGTTATAGAGTTTAACAGATCATTTCCAGGTTTCATGGAACACTCTGAATGATGAGGAATGACACTAAGCAGCAAGAGTGGGTGATAAAGCATGACACAGAAGACTGATTTTAAACACATTTCATGTACAGCAACTGAACACATACTCACAGGAAATCCCATTGTAGAATTTGCAATGGCAAAAATCAACAGGGTCTTCTGCACATAGTTAAATATAGTTCACTTTATTTTCTGTGAAAGTTCGTGCCTAACTTTGGCATAAATTCCTAAGTTATCAGGCAGTAGACTGAAAATAAATAAAAGAATTTTACACAGTTTTACATGAAATGAAAAATTTACATAGTTTTACACAAAATGCATGATTCAGTAATGGAATTCATCATCAGAGGCTCTTATGGAAGGCAAATGTACATATATAGACTCAAAAAAGGGTTAGGACCAATTCACAGAGAAAAGGTATAGTAGCAGTTGTGCAGTATGATGATTCAGATGCAATCACCTTCTTGGGCAGGTCAAAATCTCTGATTTATACATAGGGTAATACTAATCTATACTTGCCTTGTTTCTGATACTATTTACATCAACATCTGTTACATTCTTCTTTCAGAAACTGAATATTGGGCAAAAGGGACTGCTGGCTGATCCAGTTAAGCAGTTCTCACATAGTTTTATTTGCAAATGCAATCCTTGGAATTAAGAGAAATAAACAATTTTATGAACAGAGACAGCACGACAGTGCTACAACTAATTGTGAAATGTTTTCCACTAAAAAGCTGAAAATTAAGAGCTCTGTTGTTTCCTTTCTAGCAACTAATGTTCACATTTCAGTTGGAAGCTAATTAAAGATAAAAAAATTCAATCAAGTGAACTGGTGAAACAGTTTTTTTTCCAAAAACACATATTGTCCCATTTTTTTTTTTTTTTTTTTTTTTTTTTTAATAAAATAAGAAAACCCAAAGCAAACCCAAGGAACTATCATGTACATTTTTTCATGCAAAAACTTGAATGAAGTGATAAGAAATGTACACTTCACACCCTTCTCTAAATGAACATTGGGAAAATATGCAAAAATGAAATAATCACTGTTTCCAGACAATAGGGAGGTGCTTCTACAATGGAGTGACTGTGTTGGTAGATAACGAAAGAGCAACTGATTTCATCTACCTTGACTTCTGTAAGGTCTTTGACACAGTCCCACACAGCATCCTTGTCATTAAACTAGAGAGATATAGGTTTGATGGATAGACTGTTTCATGGGTAAGGAAGGGGCTTGGAACTAGACAATCTTTGAAAGTCCTTTCCAACAGAAACCATTCTATGATTGCAATATACATGTAGAAGGTTTGCTTTTTTATTTTTTTTTTTTTTTTTGTGAGAAAGGTGACTTCATCTGTTGAATGAGAGTCTTTATAGATGAAATTGTATCTCAGATTGGTGGTTTGTTGTCATGCATCAATAACTGTTGATGAAACCTCATAAAAGATGACAGAGACATCAGTTAAAACAGCCCAAAGCAGAAGCTATTCAAACACATAATTAAGTCCTCTATATTTCTTAATTCCTAGTTAATACTTCTATTAATACATTATATAACTCAACAGTAATTGAAAACCCGGCCTTCCAGCCTCATTTGACCCATGCATTTTAAAAATCAGTGAAGAAATTAAAGAAGCACTAATAAGAAAAGCTTTAGTGATTATGAAAATTAATAAATAATGTATTCAAATCTAAAAAAAAAAATATATCTGTCTTGCACAGAGAGATATGTGTGATTTCAGTAATTAAACAAACTGGTTTCCGCTTTTGGCACTCAGGGGAGAGGATAATGATGGTAGTCATTGGCTCTTCTTGGGAAAAATCCCTTTAAAATACTCTGAGTAGGGAGACTCTATTCTGACAATTGACGATAATAGGAAAGTATTCCAAGGCATGAGATGCAGCCAGTGCAGTGTGATTGCAACTGTACAACTTGTAGAGTTGTTTGTGTGTTTGCTTGTGAGACCTCCAGGGGCTGCCTATTGGTCTCTTGCATTGCCCCTACTGTCAGGCTCCCCTCCATCTCCACAGGATGTGTTGGTTCAGGCTGTGGTTGGTTTTGCTCTGTCAGAGGAAAAAGGACATCAGGAACACCTAAAAGCTACACAGTGAACTATTAGATATGTGGCCTGTGCAATCCCCGTACTGACTGCTGATACACATTGCCTTTACTTCATGCTTTATAGGCATGCTTTTCCTGTTTGGTGGACCATTTGAAGCTGTTGGGCAGCTCTTCCTTCCATTAACAGTTCAACATGCTCCCATGACAACATCCAGCCATTCACTGCCTTATCTCTGTGCATTCACGAGAGGATTCTTCCAGCCTTTACTATTGCGTAATTCCCTTCCGACATACCCCTGCTCCTCAGGGACTCTGATGTATTAACCCACATTGTATTTATGAATCAGTTGTGTATCAGCTGGCTTTTCCAGAGGACTCCAGGAGATGGGTCTCATTACACTTAAACATTTTTTCTGGCCAGTCTTTATTTTCAGTGGTCTTTGGGAAATCTCAGGGCTTCCATTTGCCCTCCAGATAGAGTAAAAATGAAGGATATTCAGACCAAACTTTCTTCTTCTACTGACTCTGCAAGTGATAATATAACTGCTTTCACCAATCAGTGACCAATACCCAGTCCATCCCAAAATAGTGATCACAAACTGTGGTCCTGGAAGAATGAAGACTCAGAAGTTTGTGCTTGAACACGATTGCGATGAACAGTCGGTTTCAGAAAAAATCATGCATAAACAGGCTATGCCTAGAGCAGTGAAGCTGTTGAAGCTTATTTTCTGCTTGATTTGCATCCTAGATTCTTGGTTACCTAATAAAGCACAAGGGCTGATTAAGTTTTTTTCTGATGTTTGGGATGGTTATAAAGCCCCTTCCTTGTTCGGATTCTCTAATTAAGGATGATCAGATATTTCATCTTTCTCTGAATAAGAGTGCTGATAGGATCTGTATTCTCTCTTGTCACCTTTTCCCATGGTTTTTGAAGGACATAACTTTGTGATTTTAGCCTCTCTGTCAAATGTCTGGCCAAAGCAAACAATTGTGAAAGAAAACTAGTCAGAAAGACTGAAACAGCAGAATTAAGAGTGCTTTTCTAGCAATATTGTTGGAATTTTTTTATTTGTTGAGATCCAGTTTAGAAAAAAATATTGTTTCTTCACAGAGTAGATACATGAGCTGATGCATGAGATCCAGCAAGAGGAAGACATGGAAGAAGAAGGCTAATAGACCTGGATTCCTTAGGTCAGGTGTGTCAAACTTATTCTCACCAGGGGCCACATCAGCCTCGCAGTTGCCTTCAAAGGGCCGAATGTAATTTTAGGACTGTATAAACTACTCCTACGTTTATACAGTCCTAAAATTACATTCGGCCCTTTGAAGGCAACCAGGAGGCTGATGTGGCCCCCAGTGAAACGGAGTTTGACACCCTTGCCTTAGGTGATAAATTCATATGGTCCCATTAAAATCAATGGTCTGGGAGCAGCTAGCCACAAAACCTTAATATAATCACCAACTCCCACATGCGTAACCATCTGACAAGGCTAGGGAACGATATTTCTTTAAGATTTGGATGCATTCCCACCACACTTTAGGAAAAAAAGCAATATATCTAGGTTGCTTTTGATCTCTGTCAGGTGTCTCCAGAGGATAAATCAGATCAGCTGGGTTAAAACACCTGCTGATAGTGCTTGTCTTTGTCCTCTGAATATGTGGGAAACCTAGCTAACTAACTTAGGCTAGGCACACCAAAATTAGTTGTCCAAAGTCAGGTGAGATAACTCCTAAAGTAGTCTAGGTTTTATAATGAGCCACCTTGTATTACGCACAGGAATGCAGATCTTTCAGGGCAAGAAATTCAAAACAGGTGCTAAGAACAAAAATTTATCAGCCTGTTATCTATGACTTAGAAAGAGTGCACATTACTATTTGTGTTTGTGTTCCCCTAAAGAAAAATTTTATAAGCAATTTGTTTTGTACAGGGAGAAACAGTGTCCTGACCCAGCTTGAGGGAAAGACAAGGACTGTAATATATAAATAATACAATCTATAAAGATGAAATATTTAAAGGGATTAAAAATGCAGTAGAGGTCCAGAAAGAGAGATTTTTTGCCATGAGAAGGGAATTTTACATTCACCTTTTTTTCATATACACAAATCAAATGTGAAGCCTGATTCACCACTCAACTATTGTAGTTTTAGTGAAGTCCTTAAGCTTGTGATGAACTGATTGAAAGAGACTCTTGTGCCTTTTTACTGAATGTGACCTTGCAGAGAGGCAGGTCTAAAAGGCACTTCAAGAGGTCCTGTAGTCCAGCATTGTTCAGTCTGTAGACTGTGTCTTCCATGAATTTTGTTAATTGGCAGGTGATCTGAAAAACAAACAGAAGTAGTTCAAACACTAGTGTACACATTCCTGAAAGGAAAGAATCAAGCAGAATGAAGGGTTTAAAAAGAAGGAACTTTCTGTTATAAACACAGCCTTGTGTGACTGGATTAATGGACCACTTCAGCAACAAAGCATATGACAAACTCCTTTTCACTCCCCTCAAAAATATCATTCTTCAATTCAATAAAGTTTGAACATCACTGAAGTGTTCCACTTCTTGAAATGATATCACCCATAGCTAAACAATATGTAGATGCCCAACATCATTCAGCCACCTTATAAGCAATCTTCCCTCATACATAGATATCATCGCCAATTGAAATATTTTATTTAAGTCTAACTAAATTTTTGTTATAATGCCTTTTCTATAGATTCTCCTTATTTTTAGTAAAATCAATTCCATCTCTTTCAATGTTTGCTTGAAGGCCATGTGGTGTAGACCTCTAATCACTCGTAGTGCCATCTTCTGGACCCTCTCCAGTTGATTTACATTTTAATTGAAATCCAGTGTCCAGAAGTGAATGCAGATGTTCAGCTGACAGCTTTTCAGCACTAAGCAGAATGGAAGGACTAGCTTTGATGTCCTCCCTTCCTTGCGACAGCATGACAATCTGATTCCCATTAAGCTCATGATCCCCAAATCCTTCACTTACAAACTGCTGCCCAAAGTGTCACTTCCTTACTTGTATCCTCTAAGTTACAAAACAATAGAAAAGATTCACTCTATCATCAGTTAACTCTAGAGTAGCTAGAATTCAGCAGCTTGCCCAGTGTAACATGTTTGTTGGTCCCAATGGTCATCCCGGGAAGACTAAACTACTCTAAGTGTAACAAAATTCCTTACTATGACAGATATCTTAAATGGGGTGGTTGATTCGCTTTCTTGAGGAATCAATATTCATTAGTTATAAGGCATCCAGATGACTGAATTGAACTAGAGACTTAATGTTTTGGTGGATCAAATAAGGCCAGATTAAGCCCATACTCAACTGTACAGGGTGTTTCAAAAAGATGGACCCAATTTCAAAGTAATAAATTGGGTCCATCTTTTTGAAACACTATGTATTGTTTTGTTCTTGTCCCTACTGAATCACTTTGTTTCTAGTATCAGTTCACCAAGGGGATTTTGAATTCTAATTCAATTCTCTAGAGTATTTCTAATCTGACATTGTCCATGAGCTTAGTAAGAATGCTGCTCTTTTAACTAGCCAACAGAAAAAATACAATACACAGTGTTAACTGAGAGACCTAGTAGAGGACTACAGAATACCCCCTTTCATTTTGATGAAGAATCAATGCTAGTTTTTTGCCCTCAGCAGTGGTTTTATAAAGAGCTCTGAAGGGAAGAGAATATTTATTTGAGCTGATGACACAAGAAACAAAGGTTGACTGCCTAGGACCTACACTAGAAATACCTTTGCTCCCTCTTCTCTCATTACAGTTGACTCTTGCCTCATTACAACTGACTCTTGTTGCAGAGGGGAGGATGGATATAATAAATATAATGCCCTAGATTTAAACATTTCATAAACAATTATATTCCTTTAATTAGGGAAAAACATATCCTTGACACTGTCAAATGAATGTATATTAAACCACTATATAAAAATAAATCTTTTTTTAGTAGCACTGCAGTATCCTCCTGTAGTACTTAATCATGGGCTTCCATGACAGCTCTGCCATCAGAAGGGCTGCAGAACTGTGATGGTAGTCACAGGTTGGTGTTATTCTGTTATTATTTTTAAGATAGTCAGTAAATTGCACAGAAGAGATGAATGCCCCATGTTATGAGAAAATAACAGCCTGGATTTTAGCACAGAACAAGTCACTTTGTCTGGATTTCAGGCTATATATCAAGGCTCAGTTGTTTGGCTATTATTTATAGTATTTTATGGATATTGCCAGATAATTCAAAACTGTGATTAATGCAGCCCACTTCAGAACCTCTCCATTGTGCCAAAGCAAATTAACAAGGGTCCGCTTGAGTGGGGAAAGTTACTGTATGAGACGTCCATCCCTCATTTATTTTTTCAAAGGTAGTAGAACAATCTTAGATGTCCACATTTCCTTGCATGTTACTTCTTCTAAGGACGCATGATCTAACAGCCCTGAAAAAGAAGGGAATTCTTATGAAGGGACTGATCAGGCACTTACTGGGACATGTGGCTTAAGGATTTGATTTGATTTGACTTTGCTGCAAACTGTTTCTGCTTTGGAAGTGCAAGTTATTGGATTGCTTTCAGTGGCGTATAAGAGGTCTGCATCTTTTTTTTTCAGATCTTTTTGTAAGCGGCATAATTCCAGCTGTTCTGTTCTAGTTAAACTTTCTGCTGAGGAGAGAAATGCAAAAATTTGGACCAAAGTCAAAACACAGGTGTGCACAGAGTGATAATAAGCTTCCATAAAACATGGGCAATAAGTTTTGCTTCAGGTGACAACAATATCTGGGAGAGAAAGACCGTGGATGATTGAAGAGCAACCCCTACTTTACTGCTTGAAACTTGCAGATCTAGGATAAATTTTAGCAAGGTGGTACATGGTACTTCTCTCAAAATATTCACAGATTACTTCTTGGATGTATTTTATACTCAGATACCCATTTGGCCAAATTAAACACTCTTTTCAGTTCTCAGTTCGCCTCAAAATGTCTCAGATATGCACAGAGCTGCTTGTTTGTGGTGGGGTTGTTTTGTTTGTTTGTTTGTTTTCTGCAGGAAATATTGCTTTGAAGACACTTTCTTAAGACATCTTGATTACTTTTTTTTTCCTTTGTTTTTTTAGTGAATACTTCTGGTGGGAAACACTATCAGGTTTAAGACTTTTGCACGGACTGAAAAAGCAATAATTGTTTTTTCAGTATCCTCAGTAATTCATTTCTTTTCCCTCTGTTCTTCCCTCCATTCTGATTCGTAATTCAGATTAGGGAATTGCTTGAATTAGAAATGAATGTTTTCTTTGTAAATGTAATTAATTTATCCTTTTTATGGTCCTTCCATGATGCTGGAAAAGTAGAAGGAAACTCAAACGGGAAATGAGAATGAGCAAGCGCATCTTGCTGCTTAGGTCTTTCTCACTATTTTCATTGCAAGTATAATTTCAGATATGTAACTTGAACAATTTGTGAAGTTTCCCATTATTCTTCTTCCTGTTTTGGTCAATAACTAAATAAAACGGTCTCAATGTATCATTCTACAGTAGAGAGTATGATTCCTTCTTGGCCAGTGCAGTAAAAAGTCTTAGACAGCTGGATAGCAAATGATGATTTTTCTCTTGTAGTCTGGAACATCCAGGAGAATAAACTGTTCGGATACAGGATGCCCAGACAAGATCTGGAAAATCCAGTCTACTTTATGAAGTCACTTCAGCATTTAAACTGCATAAACAGACAACACCTTCCTGCTTCAAGTACATAAAGTCGTTTGTTCAGATCCTATGCCATAATTAATTAGAACTAGATCAAATATCTGTCTCATGTGTTTCTGAAATATTATAGCAGGGAGGTTAAAAAACATAGGAGTTTTTTGTGAGTTACATATGCTTTTATATATTATATAAAAAAATATGTATGTATTATATGTTAGTATCCAGACATATTTAATATAATTTTATGGTGTACATTTATGTTATATAATTATATAATATATGCATTATATCATACATACACATACTCTCTAAATACATATATATATTTCATATATATTCCCTTATAGAATCATGGTACATTTTTATTGGTTTCTTGCCTATTAGTTTTTGAACAATTTTCTTTGGGCATTTCATGATTTTGTTTATTTAGGCATATATGAATATAAATAATATTTATATTGATCTTAAGTTCCAGCATCCTTTTTTCCTCTAATATACTAAATACAGTCATCAGTGCAGTGAAGCCCATGGCACTGAATTCTGCAAACAGATTCTAAGCCTTTAGCAAGGGTAATTACAGTTAGTTGTTCCACATTTGCTAGCTAATAGCTTAATTGAGTGCTTGGAACATGTGATGCTTACAGAAATATTTTTCATTCTTATAGCTGTGTTTTTGAGTTGACTCCTTCTGTCATTTTGTGTCTTCTCTTGGGCACAGAAGTGAAAGTTCCTATTTTTTTTCTTCAGAAATTTATGCCACATTTATGCAACAATTACAAATACTGTTTCTACTGCAACCTTTTATGTGTCAGTAAGCACTGCATAATTCAGAGAATTACAGACACCAGTAGTATTGAAGAATAATTTTGTGAGAAGGGCTGAAAACCTGATGTTTGCTCTTTCAAATTTCATGTTCAACATGATTTCTTTTGAGTAAGTTTGAGTTGTAGTAGCAGGAGTGTGTCTTCCTCTGAACGCCTAAGCTAAATCTATATAACGATATAACTGCCCCAGAAAAGACAAATTTTCTACACAGACACTTTCAATGACTCCCATGAATGTTTAGGAATTCAAACCATCCATTTTCTCAAAAGTGTTGGTTTTTGTGTGGGTTGTTTTTTTTTTTTTTTTGGTGTGTGTGTGGTGTTTGTTTTTTTGTTTTTTTTTGTTTTTTTGTTGGTTTGGTTTTGTTTGGTTGGGTTTTTTTCATTTATGTTTTTTTCTTTTTATTTTCCATATTTTTTTTTCTTCCTTTCATCATCTATCCCAATTAAAAAAAAAAAAAAAAGAGAAAGTGAATGAAAAGTGTCAAAAATTTTCAGATAAAACAAACTTCCATTTAGAAAATGTTGATACAACAAAATGTAAATGGAAGTGTACCCATTTTGCCTAATCGTTATAGGTTATTATCTTCATACTTTGTAACAGAATTGTTGCTTTCACTATAATACAGATCCCAAATATCCTGACATAATATTAACCAATGCTGCTTTGCCTTGCAGATTGGAGCAGGTGACCTCATGAGGTCTTATGTAATCTGAATTGGTATATATGTGTATAAGATTTATGGTACTACAAGAATAAAATATATAAAATATTGTTTGGAGGGTTTTCTTTGAAGTCATAAGATTTTGATATTTCAATAGATTACTTGCAGGAAACTAAATTTGAAAATGTCCATAATCTTTGTGATACTCAAAACCTGTACTGAATAAGTTAAATAAACAACCCTGGTATTCTTTTATTCTTTCTGAGTATTATTCCTGGCATAAATAGACAGACACCATTTAGCTTTAAAGGATTTAGGATGTGGTTTAATCATGGTCTTTGAGTATATTCACAAAGAGAAAATACCTAATGTTAGAGCACACTTTGATCTAATAGAATGCAGCCAAAGCCAGTGCACTGAATGGATATCAGCAACAAGAAAATTGAAGCAATACATGGTAAATGGAAGTAAAATGTACATTGCTAGTTTTCAGTCATATTGGTAAGCATAATTTCCAAAAGCTGTGGATTTCTGTATCATTCTGTGCCCTTAAACACAGATTGTATGTCTTTCTGTTTAAAAATCTATCTTCTACCTTAAACTCAAATTGGTATGTTGCATTCAAGAGCCATAGTATAAGAATCTGTGCTACAAGATACACCAGAGTGTGGCTATTTATGATAATAGATTCTCTTATCCTCAACAAAATGGTCTCTCTGAGACATAAATGTCTACTCATTCAAATGCATTACATACATTTGTCTACCTGAAAAAAGTTCATGCAAAAAGAAGAAAGTTTAGTTTTTTGAGCCATTTCTCCCTCAACAAGTTCCCTCTTTTTATAGTGTTTCTTCTGCTACAAGTTATTCTTATTCACATGCCATACTGTATTTCACACCATAACGTGTTTATTAGCAGCAACGTGTGATGTCCCAGGCAGCACAGGAATCCATAATTTACTGACTCCCTTTACCTCCAGTGAGCATTAAAATGATGTGCCAATCCACCACACAATGCTCCTTGGTGGCCTTTGGGCTAACCTGATTAGCTGCTTGTCCTGTTGGTGCCTGAAATTTGAGCTAAAGTACTGAATTAAACTTGTTTAAAAATCATAATTCTGTGTGCTCATCTGATATTTCTAATTTAGGTATGCTCTGCACAGATTGTGTCTACACTTCAGAAGACCTATGACTTTTATCCTGAGCACCGTCCTCGAACTAACAGGCCAGCTGCTTATTTATATAAATTCTCAGGCAGTCCCTGCTCTCAAAATTACTCAAGGACTCTGATGATGCTTTCAACCTCCTGATTTTGCAAATTATTTTCCCCAGGGCCACTTGGTAGAAATGGGTTGGAGCAACTTCAGAAAGGTTGGCACGTCTGGATAATTTAAGGAGTGCTTCTCAAGTGGTGAGGTCTGTCTTAGTGGTAAATAAGAGGGAAAGGCAAATGAATCTTACAGCTAAATTCCACACCCTCAGAAGCTGTGTCAGTGCATCAAGCAAGCCCAGAAAGCAGTACTGGTCACCAGTCAGTGATTACCTACTTTTAGGTGAGCTGAACTGGCCTCTGGACTCTTGGTTGCAACATCATTGTCATGGAGGCACCCCAAAAATTAATTTAGACAGGCAATATTAATAAGATTTTATTCTAATCAGAACTGAATAGCAGAAAACCAACTAGAAACAGGGTTTTCCCAAAATTATTCAGCACTCCAACAACATTATAAAACACAAAATTGGATACCAGTTAGGAGTTCAATTACTACACAGATGATTCAAACTCAAGAGATCCCAAAACTCTAGAATGATAACTCAAAAGGTGTATCTTCCAACTCATACAAAGTGAGCACTCTCAAGGGTACCCAGATCATTCGCCCATAAGTCCTCCAGGAATTTTCATTAGGTGGACAGTCTAAGGAGAAGACTCTTTTACTGCAGATCTGCTGCTCCAAGGAAGACCAACTCAATGCAGACATCTGGTGGGTTCCATTTATACCCTAAGCTGAATTTGAGCTGTGGTCATTTATGGTACTTGTCCAGAAACTTCTCTCAGCCAAGGTGTTTCATTGGTCAAGGGCCCCATCTGTTGACCAACGGGCATGTCAATTACCATGGTGGTGCATTAGACTAGAAGTTTCTGATTGTTTCAGGAGATAGTGGGGGCTGGGGAAGGAGTGCATCTGCCACAATAATTTATTACAATGAGACCTTAAACACATAGTACAAAAGTAGACCCTTAAATTTAGGTGACTTAATTTCCACCTGAATCCTACTAGAAGAGATCATCATCATTGAACATGTGGATATCTGGAAATGACATACTGTATCCAAGGCATCTGCACAGAGAAAGGAGGTATGACCAGGACCTTTGAGAATTCACATCCTTGTGGACGACAGGGCAGGAAGCTGGGCAGGGTGGCACAGGACATTGATGTATCCTACAGGGTGAGACTGTGATGCCAATGTAGGCATCTCCTGTGAGATAAGATACATTGTATCTACATTTTAATGACTTTGGGATTTTTCTCAGCTATGAAAAGGAACACAGAGTAACTTGTTTAAAAAGTAATGCCCACACAGAAAATGCCCATATTCAACCCTAACTTCAAGTGAGGAGATACGGACACCTTGCCTGAGACTGGGATGAGCTTCCATCTGGAACTGGTAATCTCTAAATGCATTGAGTGCAGATAGAGCCTAGAAACTGTCTTAGACTGCATATACAACTTAGACTTCGTCAGCAAAACCCTACTTTTTAGCACCAGCTCTTCCTTTTCTAACTTATTAGAAAGGTCTATGTCCTTAATCTAGATCAAATCATAGTAAAAACAGTAACACAATTCACCAGACAAGTGACTTTTAACATCCTAGACATAAAGATAGTTTAAGAAGATATTAAATCTTTTTCTCCCCTAAATGAATCTTCTTAAAACTTAGTTATGTTTCCTTTCATCACTTAAATTGACAACATTATTAAGCATCGGGAGATGTTATGTAATAAAAATGTCAAAACACACTTTGGATTAAAGGTATATCACTTGACACAGTTTTTCTGAACAATTGAAAAAATATTGAAAAAAAAATGTGGCAAATTATGAATGTTGTTATTACACGCTTGTTAGGTCTTTGTGTGATTTTAGAGGTCTGTGTTCAATGCAACAGCTACATCTTCACCCTTTCAGTCTCTGAAAAAAAAAAGTTTGCATTCTGTCAACATGCAATATTATAAAATAAAATATGTACATGGGTACCAAGAGTATCCTAGATGCTTTTTAAGTCTTGATAAGAAGATTACATTGATAGTATCTCAATCAAAGAAATTCACAACTCAGTTGTTCATTGGACAAAAGCCACATTTGATCAGTCGCAAATTTTCTAGCTCTCTGTTTCCTGGAAAATTTCCTGTTACATGTGTTGAAGTAGGAACAATGAACTATCATTGTCTAACTTTTGTATAACATTCACAAACATATTCTGTCACTCTGTCCCCTCTTATTTGTCATCTTTCTAAGTAAAATCAGGTTTAGAACATGTTTTTCAGTCTTCTCATGTCTGAATTCAGATCAGAGCTTGGATTTCTCTGTCCATTGACTTCTGTATTGTACATTAGTGTCTCTTCCAGAGTGGACATCCTGACTGCATTGATCTCTTGTTCTTGAATGATTGGGAGTGATGTCTGTTCCCCACACTTGAACAGAAATATAGACAGAAGTCACATCTCCTCCTTGATGGTCACCATATCAAGATCACTTTGTATCACTTCATTGTCCAAACAGCCTTCTCTCTGTCTCAGGTACTTTTATATATTTTCCCAACAGTTGTTGCTCATCCCAGAGGCTTAGGCTGCACATTGTTAGTCATACAGTTATTTTTTGGGTTGTAGTGATCTGCATTCATTCAGTTAAAGAAACCTGATGATAAAAGATAAAGTGCAAAAAGAAGGTATAATCACAATAAATCTTAACTGACACAATTCAGAGCACTTAAACTTGTAATCTAAAAGCTGGATATGTAATGTTGTACTATAAGATGCTTGTAGGGTATTGACATCTACTATTCATTGACAGGAGGGAAGGGTTGAATTATTTGTCAAACCTAAACTTGGGAAACATTCTTTTCTGTGGAGAGAATGGTAGAGATCACAGATTAGTTTCCTTGCAATTTCACAGAGATCTGAGCACATGTCTTTTTGATAACAGCTAGATTTAATCTGTGTCTTCTGTTTACTGTAACCTCCTTTGCAGGCACTGGATGACTCCTATTATGTACCAGCTTCTACTCCTTTCTGGTTTTGGTTCGGTAGGAGAAAAAAAAAAGTCTAGTCCAATCCAGCTTTCTCAGGATGAAGGGCACTGAATTATCCCCAATCTAAATGAACAGAGGGGGATAAATTACCTAATTTATTGTAATCTTTATACTTTATAACCTCTGAAATATAACAGAGGAGTTGTTGTTGCTGTTGTGAGCTACTGCTTGATTTGTGGTCATATATGTCAAAACCTTGTCTTTATGAGATAAGGAATTGTGAAAAAATGTGAAGTTTCTGTTGGTTTTTGTTTGTTTGTTTGTTTGTTTTTGTTTTTGTTTTCTCTAGCTACCAGAGCTCCTTCTCATTCTCAACTCATCAGGCCCAGAGACCAAACATTACCTTACAGCTTCTTAATTTCCTCATTGCTAAATGGAAGATTTAGAAGTATTAATTTATTCTTTTTCTGTCTGTGCTGTTCCTATTGCACAGGAAAAAATGGAACAATGTGTCTGATACAATGCAAATCTGTAAGAGCAATGAAACCCTGCGCTCTATTTTGTCACACAACATATTCTCAGAAAGAGGAAGAGTCATGTGTCTACATTGCACCAGCTCTTGTCTGCAGCTTCACTATTTCACTCTCTTCTTAAGTAAAGTATTTCAGGAGGAGCCAAGGTACACACAAGACACAGTTGTATTTCAAGGAGGTGTGAAATAATTCATATTTGGTTACCTTTTGCACAGCAAAAAAAATACATTTCTGAATTACTTTTGAAGTGACTGTGATTGATATTCTCTATTGTAGTGCTGCACCAGCCAAACTCTAGATCAAAAAAATCCCCAGAGGGAAAAATAAAGTCTGAGTAAAGTCAAACACTAAGTTCTTCCAAGAATGTCTTCAACATGCACAGTTACTTTGACTGTGCAGCACAGACTGACTGTTCCAAATCATTGTCCTTCTAAGTACAGGTTTCAGACTACCTTTTTCAGCAGCAGTCATTCGATATCCTTCATTTAACATGATTTTCCATTCTTCATTTAAATTTATCAGAGCCAGAGGCTTCTGTGCCACCGGATACTGAGTGTATGAATCAACATATTTCAAGGATATGGAATCTGAGTTTAATAATTGTCACACCCTAAGCCTCCTACTTTTCTTATACTTTCTCAGGTGATATCAATCACTGTGGATTTTTGTAGGTTTTCCTAAATGTCTATATAGTCTAATGTCCTATTTCATTCCCTCCAAGAAAATAATGATTTCCTCTCTTTGGTGTGAACTGCTGTAGAAGTACTTAGTAAAAAAGTTCAATGTAGGTTTTAAGAAGACGATTATTAAAACAATGCAATAATGTTAATGCATTAAGTTTATGTAATGTTGATCCTCAGTGTGCTGTATCTTTTCATTTTTTTCCTCAGTTCAGACTCAAGTAGTTTTATGCACATTAGAATTTCACCATCAAAGAATTAACCAGCTACACATATTATAAATATAGTGACATCTGTATATCCATTGATTTCCAGAAGTTGTCTCAGAATAACTTAATTATTTTGCTAGTAATCATCTTGAAATCTAAATATAAGATCTAATTTGTAAGTGTTCCAGAGATGGAATTATCTTATTTGCCAAAAAAAGTCAGGCTGGCTGACTAATTCCTAACAACAGATGACATTGTTAGTGATTTCTCACTTAAAAAAAAAAAAAAAAAGCCCTGTTTTTTTTTTTGTTTTTTTTTTTAACATTATCTATACATTCATTAAGGAGTGTAGTCCTTTCTCCACATTGAAAGACACCTGGAAAAAAATTGCTGAGGGCCTTATAGGAGGATGATTATCAGAAGTGAAAACCATGAGGCTATTTTCCTTTTATATTCAAAAGAATTTCCACTGCTCAGAGTATTTCAGACTATGTGGGAAATCCCTTGGGAATACACATTTCCGCTCTGCTCCTGTAACGGAGTGTATTGTCTCTGTATCTACTCACCACTGTGATAGCTAAGTATCTGACAAAATCAGTGAAAGTTGCTCTTTATGAATAAGAGGAGATGTACACTTTACACTTGCTGAGATTCGTGACAGTTTTCTGAGAGGATTCTGCAAGTTCATGAACCAGTTGGCTGAGAAAGTTGCTATTGAAGTGACAAAATCTATGACCTTCTGCCCACCATGTGAGGACACACACATGGGCACATCATTATCAAATTTAAACTTTATATTCAGGCAGACACCAAGCCATCCTTGAGGCCTCTAAGAACAGGTCCATGTGGTGATATGCAAAGCTTTGAGGATGGATTTGACAGTATTGTGCTGCCTTGATGTCCTTTTGGAGTTGGACTCGATGATCCTTGTGGGTCCCTTCCACCTCAGGACATTCAATGATTCTATTGCTGTTTTTCAGACTGTGTGTACTGCAGGATAAAAGCATCTATATTTTGTTGAGAAGAGATAAGCTTGGCTTATCTCACAGTGTAGCTATGTGGTTATGCTGAACCCTCATACTGTTTTTTTTAATCACATTCATGAAAGTTGGAGCTGAGGTAAAAGATCAGGTTCACCTTCTACAACCAGTTCTGGAAGCTGGATTGAAGTAATTGTTGAATGTAAATGTAGAGTGTGAAAGAGGAAGGAAAAATAAGCTTAAAAGAGGCCTGAGATTTGCCTTCCCTTATTACTGTAAAAATCCTGAAATGCTGAAACATGATATTGCCATAAATGTCTGAATGTCCACGTCTACGAAACAAGGTGTTTCACTGAAAGGTGATATTTGCTATCTCTGTGTTTTGTTTTGGTTTTTTTTTTTTTTTTTTTTTTATGATGCTATGCAACCAGTAACTATGTTGACAAATACTGGGATTTGAAGTCTGTTAGCAGAAGCTTCTGTCTTATCATTTAAACTAGCCCACTCTCTGGGACTAGAATATTACTGTGTAGTCTCCAGGTTCTGTCAGGAGGCAAAACAAGCACATTGAGCATATAGTTAAATGGCAATACTTGTCCTATAATCCATTTCTTTTTCTAGTGCCCTCTTATGACAACCTTTAGCAGGTAAGTAATACATCATCAGAGTCCTGTGCTTTCAGTAGCACATCTATTACAGAAGATTGCTTTGAAGGATCAGTGTAGAAGGAGCCACAGTAATCAATTACAACTGCTGGAAATATGTCAACAGGTTCACATCTGAGTTTCCTCTCTAGCCTTGGAAAGTAGGAGCAGAAAATTTCTACCAGCTGCAAGTTAAGTGTAGTAGAAAAAAAGTAGAATTTACCTAAACTTTATTCCTCAAGGCTAGCATAAATTATGCAATGAAATGCATTTATTACTTTTAATATGCCTAAACATAAATTTAAGGTGTTGTTTTTTAATGATATCATGAAAATTTAGTCTCTCGTTTTCCCTAGAAACCGTGATGCATTTTGACATAATTCTTCAATTCCCTAAGGCTCCATGAAATTAGCATTGTTATTCACATTGTGGGGTCTCAAGCAAGGCAACATTTTACTAGATATGATACATAACCTGGGAAGACAATGGGCATCTCTGGGAAGACGTATGTGAAGGGCAATTTGATCCAAAGCAGATTGAAGGCAGTGGAATGACAACCTTCCGCTCTGAGTTTTAGGTCATCTCTGTGACCACTTCAGACCCTTTTGTGCCTTCCAGCCCAAGGACAAACAACTGAAATGTCTGCGACAATGGCAACAGGATGACACTCAAGTCATAAAATCAGAGAGTCATAGAATGCCCTGTGTTGGAAAAGACCTACAAGGATCATCGAGTCCAACTCCTGTCTCTTCATATGACAACCCCACAGGTCACACCATATGTCTGAGGGCCTTGTCCAATTGTTTCTTGAAGACTTTCAGGCTTGGGGCCGTGAAACCTCCCTGGTGTCACCCTCTGGGTGAAGAACCTTTTCCTAATGTCCAACCTGAACCTGCTCTGCCACATCTTCCTGCTGTTCCCTCAGGTTCTGTCGTTGGTCACCAAAGAGAAGGGTTTGGCACCTGCTCCTCCTCCTCCCCTTGTGAGGAAACTGTAACCATGATGAGCTCTCTTCTCAGTCTCCTCCAAGCTGAACAAACCAAGTGACTTTAGCCACTCCTCATATGGCTTCTTCTCTAAGCCCTAGTTTTTAAAGTTATATCTTCCTCAGACTCCTCTAACTGCAATGAAACTCCAGCTATTTGTCACTGAAATTAAGATGTAATGAATGCAACCTTAACAACACTAGAGTGATTATTTCCCAACACTAGTTGTGCTGAGTTAACCTTCATGGGCTGCAAGACCACTGCTGAGCTGCTCTACCATCCTCCCTCCTCAACAGGAGAGTTGAATGCTGAAAACCAAAGGCAACTGCTAAAATACCTTCCCCTTAAACCTTTTCTTCCCATTCACACCTTCACCCTTGACTCCCGTCTCCTCTCCCTCAAGTCATGCAGGAGTGGGATGGGGGTTGCAGTCTTGGAGGCTCTAGCCTCCAAGTATCAGCAAAGCATCCCAAGAGCTTGGCAGCTGCTGTAGAAGGAGTTCATAGATTCCTTTCAGATGGATTAAAATGGTCCTTTGCTGGCTTCTTGTGAAGCTGTTATGCAGTGTATCCAACTGCAAAGGTACTGCTGAAAGTGATTGAACTTATTTTATTGTAGTCACAGGTAGGAGGGAATTTCCCAACCAGCCAAAAGACATTTTGACTGAGCTGAAGCGTGGTTAATGAGCAGTAGTCAGACTCATTCCCTTGCAAAGTCTAATTTTTTTCTGTTTCATACTTGAGCTGAGAAACTCCACTTTTCACGGGCACCGCACCAGAATTAGATGTAGGACAGGCTGAAATCCCATGGTAAATCACTCAGTTTTTGCATATTCAGCTAGGTATTCTGGTTCCTCTTAAAGCATTACAGCTTTTTTTTTTTTTTTCCAGGTCTGAACCCCTGTGTGACTGGAGACAACGTAAGATGAAGATCATTAGCATGTACACAACTGGAATCTGTGACTGATGAAAAATCCACTTGGAAGATCTTTATAACAGGATTCATGATGAGTAAGGAGATTTTGCAGCTAGACAAAGTTCAGAAAGTCTTGCATGTTCTTCCATCATAAATATGAGCCTTTGTCCCTACCAGACCACACTGAGATTGATCACTGTCTGAAATAAAAGCGATGTTCTCTGGTTATTTTAAATTGTATCAACTCAAAGGATCAGAAAGTCAGGATTTTCTACTTTTGTTTAAACAGCAGGACTTTCTGAAATGAGCTTTTAAGCTTAGCTGGAAAGCATTTCGAGAAAGATTTTCATTTTATTCTGAGTAGTCAAGGCATCTGTGCTTCAAACGCTATTCCCTTCCTGCTGCATGGTAAAGCAGTTCTCAAAGTCCTTGACTTATTGAAAGGATCACTACTTCCCATATGCACTGGAATGCTGATTGAGATGACCTTACATATCTGCAGCCCATCAGCCTTTTCTCCTTTCTCCTGGGAAGGAGACTTGTTTATGAAATTATGTTTTCAATAGCAGTAGCAGCCAGAATTCTGATTAGGCTAGCGGTTTTCCCCTTGGAAAAGGAACAAGTATGACACGGGAGCCAAAGTTTTAATTGCATTGGCAGCTTTCCCCATTCATAAAAGTGCAGGATAAAGAAAGATTCAGGACAGGGTCATATGTAGGTATGTTGTGCATGTGTAAATGTGTTGTGTATTCTAGTGTTTAACAGACTCCATTGCAATATACAATTTTTTTTTTCTTTTTTTCATGTGCTCCTAGAGTATTAAAACAGAAAGAATCCCTGTGTGTCCATCACAGACTCACAATTCCCTTTCCAATGTATAGCTCATGAAGGTGACCGCTGATGTTCTTCAATGCATTTCAGAAAAGAATGGGTCACTTAGAGCAAAGAAAACCCAACTTGTACATCGTGCTGTGCAATTAAGTCCTGTTTCAGAATGCTATGCCTAACAGGGCTACTATGCCAAAAGCATGACAAAAATGTAGGGGAGATGGAGAAATAAAGTGATTGTTATCCTCTGCTATTCTGAAGAGAGCTGAGAAAACCTTCTGAAAGAAGAGTAAATATCAAAGTAGATTTGGGCATCCTGAGCACATGTCTGCTCATTTCATTGCTAGCTGACAGCCTTGTTGTGTCTCCAGCCTAATGGATTCACTCTTGGATGAAGAGAAGCCAGTTTCTTCTATGAGAGCTGGATGGCAGACCTACCTTGTGATGACCCAACCTGACTGTGTCAATGAAAAGCTGAAATGGGTCATGAGGAGACTTTAAATGTCTACATAGAGCTTTCTTCTGTGCCTGGGTACTGGCAACACGAGAGATGGGATGGATCAAGGTATGAAAATGGGCATAAGTTAACTGACAATGTTGGTATCATCCAGGAAATTAAGGCAAAACCCTCAGGTAGCATACATCAGGTATCTCCCTTGAAATCATTATGAATCAGTGAATTACTGCTGCAGCTGCTGTTATTAATAAAATATTGACAACCAAGTGTCATTAGGTAAGGTCTGCAAAGAGCAGCATGTTATATCCTTACATGGAAACACAAGTTACTTTACAATATATTTAAAATTCCAACATGGGGCCTAATGCAATTAGTCAAAATCATTTTGAAAATAACTAGGAATCCCTAGGAGGTCTCCACAGGCTAAAATAAATCTAAGTAAAGTTAAAAATTGTTATTAATGACCATGCTGTGATGGAATAAAATAGAAGCTGCTGCTCCTTGTTAAGCAAATGAAAACCAGAGAAACATTACTTACCCCTGATATTAATTCCATGGTCTTAATTCCTGATGGAAATTTTCTGATTTCTTTTTCCATAAACACATATTCCTGCAGTAATTTGACTTACATCTTGAACAAAGGGCCATCTTGCTTCAAATAGCTCTGTGGTGGTTCCAGGTTTCTCTATAATTTAGTCAGAGCTGTTATATATTCCACTTGAGGTGGGCTTTTTCCTATGTTTTGGAAAACAAGAGTTTGTTTTTTGCTTTATAAGTTACATGTGTTTGGTTTTTTTTTTTTTAATTCCCTAGGTCTCTGCCTCAAGCTGAGATGTTCTCTCTGGTTGTCTTTATGGTATATATATATATGTATATATATATATTAGATTTTTCACCTAGGAATATGATAATAATTTTCAGCAATTATTGCATTATCAATTATAATTTCATGCATTATTTTTTCAAAATAAAAATAAACGGGTCTGTTTCACTATTAATAGTTTTTTGCAATCTGTATAGAGGCTGAGAAGTTTGCAGGAGATTTCCTACTGTTTCAGATGTGTTTTTTTTACCTGAAAGTCCACTGAAAATTAATTACATTCAGAAAATTTCTTAGCTCTCCATGAGCAGAAGAGAGCTGTGAGGTACTCCATATCCACTGAGTAGTCGTTAAGCCCCGACAATCCCTACATGAATGCCACTGAGGTTGCAGGTACCCTTTCTGTATAATTCCTACTAGAAAACCAGAAAGGACAAGTTTTCAAGTGGTTTGTCCAATAGCTGGGTGGTGCTCAGGTCTTAGAAAAAGGAGGAAGAGGAGAAAAACAGGAGAAAAACAGAATCAAAGAGGGATTGGTTAAAAAAAAAAAAAAAAAAAAGAATGCAGAGAATGCTGGAAGAAAGGTTAAATGTGCATAAGGGGGATAGAAATAATTCAGGAACTGGGGCAGGAGGGTTCCTTATCATATGAGGTTTTGGTGCAGCACTCACCCAGAACTGAATGCAGGTACCCTCAGTTTCCATGCTTTTGCCATCAGCAGAGATGAGTGTCATCTCCAAGCCATGGACATGTAGATGTATGTCTCTACCTGTGCTGGGAGCCTAATTGTGCTTTCTGATAGTCTCTGTAATCAGATGATTTCACAGTTTCTTCCACAAGACCCCTACTCCTACTCTCTTCAATGGGGAACAGATGGATCAACTTTTGTGATACATCAGGGACATGTACTAAAGGGTCTGTTGTCTATTGGATCTTCATAGTGTGATTTACAAAATGTGGAATTCAAGTGAGGTGGTGGAAAGAGCAAAGAGACTGGGGGAAATGCTCATCATGGTCTACAGCTTCCTCATAAGGCGGGAGGAAGGGCAGGCACTGATTTCTTCTCTTTGACAACCAGTGACAGGACCTGAGGGAATGTCAGGAAGATGTGCCAGGGCAGGGTCAGGTTGGACATTAGGAAAAGGTTCTTCACCCAGAGGGTGCTGGACACTGGAACAGGCTCCCCAGGGAGGTGTCATGGCCCCAGGCCTGACTGTGTTCAAGAAGAAACTGGGCAACATCCTCAGATACATGGTGTGAACTGTGGGGTTGTCATATGCAGAGACAGGAGTTGGACTTGTAGAAGTTGTAGGAGTTGGATCCTTGTAGGACCCTTCCAACTCAGGGTATTCTATGAATCTATGATTCCCTCTGCACCCTTTTTTCCATTTCCCATAAGGATCTCCACTCTGGGGTATGCGTTGATCCTATCTTCAGTCACAATAAAGCTCCCCAGTTTCACTGGATCTCCACATAAAAATGTCAGGGACATTTAGATGAGCTTGTTCCCTGATTTTTTTCCCTTAGCTTGCTCTTTTTTATTCACATGTAGACAGTTTAACAGCTTTGGAGCCTGTATTCCCAAAACCTGTGCATGGTGAAGAATCATTGTTTTAAAAGCTTGGTAACATGGATCTATTTTCATGAAATATCCTCCTTTAATCCTGCCATTTTCGTATCAAGAACATCCATTATAATGTCATTAACCTGATGATCAGGAAGAGAATATTCAGGGACAAACAAACACGCACACATAAGCTGTTCCTGAAATGCTTCTCCAATTTACTATCCCATGTCCCTGACTGGGAACCTGTATTGACTGTGTATATCCCAATAAGGTAACAATGCTACAGAAATAATGCAAGTATATTTACATGGACCCATATATTCTGCTTTTCTAACCACATTTCTGTTTGTGTGACAACATCCATGGCTTATATTGGTTTTTTACCACTTTCTGCTCCCTGTAAAATTACCTCATGTAATTTAGGCTGGACAGCCTAAAAACCACAGAAATCAAATGTTCTTGAGTACATATTCCTGGCAGGTAAGAAATGTACTCTATTACTCAGATGATAAATGAATGTTTCAAAAACCTGACATGTATATAATTGCATATAAAGACAAACCAATCAGCTGCGTTTTAGTTCAGAGTGATGTTGCAGACGAACTCAAAAAGCTACAGCAGTACATATTCGGGGATTCTCTCATGCACAATCAGGTCTTTATAACTTTGTTCCTCCAAATATTCCAGGCACTTGAAAGGTACCCGTGAATTGCAGCTGCCATCAACAGCATGACTCTTGAAATTGATTTTCCCTTGCAAATCAAGTACCAACTTCATAGCCTGGACTATACTTACCAGGATGGAAAAGATGAAGTTAGGCACCAAGTGGACATATCTTCTAAGAAAATAGTGGTAAAGCTTGCACTAAGGAATAATTTCTGAACTCCCCTTGGGTCTGAAGCCCACTCCAGAATAGGAATTTCAGGCAGCAGCTACATAATCGTTCATCCCTACCTCCAAAGACACATTCGATTAAAATTTATTAAGTCCCCTTCTAAAATCAGCGTCTGCTGCATGTAAATGACATAATGTATAGTTTCCTTGGCCTTCATGAATGACTTGAAACCCAAAGCCAAATTTCAAATGTCGCAGAAAACATAAAGTAATAGGAAGAAAAGATGAGTCTCATTTTCTAATTAACATAACAAGTTAGAGTAGGAGCCACAAAAGTTTGAGTATAAGAATTTCGGAAAAACTCAGTGTTAAGATTCCATCCTCATCAATAACAGAGGGCTTCTCTGAACCATTCTTCTTTCCAGGAAGACATTATTGTAGCATTTCAATATAGAAATGGGGTTCATAAAAAAAAAACAGAAAGAAACTTTTAACCAGGTCTGTTGTGGCAGGACAAGGGGCAACGGCTTTAAACTGAAAGATGGTAGGTTTAGACTGGAGATAAAGAACTTTTTTAGGATGAGGGTGATGTGACACTGAAACAGCTTGCCTAAAGAAGTTGTGGATGTCCCATCCCTGGAAGTGTTCAAGGTCAAGTTGGACATGGTTTTGAGCAGAAGATGTCCCTACATATGGTAACAGGATTAGAATAGATGATCTTGGAAGGTCCTTTCTAAACCAAACCATTCTATGATGCTATAATAGGATTCTACCGAAGCAACAGCAATTTTGCTAAAGACAGGACATCTAAGATGTTGAGTAATAACTGTGAAATGTCAGCAGGGCTGCTGCATCTAATATCAGGACTGAGTTCTACATCAAGACCCCGTTCTGAAAAATATTTTCTGGCTGTTTTCGGGGTTTTCCAAATAAGGCTGAGTTGACTTAGTTCCTGAACAGCTCAGGACCTTAATGAATAGGATCTAGCAAAATCTCAGCCTTTCTGTTCCACAGAAGGAATGATTTATTTTTAGTGAATTTACGTGCTAATAATTTCTTATCTTTTTTCTTGTTATCTGTTATGTTATAACCAGAGAAAAAGAATAGATAGTAAGTATCTAAATTATCATTCATTTCATGGACACCACCATTTCTTTATTTCAGCGAATGAAGTGTTCAGGTTCCACAATCTGTGAAAGTTCCCCCACGCTGCATTAGAATATTTTGAGAATGTAAATATTGCAGCATTAGGAATCAATGACGTATTGCACTGACTGTTCCCTATAAGAGATTCTAATGATGGATCCCCAGCAGATTCTTCATTTAATTCATTTTAATTCATTCTGTTCTGAGGAGGAGGAATCACATACTCTTAAGGCACTTTTAAAAATAAATTTCCAATATGCTAAAGCCTTAGTGACTTTCCAAACTTTGAAATTAGTAGAACTACGTGCAAAATAATGGTACTCATATCTGCTCTAAAAGCCTTTTCTCACCTAGAATTGCTCAATAATTGCAGAGCATCAGATAAAATCACTACTTCTTCTTACTGACATAGCTTCAAAACAAAGCCTTCAAACTTGCTAATTTGAGTTAATGATTCACAAGTGGAATCACTGGGCCAGATTTGTAGCTGCAGGAGGTTTCAGTCATGCTTAGTGGATTTACACCTACTGAAGTTCTTTTCTACGTACCACAGATGGGTTGCAAACTTTTCTAAACGTCTGGTCTCTCTTCATTACTATTAATACCTTCTCACACTACAAGGTGGGTGTCTGAACCCCTATTGCCCTGAATAGACGGTAGTAGATGGCTGTGGTATTTTTTGTTCCTAACAGTTTCCTGAAAATAGACAAGGAAAATCATGTCTGATCTTTCGGGATCTTTATTCTCAGCAAGTGATATGTCAGTGTGTCGTAACCATTGAATTGGCCTTTTTTTTTTCTTCTTTTTAGTGCCTCTTCAGTTTTCTTTCCTCTGAGGCACCTTCCTTCACTGTGGGAACTTTTCCCATCCAGACACAAGAATTCAGTCTCTTATCACAAGATGTGATCTGGATTGTGTTATGTTTCAGCATATATTTTCATATATTTTCAGCTAGGTTTGGACTCTGCAAAGATTCCTAGAAGAAGGTGATAACAGTCAATGAGAACAGTTTAAGACCATATGTTGTGATAAAATTGAAGAACTAGACACAACCCGGCATATAATTGTGCTGCATGGTGTGCAGACTTAAATACTGAGGTATAGCCCAGACTTCTATACAATTTAAATATGAAGGACAAATTAACAACAGAACATGGTTCCAAGGAGTCTGATTTATTACTATGATGACTTTTATAAATATCTCAAAGAGTCAAGCTGCAACTACTAATTAACATCCCCCAGGAAAAAACAGCCATTTAATTGTTGATTGTTAACTCTAACTGTCCTAATGGTCACTATATGAGGAACTGTTCTCCTGAAGAAATTGGAAAATTCAGGTTTGTGATACCCATATGTACTGGAGCAATGTGTCCAAAAGTTGTTACATTCACTAAGAGCTTCATCTTCCTGAAGTAGAAAGGTACCATTTTTGGCCTAGAATCTGTGGGGTGTGTTGCCAAAGAAAACACTAAGTGAAATCTGTTTTCTGCTGTGTGAAAGGCATTAGAGGGGCTTTTCAGAAGTTGAGATACCATTTTAGTGTCACTACTCTAAATTTCACCTCTGTCCTAGCTCAAATGCAGAAGTTTATTCTGGTTGTGCAATGTATTTTTAACTGAACAGGCATCTGATCAAAACCCCCGAGGAAATAATTATGAACCACTTTGTAGATCCTAATGGACTTCGGGACGCTCTCATTTAACAGTGAATAATCATGTCTTCAGATTCTTATTACTAACATTTAAAACAAATCTGACATCTTTAAATAAGTATCAAAAATCACTAAAGTGTTTGCTGGTAATCCTTCTGCTGTTTCTCTTCTGTTTGATTTAGAATCTATGATTCAATGAGACATAAATCTTCTCATGTGTCTTGTTTTGTTCTTATAAATTGTGTGTTCTTCCCCTGCTGCTCTTGCTTCTGTTTAACAAGCCTGGAAATAGTTAGGTTGCCTAGAAAATTCAGTATCGTTTCACACATTGCCCTCTGTAGAGCTGAATCTATTTTTTTTGTTGCAGCTATATCATTAACAGTAAAATATTTTGTATTTCTCCCTGTGTATATACAACATAGATATGCTCACCAGCTCTCTGCAGAGTTATAAAAAGCCTCCACTTGCCCCTTGTGACCTTGTCACCACAAATTGGTTTTAGATTCCATGCCATTTGAACAAACACAGCAATTCACTTTCATGTTCCTGCAAATGTTAAGGAAAAAAAAAAAATAAAAAGGAAAAAAGGTGCTAGAGTATGCAGTTTATGTCCAGGATCACTCTCACTTTAACACACATATTTTCTCACCTCCTTTTGAGGCTAAAGATCAGGGAATTCATGCTACTGACATGCAATGGTTTCTGTTCCATCACAATCAAGTGGAAACATCTGTTCTGCTTCAACTCAGAGGATGAGTTGAGGTGTGCTGAGCTTAGAGGGGGAGAATGTAGATGGATTTGCTCCGAAGTGAAGTGATTTCAGTGAAGTGGTAAATGCGATGGGTTCACCTGACCCATACCCATAACCAAAGCAGCAGTGGTTTGGACCAGGCTCCAAAGGAGGTAAAGGCCTGAGCTGTAGCCTGGCCAAGAGTCCTTTCAGGAAACCCACAGAGGAACAGATGACACACTGAACACTGATAAGTTGTGGGTACAAGGTTCTTGTGCAGACCTTTCCTACTGTACACAATCTGACTATGAGCCAACCACTTCATTCCATAAATGTGACTGCCTGGATGATCCTACTCTCTGCTAGGCAAGCGTGGCTGTATGGCAACAATCTTTTACTACTCACAGGTCACTGGATGAGCCCAATTTAAGTTTTGTGCTAATAATTTAGCTTAAGTAAATAGGTTTTAAATAGAATGAATAGCTTTTAAAATTATAAGGTCAAGGGATTCCTATTATACTGTCTGCTTAGCATTACTTAGTGTCTAAAATTGCTAAAATCTTAGAACTGTATGTTGCAAAGTCCTGCTCATATTTACTAAACCTGTGTCTACTTGAGTAAAACAAAGCAGCTACAAACCATCAACAACACCTGCAAGACATGGCCTCTTTTGTATTTTATTGAGCAAAACAGGATCTGCTTGAGCAAAATAATGCTTTCAAGGCCATCATGAAGCAGCTACAAACTATGAACAGCATCTACAGCTAGATAAAATAAGGCCTTGACTGAAGATGGTGAAGGAATCTAATGAAAAGCAAGAAGACACCAGACTCAAATATTACTATTGGAGTGAATCATGTGAGGGGCTAGTAAACAGTGTGTAAGGGTAAAATTACCCAGGGACTTCTTTGCCCAAGTTGGCACCTCTGCAGAGGCACCCAGGTCAAGCTGACCCTAATCCACTAGATTATTTCGAAGAACTTTGGTGCCTAAGAGCTTGTTTTGAGAGAGCTGGGATCCAGGCTTTGGACTGACCTGGCACCAGATTCCTAGAGGGAAGAAAAGTGGGTTTAGATGCAGAATGATGAAACTTGGCAATCTTAGCCAAGCTATATAAAGAATGAGGTGTGCACAGGTAATCCTTTGGCCATTAACACCTATAATCCCTCACCTGTTTTCCCTTAACATTTGTGTCTCTTAGACATAAACCATTGACCAAGTCTAGGACTAAGTTTGGATCCAATTGCACCTAAACTCCTCTCTGAGGAGGAGTTTAGAAAGCAATGGGGTCCATTCTGAACCCTGTGATTCAATGTGGGGGTCTGCCTCTACCCTTTTGCATGTCCTGTCCCCATATATATCACTCTAAAACAACTCTTACCCAATTCTCCATGGCATATTTCCTCCATGCGTAAGTAATAGAGTGAACCTTGCTACTCTGTTAAGTAGCACTTTAAGTAAACTAAACCACTGTTCTGTGGCAAGAAGGACTCCAAATTATTCATCTGCAACAGCAAATGATGGGGCACTTGACTGAACAGTTACAACACCAGACTAAAAGCCAGCCCACTAGTGTTTTACCTCTATGTCCAGCCATCACCTTGGACATATTTGTAATTTACTATTAGGAAATTTGGTCCATGCCAAGGTATCCAATGAGCTCATGTTCTCTTTCTCCAGGGGATGACTGAGCTTGGACTAAAGCAACCTTTTAACAAGGGCCTAAGGATTTTCAGGGTTGACAGCAGAAAGGTCTTTATGGCAAGTTTGGGCTGATGCTTACCTGGTTGAGTTACACTTTTCTCTCTGTGCTGCTGTGGACCAGTCTAAGAACTCCCAAGCTGCTGAGTAATGTGGGTAAAGAGCTGAAAACGAGTGACTGGTGTGCTCTTGTCATGGATACAAACAACATCTGGGCAGTATTAACAAAAGATTAACCAGTAGAACTGGAAAAGTGATTAATCACTTTTATTCACCACTTGTGAGGCTGTATGTGGAGTATTGTGTCTGGTTGAGAGCTCCCCAATAAAACAAAGAAATATTGGCAAAGTTATAATAGCTCCATCAGCAAGTAACCAAGGTGGTCAGGGGATGGCAAGTATGAGGGAAGCTGAAAGAGCCGTGTTTAGTCTTTCTAGAGACAAGATGATGGTGTGCAGGTCTAATTAACATCTTCGGTTTTCTAATGGGTGGTTATAGACAAAATGGGACCAGACTTCTCAGGAGGTACTAGGAGAGGACGGGCAGTAATGGACACAAATGGTCATAGGAGAAATTTCTGCTTGATATAAGGAAAAAATTCCCTGCAAAGTATAAAGTTAAATATTGGAACAGGGGCCCAGAAGGCTATGATACCACTGTCCTTGGAGATTTTCAAAACTGAGCTGATGAGGCCCTAAGGGATCTGATGTATGAACTTAACCGTACTTTCAACAGAGGGCTGGTCTAGCGAACTCCAGAAGTCAATGCAACTGAAATAACTTTGTAATTCTGTATATTAGGAGAAATCAATACCTTTACTGAAAAGTACTGGCTATTGGGCAAAGTGAACTTCTTGATCAGCCAGAGGTAGCAATCTCATAAATACTTGAAGCTGAAATGACCATTTTAGGAAATATTTCTGTCTCCATTGCATTTCACAGACAATTTCTGTCAGTGAACAGAGTTGTCCTGGTTTCACATGTGTTTTCATGAGCATCTGAGTAACAACTGATTAACCAGTTTCACTTCATATAACCCTGGATTCTTTTGAGTTTCCTCTCTGTTTCTTCCTGTTCCTTGAACTTCCACAGGCTGGTCTCTTGTAGGTTTTATGTAGAGCCTGCTTTTACTCATCTACTGTAATCATATTTCAGAATTTATTAAAAATCATGTTCCAAAACTATTTTTTTTTTCTGCTGCATAAAATTTATGGGAACAATACTGTTTAAAACACTGTGTTAAAAAAGATTTTGTAAGAACTCAGTTTGAAATTGGACTTTCATAGCCCATGATGTCAAGAGCTCTGACAAGTACATAATGCCTAAGTTAGGGAGAGAGAAAAATAATCATTTTGGGGTTTAGACACAAAGGTGTAAAGACACGCAGCTGTCACATGTCTACACTTTTAGAAACAGTTTCTAGATACCTTATGTATTTGCTTATAGTGCTGAATTACATAGTCCACTTGAAAGTGATAAATTTCTGGTGCCAGAAATTTTATTTTATTAAAAAAGCTTAGATGAAAGTAAGGAAAGAAAAGTTCCAGATTGCAAAAGAAAGGTGATTCCTATTCTCTTACTGTTACCATATCTGGAGAGAGTTCAAAATAGGCCAGCTATGGAGAAAGTGGACACAGACATCTATTTCTGGTAGTGGATAAATTTGTCAATAGTAAGACTTCCTTTCACAGCTCTGCTCTACATTTACTCAGATTTCTTTTTTGTTTTCCCTGTGTTTTAGGACTACTCTTCACTGGTTGAAAAAGTGTAGTGTAGAAGCCCTTTAAATTGGCCGGGTCTGTTTAAGCCCTATGACTGACTTTAATCCATGCATTAATTAGTCTGCTAGAGAGGAACAACTTAATAGCAGGAATGTTGTTCTGTGTTGATGCAACCATGTGCATCAACATATACTTATATACATATACTTATATACATATACACATGCTACGTATACTTCCACGCTTTTCATGGACATTGCAGTCCAGAGCTGGCTCAGGGTCACTGCCCTCCACTGTCCAATGGAGACAAAGCATTAGTTCCTCACCTAGAAAAAACATGATGATGTTTCTATTACTCCCTTTGCCTGTGTTTTTGGTTAGATTGATTTCTTCTCATGCATGCTCAGAAAGACCCACATCAGGGACTGATTATTTCCCTTTTCCTCTCACAACGTAAAATATTCAAGGTCTCCTCTGATTATACCTTCCTGATTCAGGTTAAATTCCCAGTCTTTTGAGATTCTGGCCCTTTAGCACTCAAGGTTGCCTAAAAGAATGAAGTTTGACCCAGATTTTTTGGCTGAGAGGTACAGCTGCAGGTTTCTGAGTGATGCAACACCAATGCAGATGCACCCAAGAGCATCTTCTGGCTCAGGTCAATGCTCTGTCTAGCCCCATATTCTCTGTGACATGGGTAATAGGAGATGATATCTAGGAAAAGCACATATGTCTGGCTACTTTTTGTCATTCATTCCCCTTGTATTCTCTGAGCATAATATATTAGGGATGCTAGAGGGTCTGTCTCTGCCTAATCTTTTTAGTATCCATTTATGGACGTGCTGTCCATCAATTTGTTTTATTTCAGTTTGAACTTCTGATCCTGTCTGCCTCTATTCTGTGGCAACAAACTACAGAATTTCCCTATCTGTTGTATTAAAAAGTACTTTGTTTTACTTAGTTTACCTTGTTTTATTGAGTGTTCCCAACTCTAGCATTGTGGGATTTATAACATTCAGCTTAACCACCATCTTTATGGTTTTATGAAGTTGAATAATTTCTCTTCTCTGCCTTGTCCATGCTAAACTAAAGGATCCTAGGCTTCACAGTCTCTGTTTTCAAGGCATTTGTCTCTATAAGGCTCCATTCCCCTTATCATTTCATCCACCATTCTTTATACTTTCCTTAACTCCATTGAGTTAACCACATAGTACCCAAGATAATGTCACACCATGTTTTTGTAGAATCACAAAAGGACATCCTTTGCCTTGCCTGACACTTAAAACTTGGGGGATTTTTAACTGTACTGCAGCAGATTTCAGAACTGCTTAACTGTAACCTCAAGGTCTTTTTCCGGGGTTATAACACCTGGTTCTTGAATTAAGCAGTTTGTAAACATGACTTAGATTTTTGATTGGTTTTTTGTTTGTTTGTTTGTTTTTTGTGTTTTTTTTTGTTTTGTTTTGTTTTGTTTTTTGTTTTCCAGGCATGTTTGCCTTTATTGTATTTGGTTTATGTGATTAGGTTTTGGTAGTGGTGGGTCTGCAGTGGTGGTGTTTGTAAGAAGAGACTAGAAGCTTCTCCTGTGTGGGACAGAGCCAGTTCCAGACAGCTCCAAAAAGGACCTACCACTGGCCAAAGCTGAGCCCATCAGTGCCTCTGGTGGCACCTAGTGAAAACATACTTAAGAAAAGGTAAACACTGCTGCATAGCAGGTGTGAGAGAAAGGAGTGGGAAAAATATGAAAGAAACAATCCTATAGACACTAAGGCCAGTGGAGAAAGATAGAGATGAGGTGCTTCAGGCACCAGATCAGAGAGTCCCCTGTAGCCCATGTAGAAGACCACCATGATGCAGGTTGCCCCCTGAAGCCCATGGAGAAACATGATGGAACCACCCTGCAGCCCATGGGGAGCCCATGCAGGAGCAGGTGAAGATGCCCTTATGGAAGTTTCAACCCATGGAGAGCCCACAAAGGAATAGGTTTCTGGCAGGATCTGTGACCCCATGCTGGAACAGTCTGTTCCTGAAGGACTGTATCCTGTGGAGAGCACCCACACTGGAACAGTTCTTGAAGAAATGCAGACCATGGGAAGGACCAATGTTGAAGAAGTTCATGAAGGACAATATCCCCATGGGAAGGACCCCATAGTGGAACAGGAAAGATCATGAAGAGGGAAGAACAGCAGAGATGAACTGACCACAATCCCCAATCCCCCATGAGCCAGGAAATGAAGAATCACAAATGAAGGAGTGAAGTTAAGCCTGAGAAGTCCATTTTTTATTGTAGGACTGAAATATATTTTATTACAACTTGAGATCATTAAATAGGTCAGAGAACATAATTGATGATAAAAATTCTAACACTCTCCAACCTGCAAAAAGCACACAGTTAATTTACTCTTATACAAAAGTTCTTAACACCTGAGAATTTTTCTAGCTTAAATTTTGATACTGAAGAGAGACACTAATCTGGGAGACCTTGATATTAGCTTAATTCATGTTATTTAACTAAAACCTGTTAACCTTTATTAGAATTAACCTTTGTCTTTGTTAACATAATTAATTGAAATATGAATGCATGGATAAATCTCTATGGAATAATGCATTTTTAAAAAATAATTTTAAAAGGAGGTATCTGAGCTTCTCTAATACACCAAGGAAATATCTAGATTATGTTGCCCATAAGTGATCTGTGGGTTGCCGTGGAGCTTAATGGCTGGTTGTGATAGCAAGGGAAAGAATGGCTACTCTGTGCTCGTCCAGATGCCACACATCAAACTTCTACTTTCCTGTGGATATTTTAATTAAAAAAATTAAGCACAGATTTGGGAAGCAGGGGGGAAGGTATGGGGAGAGTGAGCGACCAGCTATCATGGTTTTGGTTGCTAGTTGAGGTTAAACCACAACATAGCTGCTTGGGTTAAAAAAACAATTACTCTGGAAGTTGCTAAGATTGCAAAGAACTGGGAAAGTTCTCACAAGAGAAAGTGTGAGGCAGTGTTTAGAGTTAGTTCCAAAGTTATTTAAGGTTGGGGGATACGGTATGGCACTGTTATAGCTCCTTTTAGGCCTGCACCTTTGATTTTGGTTCTAATTGGAAAGGAAGAATATTGGGTTTCCAAAGAGGTGAACTGAAAACTCTCTGGAGTTTAGCATCCACCCTTGAGGCAAACAGCCTTGTCGCTCCTCCATGGAGGATGAAGAGGTGTTATAAAGTCACATTATAAAGTTTCTGTCTATAGTTGCTCTTTAGATGCCTGCCTTTCTTTTGGAATCGTTTTACAGAGGGTTTATGTAGTTTTATTACAAATATTTTTCTTATCTCCCTGCCTGTAATAGCAGTTCCATGTGAAGCCTTGAAAACTCTATATAGTTCCAGGAAAGAAAAATGTTAACCAATAACTTCTAGAAAACACTAGAAAGTATGTATCCTCATTCTCCTTACTACATCTCTAAACAACCTTAAAACAATCCTTGTAGCTATAGGAATGTGAGGTGCTGGGATATGCTTTTCTGTAATTCCTTTCAAATTCTTTTCATCAACACTCGTCCCATTTTTTTTTCTTTCCAATCTTATTCATTCCTTTCTTCCTTTTTTTTTTTTTTTTTTTACCTTGAAATTACATTCATTAGCTTTGTAAGCAACTTTATCCAGAAATTGTTGTGTAGAATACAACATTTTGATGTGCTGTTGGTGTGCACAGAATTTCATTACATACATTACACAATAGCATTACATATAATTTTAAATCCAAGGCCCAATCGAAACCTTTTTGTCATTTATGATCTCTTCAGAAAGCAATGTGAAGCTTGATTGAAAATGGCAAGAGACACAAAACTTTTATCAAAGTGTCTTCTTTTTTATACTTTTAGTCATCAGAAAATAAGGGTTTAAACGGTTTACATCCCCTAGCTGAAAGTTCTGATTTAAGCAGTGTTGTGTTGGTTTGTTGTTTTTTTTTTTTTCCTGTTTGTGATGGCTACTTTCATGTACCTTTCCTGAGTATTCTCTTTCACCGTCCAAGCCCTCAGGCTAGTTCTTACAGGAACGCAAATCCCAAATGCGTCTTCCCTAAAGGTGTGCAAAAGTAATCAGTGATTCAAAGCCAGAGTTTATATCAGAGTAAGGGAAAAGTAAGCTGAAAAAAAAAAAAACCAACAACACAGGAGAGTCAGAGACACCTGAACAGACCTGGGAATGAGGGAAAATGATGGTGTTAGGAAAATCAGAAAAGTGGGAAATATTCAACCTGGAGCTCTCAATAGACGGGAAAGTTGACATGGTTATCAAGACATCAAAGAGGTCCTCAAGGCAGAGGTTGCCTCTAGACCATTCATGGAATGTATGAATGACTTCAGCGAAGTGGATTTGTCTGTTTTGTGACTCAATTTCCTGAATGTGAAGCTTAACTAATAGCAGTCAGATATTTTATTTTACCTGGCCATGTTTGTTTGTGTGTCTTTAATTACTAAATGTTTGATAACATGCAGCACAATGCAACTGCACTTTCACTGGGAAGGAGCAGTTGGGTTCTTTTTGTCTTGCCACCACACCACTGCCATCAGTCATAATGAGTTATTTTAGTTAAGTACTAAAGATAAAATAAATTTGATCTCCACTTGAAGAACAACTTACCAAAGCATGTAGTGACAGAAAAAGGGGCAACAGTTTTAAACCGAAAGAAGATAGATTTAGATGGGACAAAATAAGAATTTGTTCTACAATAAGGGTTGGTAAGACACTGAAACAGGTTGCTCGGGGAACTTGTGGATGCCTCATCATTGGAAGTGGTCAAAGTCAGATTGGACAGGGGTCTGAGCAACCTGATCTAGTGCAAGATGTCCCTGGCCATGGCAGGTGGGTTGGACTAGATGATTTTCAAAGGTCCCTTCCAACCCAAACCATTCTATGATTCTATGTTTCTGTTAGTTCTAATCCATGCTTATTTTCTAGAAAAGTGGAACAAAGTCTGCAGCAGCAGTTATATCTCCTGTTCTTTGTTTGCTGGCCTAAATCTCAGGCTGGCATTGAGGCAGGATTTCTACTTTTGTCTTTTCAGTCCTTTCTCTATTTTTAACTTTCAAAACTTATGACTTCACAGAACACTTACTGGATTTTTGCAGTAGTAGAAGAGGATTTGGGGGACATAAGAGTGGCCATGAAAAAGTGGAAGACCATTTCTCTCACCAAGTCCTTCTTCTTTCAAAGTCTCATTGGTGCCTGGCAAGGAAAGAAAGGGTTTTTTTTCTATGTGGAGGTAAGTTAGTGGGGACAGCTGCTTGCCATTCCCAGAGACCCCAAACAGACACACAATAAGGATGTGGGAGAAATTAAAAATTAGGCAAATGGATACCCAAGCCGAAAAGTCTCTTGTGATGGTGTGGTGAGACAGAAGTCTGTGGACAGATGTAGATCACCATATTTATTAACCCCAAATGCTAGGGTTTGGTGTATGCAAAGCTCCAGGAGCAAGTTATCATTTGCAGTACCCATGCTGAGACAGGATATGTATGGAAGAGATGTTTCCAAGGGGGTAGTTTTTAAGCTAACTGAAATCTGCATAAATTCAGTGATGTCCAAAGAGCCACAGACTCAAGAGTGAGAATGTGGCTTTAACCCTGTCTAAGGAGAAAAAGTAAAACCATACAATGCTAAAATGAGGTTCTCTTGTTTTGTGCAGTAACTGCAAATGCTTGTATGTATCATCATGTGATTGGGTACCCACAGGATCCACTTCAGTTTTCAGAGACAACATATCCTGAAGGAGCAGAGAAAAAATAATCAGTCTGGGCAGTAGAAACAGAGCCCTGTATATAACAGTCAGTTTGAGGCCCCACTTGTTGGGACTGCAGAGGATAAGAGAAAGAGGACAGTCAGTTTAACTCTATGTCTGCCTTACAAATGGGGTTTTCAAGAGGGAGAGGGGGCTGGAAGTGCTGTCTTCTTCCCCTACAGTAACCAAATTATTCATAGCTGACCACGGAGACAATGTAGGACCTCTGTCAGATCTTCTACCCTGTCAGAACTGTGAGGACAAAATTCCATTTTAAAAAATGTCAATTAAATTGTTAAAATTTCCCACCGGCTTAATTTTCTTTTAATATCTTTCAGCTTTTGATGCAGTTCCTAATCCCTGACCTTCAAGGAATATGTATTGTAGTATCAAATGTAATGTTCAAATGTCTGGAACATAGGATTTTCCATAGCGGAACAGGCCATGAAGTCACACTAGTCCATAGCCTGCCTCACAGCATGGTCATTATCTCTTACTTCAGAGTAACAGTAACCAGGCAGTCAATCTAAATGCTGAATTCCCTTCTCACCTGAATATAGCATGGACTTGCCTCTGGGCTCCCAAAGTGCAGAATTTCCACATATATTTTGCTTACCATTGCTTTGAATTTTTATTATCATCACTCTTCTCAGGAAAAGTTTTACACTTCAGAGCGCAAAATTAAAGCTCATTATACTGCAGGGTGTGTGTATATATATATCTCAGACAAATCTCTTATTGATCTTTCAGTAACCTTCTATTTCTTTGAATAGTTTATGTAGAAACATAGAATAATTTTGGTTGGAAGTGACCCTCAAGATCATTGAGTCCAACTGTTGAGCTAACACTGTCACTAAATAATGTCCCTAAGAACCTCATCTATGTGTCTTTTAAACCCCTCCAGAGATGGTGACTCCACCACTGCCCTGGGCAGCCTGTTCCAATACCTGACAATCCTTTCTGTGAATAATTTTTTCCTAACATTCAATCTAAACCTCCCCTGGTGCAACTTGAGGCCATTTCCTATTGTTCTGTCATCATATGTTGCCCTCTGGGCTCTAAACATTTTAAATTGCCATAAACAGATAATAATGCCCAGTAAGATATTCATGTGTGCATGTGTATAGGTGTGTAGATTCTCACCATAAAAACTCATGTTGCGTTTCGCAGTTTTAAGGACAGTATGGAGCATCCTAGATAAAATGTATCTCTTTGCAAAGAGCCTTTGCTCTTCCAGCCATGGTCTTTGAAGGATATTAGCATTTGCCTACAAGCTGTGGGGCTTGAACTAAAAGATAAACATGCATTTAAAAGTTTTGTCAAGGAGGTTACAATACTGGTTTGATGTGTCAAGTAGACTTAACAAGAAAAATAATGAACCCATATGAGATTAAGACAACATAGTATTTATTAGTTGATAGGTATTTGCCATGATCCTTTTATCTATTTCAAAAGACTTGATCAGCAAATTTAAAACAAACAAACAAACAAATAAATAAACAAAAACACCAAACAAAAAAACCCACAACACATCTCTTTGCCTGTGGTAACCATTCACACAGCATGGAGAGAAAATACTGGGAGTAGATAATGTGAACTAGGTAGAAGTTCCATCACAAATATGATCCAGGAAGCTTTCTTATCTACAGAAAACATCAATGTAGAAGTCATTAATTTATAATTTTGTTTGACCCAGATACAATGTAGTTGTGGGAGTTTAAACAGTCAGCAGTGGTCAGCTTAGCTGCAGTAACTGACCATGTGCACACTCTTAGCATCCACTAAATATGAAATAAAGCACATTACTTTGAATCTCAGTGTGAGAGAATCAAGATACGGTGAGTCATCACCCTTTTTACATGGAAAAAGGAGTGTACTTAATCACTTATCCATGCTCAGCTAACATTCAGAAACTTGTTAAACTGTGGTTACTTATTTGAAACATCATTATAGTTCAAATCCAAGTCCTTCAACAGTAAAACAAGCAAACAAACCAACAAATGGTGTGGATAGAGGAAGAAACTTTTATTTTTTACAATGAGGACAGTCAAACAGAGGAACAAGTTGCTCAAAAAGGCTGTGCAGTCTCCATTGAAGGTTTTCAAGATGCTCAAAGCCCTGAGCAACCTGGTCTGATCTCATCACTGATCATGGTGTGAGTAGGACCTTGGACAGGAGATCCTCTATGACCCCTTTCAACCATTGTCCTATTGGTCCTATGAGATCCTATAAAACTGAAGAATTAAATTCACCATCATAATCTCATTCTGACTTTGGGAAATGTACAGACAATAAATCTAACACTACAGACAATTCTTTGACACTTCATTTAAGCGAATGAGTGATAGAAGTAGCTGGTTGTGATCCTCTTCCAATGAGGCACTAAAATGCTTTCAGGTGCTCTGTAAAGACTTGAAAAGGTATTTCCTGACTCCGTTTAGTGTATAAAAAGTAGGGTATATTTTCAGGTATGTAGCATAGTAGAATGATAATATCATAAAATATAGGGCACTTCTCTGAAACCAAGTCCAGCACTATCATTGCCAGATTTCAAATCTCAGCTCCAATGCATAGAAGGAACAGAGCTTCTTGAAGAAGAGATCACTGGTATTGTGCAACTGTGAGAAAAACAAATTTCCATGGCCTTAGGCTGTGATGAATCTGAAACATTGTATCCCAAATTCTCAGATTCATCCAGTGTAAATCAGGTGTGTGATACAGAACATTTTGTCGCCAGGAGAGAATTAAACCCATTTTCCTTAATAGGAAAAGTTTCAATAGGTAGTGTAAATTATTTTCCCTGAACTCTCTATAGCCTTGGTAGAGGGACAAGGACACTCTTCAACTTAGGTTGCTATGATGTTTGAGATGGATCACCATCTGGGAGTGAAGTTCTCCTTTTATGCAATGTAGAAGGAGCTTACCTGACAAGTATAAATGCCTAGTTTCTTGATGCCTAAAGTCAAGAGGAATACATCCGCAATTCAAACAGCTGAAAGTATGCAAAGTTATAAGCACTGGAAAGGAGGTTTTATCTAGATAACCATCAGCATCTTCCTCCATGGACAGTTCCATCAAGTCAAATTTTGTGTGAAGACACATGTATTCGCACAGGCAAACATCAAAGGCCTTCTAATTTCTTGGGACTCACTGTAGCAGCGAGTTCTCCCATTTTCTCTTCAATATTTTTATGAATGACCAATGAAGAGCTGAGTGCACAGTAAGCTTGTAAACTATGCTAAATTAGGAGGGGCTGTTGATTCCCTTGAGGATAGAGACCTTACAGAGAAATCTTGATAGATTAGAGCACTGAGCCAACCTCATGAAATTCAATAAGGACAAACTCTGGGTTCTGCACCTGGGATGATGTAATCCTGAATGTAAATATAGTTTTGAAATCAAAAAGCTGGACTGGACTGCAGCCCTGCAGAAAGGGATCTGGAAGTTTTGGTTGATGGTAAGCTCAATATGAGTCAACAGTGTGCCCTGGCAGCCAAAAGAATCAACTATATCCTAGGGTTCATTAAGAACAGTACAACTAACTTGTCAAAAGCAGTGACTGTCTCACTATACTCAGCATTGGTGCAGTCTCATCTTGAGTACTGAGAGCATTTTTGAGCTACACAAAATAAGAAGGATATCAACATATCAGTAAGTATCTAAAGAAAAGCAATAGAGCTTGTGAAAGGTCTACAGGGCATGACTGCCAAGAATCGTCTGATGATACTTGGCTGGACAGGGCTCTGAGCAACCTGAGCTGGTGAAGATGTCCCTGCTCATTGCAGGGGGGTTGGACTGGATGAGCTTTGAAGGTCCCTTCCAACCCAGAATATTCTATAATTTTATGATGATTCTATGATACTAGGTTTGTTCAGCTTAGTGAAGAGGAGACTGAGGAGTGACCTCATTGGTGTCTACAACTTGCTTATGAGAAGAAAGAGAAAGGGAGGTGTTGATCTCTTGCCTCTGGTGACCAGCGATAGTACACAAGGAGATGGCTTAAAGCTTCATCAGGGGAAGTTCAGATTGAATATTAGGAAAAAATTCTTCACTGAGAGGACAGTCAACCATGGGAATACGCTCCCTAGGGAAGTGATCACGCCCCGTTGGTGTTCCAGAAACATTTGGACAATGCTCCATATGTGGTATTTGTAAGTTGCCCTGTGTGGTGTCAGTAGTTGGACTCAATGACCCTTGTCAGTCCCTTCCAACCCAGGATATTCTGTGATTTTGTAATTCTGTGATTCTATAGTTTTGGCTTGAAATTTTAAATATTTCGTCTTTAATTTCAAACAACATTACCTTATCTCTTCTTACTAACACACAATAAAAAGAAACTGAGTGATTTCCCTTCATCCCATTATTTTATTGACTTCCACATATTCTTTTTGCAGTCACTCCTCTTGCTGCTATTCAGCCTTTCCTCATACAAAAACCTCTCAGAACTCTAATATTTTTTAGTTAGGTCTCCTCTATTTATGGTAGATATTATGTTGGGTTTGGATGTATAGAGCTGAATTTTGTTTTCCAGATGAGAATATAGCACTGATTCAAAAAATGGATTATCAAGTTCTTGGAATATTTCCCCACTGTGTTTGCTTACAAAGGATTTTTTGTTGTTGCTGTTGAGTTCAATCTCTGTGATTCCCTGAGAAAAGTACTAATAGAAATGATATGAATCTGCAAAGCTGCACTAAACCCAGTAGAGGTAAATCAATTTGCATGAACTGAGACTCTTCCACTTTAATATTATTTTCATTTGTAATTATGAGGTTTTCTGCAGACATATTGTGTTGCTATATTTTTAATTCTCTTCTGGAAAACAAAATTGGCCTGACGTGTTTACATTATTAAGTTTCTGTCAAGATCAGTCTTTGAAAACCTTACTGCTTTTTGAAGCTACTGTCTTTCTTCTCTCTTTCTTTTTAATTGACACAGTTTAGAAAAGTGAATTACAAAATGGAGGTTTTTGCTTCTCTTTCTCAAGAAGAAAATCGTAATTCACAGGGTATTTATTCTGCCAAATATTGCTGTCAGCTAAAGCCACAACTGAGAAGTGGATAGATCTATTTTGGAATTTTTTTTCTGATGTATCTGACCTTTGTTGTGATTTTGTTTAAATCACAGGAAATAATTCTTGACTGTTTAGAACACCAATAACCAGAGGTTGGCATTAATGGTGGTGCAGCACTGTAAAGCATCTTACTGTACAAATATAGAATTGCTGATTTACCTATATTTGGTCAAGTTCTCCTCCAAATCCCCCTGCAAAATCAGTTAGAGATTGTTCTGGTGGGTTTGAATCCAGCCCTCATCTCCAATTCTGAAAGAGGTTTGCACAATTCTTCTTCCCTTAGAACAGTCCTTATTTTGAATCAACAATTAAAAAGTCAGCACCTCCTACGCTCAAAAGCTGAATAGTGGCTTCCATTGTTCTGCTTTCTTTATACCCATGTTGACTTTACAATTAAATCCTGCACAAAATCTTCTTGTCAAATGTATATGACAGTCTTGGCTAAGTCTGATCAACTGTCAGCTTCCATGCAAAGCTCTCCAATAGCCTCCTCTTTTTTTTTTTCCTCTCTCTCTCATTTATTGCATTATTATCCCTTTCAGGATAAATTCTAAGGTAATATGGGAAAATTTCATGGCACTGTAATCAACTAAGTGCCCTTAGTCTTATCCTTTAAATATAGTATCCATACAGAAGCTGCACACTGGGAACAACTTAGATCGGTCTAGAATGATCAAGTTTCATTGTTGATGATTTTCTCTGAGAAAATTGAATTATCTTTTTGAATATTACAATATTACACTGAAGATCTTCATACCTTTATTTTTTGTTTGATCTACAACTCCATTGTTCCTATTGTTACTTCTCCCAACTGCTTGGATAATTAACAGATTTTCTCTAAGCCCTGTTTCTCTGGGTAGTGCAGGCATGATTGGATATCATTCAGATTGGATATCAGGAAAAATTTATTCACAGAAAGGGTTGTCAAGTCCTGGAACAGGCTGCCAAGGGAAGTGGCTGGGTCACCATCCTTGAAGGTGTTTAAAAGATGTGTAGATGAGGCTCTTAAGGACGTGGTTTTTGTGCCAGAGTCAGGTTAATGGTTGAACTCAATGACCTTGAGGGACCCTTCCAACTAAAATTATTCTATGATTCTAGGATGCCTAGATTTGATCCGATCCCTGAATCCTCTTTAGTTTTCAATTTCCATGCTCATGAAGTGTCGTGCACGGAATGTGGAGTTTGCTCCCCTCTGCACTTCTTACAGACAGGGTCTGTCATTTCACCTGCTCCGTGGTCCTGTGGGTAACGTGATGCAGTAGCTGGGGTCACGCTTAATTAATAAGGCCTCACTTTTCAAGGATAATCTCTTTCATGTCTTTAGGTGATATGAAGGTCCTTGAGCAATCTGTCTTCCCAAGATCACCAAAACCAAGAAAGAGTTATTCTGGTGAGTGGTTGCTTGAGATTGTCAGAGTGCTTTTTTGAGAAAGTCCAGCAGTTCCACAAAAAGCAATTTTAATGGATTTGTTCATTTACATTCTCCCATCCGTACCAAAAATGTCAGTATCTAGGTAGGAGATGGCATATATTATTGCATGAAGCTCATGGGACTCCTTTAGTATGAAAATTGCAATACAAATATATTATTATCTGTCTCAAAATACACTGAAATAATCAGTCCCACACTCATCACCATGGTATCTGAACACCTCTGGGATGATATAAGAGTGTAATTGATCTAAAAAAGGTAGCATAATTATACCTCTGCTGCAATATTTCATACATAGAGACTATTTATAATGAATACACTTTTACTTATTTTTTGAAAGGATCTATTTTCTTCAATGAGAGACAGTAAGATAATTGATAGACAGGAAAGCTCTTAGATTGTAGAAAGTAATAGACCTTAAATGAGAAGTTCAGTGTTTGCATTTGAGCAATTGATTGACTCCTTGTAACTCAGGGCTCTTCAGCAAGAAAAAATAACAAGGTTTTATTTTCCTTCAGTGTATCTTCTCTGGTTGGATGCTCAAGACTCAGGGAAATGTTCTTTCTGGGGACAATTCTTACCCAAATTTAGCATTTAAAATGTGGACTTCTAGTCCAAGATAGTCATCCTGGCTCCATCTGTAGTCAAAGGGAGAAACCGAAACCAGCAGAATGAATGACCTACCTCATACCAAAAAGAACGTCTGATGGGTTGGACAACTGACCATGATTACAATTCCTTGAAAATAGATAGAACCTAAATAACCAAGTTAATTAACTCAAGGTTGTCACTACCGTTGTGAAGTTGGAGGGCACAGATTTTCTCTTCTGCACTGAATTTTCGTCTTGCTACATGTAAAGCGCAAAGAAGATGCAAACTGCACAGGGTCTGAAGGCACAGTTTTATGTAGTATATTTCTTTATATATATATATATATGCACACATTTATGTATATATATATATACACACACATATAAAAATACATGTCATAGTCACTGATTAGAACAATACAGCAATACTATAACATACACAGTAGTCTACCACTGCAGTGCTGAAAGAAGCATAAACAACACTTCTGCATCTTAAACAGCAGAAACAAAAGAGTGTATGAATTCCTAATATATAAATATGTGCCTGTTTCTGCCATTGCCTAAGTAATGTTTTCCAAAATGAGGGAGAATACTTCTGTATAAGCTTAAATCCTTGCTCAGGAAAATATTTAACAGGGGATTATTTTATTATTTGTTGCCTTCAGGAGGACTGAGAAATATGCAGAAGTTAAGTAAATGTCATCATGGCAAAATAATGCATCTATCTAATTCGGGAAAAGTAAAATGATGACTGTAATTGATCGGACTCCTCTTAAAGGTCAAATGCTGCCAGGCATTGGTATTTGGATTTTTTTGGTTGTTTCTTCAGCTGACTTTCCTGTTTGCAACATGACTGTTAAAAATTTGTTTGCAACATTTTAATTCATAAATTTAATTGTAGTTCAAAAACCTGTAAGCAGTTATTAAAATTTCCCTTTAACCAGATTCTCTTATATTTTGTGAACTTCACACACACACACAAAAACACACACACAAAACCCTAATTAAATTTTGTTTCTTTTTGTGCCAAATTTGCAATTTCTTATTTTCACTTTCTTCACTAATTAGATAAGGAAAAAGCCATAGGGTTTTAATTACTCAAGATATGTGCGAACATATCTTCTTTTTCAATTAAAGGTGAGATAGGATGTTTGCTGAGAAATTAACTAACACAGTAATTTTTCTTTTATTATCCTGACAGAAAACATGTATATCATGAGATGCTATCAGCAGGTCTGTTTGCACTTCTTAGGAATCTCTTGTGTATGTTTTAAACTGAAAGAAATTCATTTACAGGAAGAAGAAATAAAGGACTAACACTTCACCAAGACTTGTTAATGATTGTGGCATTTCTGACTCCCTTCAGCAGGATCATTCCCAGTTAGACGTAGTTTGATTTCACTATTGGATTTTACTGGGGAAATCTGGCATTTGGTATACATACCCTCCAGTGAAGAAAATACTGATTTCAGCGAGTTCAAAGTCAGGTTTAACACATAGTGGTAGTCCATCTTCCTAATTTTATGAGCACAATATGTATATGAATGCATATGAATTACTTATAAAAGATCTTTCTAAAGGGAAGGAAAAGCCAATGGGGTGATAAATGACAATGAGCAGAGAATAAATACACTGGGAAAGACCACAGGCAAAGTCCATGATAACTGCCTGCTCATACCCAATGCTAAAGAAGTGGATGAACTGGGTGGTGTCTAATACACCTGTGTTAAGAAACAGCTCCCTAAATCACCAAGTCATCATCTGTATAGTGGAATTTCTCACCATTGGGTTATGAAAAGCTGTCACATCAGGGCAGTCTGGCAGGTCATACAGCAACTTCTCTGAATTATTTGTTTTCAAGGAATGACAATGCCTCTGCCTTGTCTCCGTGTCCTTCTCTTATACTGTGTACCATACAACACCCTTCAAACCTGTCATTTGTTCTCTTCTCTGAATAACAGAAATGGATGTCTACACCGAAGCTGTCAGAATCATTTAGAGATAAATAAACTACAGCATAAAGGAAACAATCTGTCTACACTGTGGATTAATTTAACCTGGTTTCAGGGGATTGCAGATATACTCATGGCATTAAATATGTTTTTTTCCTTATAAATTATGTAAAGAAAATGATGCCAGCTTTAATAGAGTCATCTCTCCAAAATGGAGTAATCTGAAATTATTAACACTGAGCATGTCCCATTGGTCCCACAGACAGACTTCCCTGTTTCATTTGTTTGGGGTTTTTTTCTGTTGTTGTTCGGCCAGAGATCTTTTGAGACTATGAAATCCACTACAGCTTTAGATTTGCAAACTCACAAGTACAAAGCAAAATTGTACATAGTAATATTTCAACATATTGCAGCACTGGACTGGTATTCTGCTTAAAAATTAAATAGGCTAAAGCAGAAGATATGCACATAGTTATAAAACCTGTCATTGCTTTGAGTAATCAAACAGCTGCTTCTGTGTGAAGTAACTATGTACTTAGGACTATGGATGGTACCCCAATCTTTCTGAAATGGAGTTTAACCTTAGAACCGATCTTGATTCTACTTTTTTAGCTGAAGACTAAGTCTGGTTACCTAGGCAATGTTCAAAAACCTTCTACTATTTGGAACAGTCAAGACATAAAAATTTATGGCCAGTAATACAGTTCTTAGCTTTCTATTATCATTGCAGTCTAAAAGGATCTAGGATTTAGAAAGTCTTCAGGATAACATTGATCTGGACATAAAATTTGTGTAAATTTAATAGTGTTTGGGCACAGACCCAGCAGGTGAATTGTACCTTTGACACCATTAAACTTGTGTGAATGCTCCTTGGCAACCTTTAGCTTTCCTCTACCTTAGATTCTCCTAAATAACAGCAAGGCAGAGCTCAATAATTAGCCCAGTCCAGGACTAAAAGGTAGTTTGGATGTGATCACCATGTTGATGGCTTGAAGAGTTTAACAGTGCACATGTAATGAGGCTATTTGAGTGGATATCAGGGCTGGAGGACAGCCCTGGGAAAGTCCTTAGTTGAGACGCAACTAGGAGGATGACAAACATTTTATCTGCATTGGACATTTGTCTTAGATGGGGATCCTCTCCCTTGAGGGGTGCTGGGCACCATCAGCTGATAATAGAGAGAGCCTAAGTTGTTCTGCTCAGACTTCTGACTTATCTTCAAGGCTAAAGATAAAGGAAGGAAGTAATACCTTATGTAGGTTTCCTTGGGTCGTCTTGTATAAATCCTTTAGACTTTGTGGTGTTCATTTTCCCCAGTTAAAGAAAAGACAGAATGTCTGGCAGACTTTGCAAATGTTGGGGTTGAAAGGGTTGTTAAATGAAAGCTTTGTTATGACTGTCATTGCTGCTGGTTTTAATGGTTTGTCTTTTTAAAGCCCAAAGTCCTGGTAGAGACAATTAAATATGTTCCAGATCTAGTTCATCAGCACCGTACTACCAGTCCTAAAGATTGCTTTTTCAATGGGGAGAGTATTTTGCCCAAATTTCCCTCAATGGTTCTGAAATCTATACATAGTCACCTAAAATACGTGGCCTGATTTTCAAAGGGGCAGGCATTTACCACTACTGTTTAAATGAACTGCTGAATCCTCACTGCCATGGCAAATGAGAGCATTGTTTGGAAGGATTTACCTTGGCTCTTAAGTACCAATGAAGCCAGAATTTCTGAAAGGCTTTAATGATTTTGTGTGCTTCTATTTCTAAGGTTGGGAATTCAGAGAGAGACGTGACAAAGGATTTTGATTTCCAAAAGGTACCACACAGTAGCCCTAAGAAAATAAGATATATTTAAGGTATTCCAAGTTAGACACGCAAAATGAAAGGTCACATTCAAAAATCACCAAAGATAACCACAGGCAATTATCACATACAGAACTTTCCAGTTTTAATTAGCAGAGACTGAATCATTCCATAGAGAGTGAGTTAAAAAAAGAGAAAAAGAGATGGAGGGTGGGAGCAGGGGGGGAATAAAACTAGATTTCAGTAATAGACAAATACTAGTTCAGGTCCAGGAAATACAATTATTTGAAATCAGACCCAAAGTGACTGACAACAGCACAATGGAATTTGGTTTTCTAGAATGCTTTTCAAGCTTAACGCTATCAGAAGATTTTTTTTTTTTTTTTAACAAATACATGAGCCGCATACTTAACTATCATTGAATGTTGTAAAAAATATTTATGGATTTATTTGGCAGTTAGCAACATGGCCTATAGCAATTAATATTTTGTATTTACAGAACTCAGTGTTGATAATGGACAACTAATAGGCATGCTTAATTGGCTTTTAACTACTGGTATCTTGTTACAGTATTTTCCTCTTTGCCCAATGGCAGCAACATTCCTGAGGATTTCAATGTAAGTTTAATACGTTGCTGATTTTTAATTACATTTTTATTGCTTATGCAAATTCATGCTCATTTGTGTGGCAAGCCAGGGGTCAGTAACAAGGATGGTTCTGGTACATTTCTCTATTCAGTGCCTGTACTCAACAGTGTTGTAGCTTCTTCCTGTTCATTTTTCCTCAATGTGGAAGAATTGGCCCCTCCTCAAGCTCTGTGCAGAAAATACCTAAATAGCAGAATAGTTCATGTCAGGAATGCCAGACTAGTGAGTGGTGATGCAAGCTTTGATTGAATAATCACAGTAAAAATTGTTCTCTTTTGCAGACAGCAGCCATAAAGTCAGGCTGGCATCACCTTGAATTATCAACTTGTATTTATGAACTGACCTCACTGTTGCTGGCAGGTGAAAAAATGTTGGCCAGGCAGAGGTGGAAATTGCCATTGAGACTATATACATCTGTTCTCAGAGCTGAAGGAGCTGGCATGATTAGCTTACGGTCTCTTTCTATTCTTTCCCTGTTTTCTAGCAAATAAAAGTCTCAATAGCAAGGACATAACCAAAACAGAGTACTGGTTTGGCCATGTTTGCAAAAGCAATCCCCTTTTTTAAGTCAGTAGCCAGGGGAGGCCGAAATATGTCTCCAGAGCTTTTGAAACAAAACAAAAGCTTGGACATAGAGCAAGAACAGAGAGAGAATGAAAGTTTAACGTGAAGCAGGACAGATGTTTGGGAACTGAGTCAGGGATCTCCATGGCCAAGAGAAGACTGAGGTGGAATAGTCTTCTTGTCCCAACAGACTCCCAATCCCTGAAGTATTAATAGTCTGTTCTTGAAAACCCGATAGTCATGAAGTCCTCAGAGGGGCTTATCATTGGTGGCTTTATTGGTCCTAAGTAACTGAAGGAAAGGATGACTTGTTCTTACGTCAGTAGATGGCACTGTTTCTATGAACTACTGGCATACACACCCAGAAATGCTGCTGTTATCGCCGTATATTCTACACAGGGAGAAACCAAACCGAACAAAACAAATGAAAATAAGACATCCCTCCCCCCCACCCCGCCCCAACTCAAAAAGAAAGAAAACGAACCAAACAACCAAACAACAAAAACAAAAAAAAACCCACAAACAAAACACATGCTCCCCCCCCAAAAAAAAAAAGAAGTAAAATAACTATAAAATTATAAAATTAATAGCCTGAAATTTGAAAATGCTTGAATTAGTCTAAGATTCCTCATTATGTTTATCTTACCCTTGCAGTCTATATGCAGTATATGGGTTTCACTCATTTTGTCACATTTTTCAGTTCCATTTCCTCCGTTCATACAGTGCATAGAGTTGATTTAAGCATAAGACAACTCTGTGGGATAAAGAAGAATATCCTTCATGGAATTCCAGCCTTCATTGGTCTTATGTGTTGATGAATGGATGGAGAAACTGCATTTCTGTCTGAGAAAGGAATCTCTGTGGACATTCACTTAGTTGCATATGAAGAGTGAATTTGTCACATCCAGGTTGAACTGGGTGTAATGTGTTCAAACAGTGGCTATTCAGCAGGTTATATAGACACACCAATGAACACCTTGAAATATCCAAATAACAGAACACCTGAAATGATCACTGATCAAAATTTCTGCACAGGATAAAAATGAACATATATTCAATGAACATATCTCGATTCTATGGGTATCCTTAGCAGCAAGACAAGATCCATCTCATTAAGATATCTGTGATATGGCTGATATGGTTACCTTATTTATAGTAATTTAATGTGTTTTAGAATATTATTTCCTAGCTTGTTTTCTAAGCAAATTCAGAAATGCAATCAGTCAGACACACAGAACACCTGTCATGCACATCCCTGATCCATCATTCATTGACTTCCATCATTCATCTGGACTTCAGCAAGGCCTTTGACACTGTCTCCCATAATATACTCCTGCAAAAGCTGGTAGCCCATGGCTTGGACAAGTGTACTCTACGCTGGGTTAAGAACTGGCTGGAGGGCCGGGCCCAGAGAGTGCTGGTGAATGGGGCTGCATCTAGCTGGCGGCCAGTCACTAGTGGTGTTCCCCAGGGGTCGGTGTTGGGTCCAGTCCTATTTAACATCTTTATTGACGATTTAGATGAAGGGATTGAGACCATCATCAGCAAATTTGCTGATGACACCAAGTTGGGAGGGAGTGTCAACCTGCTGGAAGGCAGGAGGGCTCTGCAGAGGGATCTGGACAGACTGGAAAAATGGGCTGATTCCAATGGGATGAAGTTCAATAAGGCCAAGTGCCGGGTGCTGCACTTTGGTCACAACAACCCCCTGCAGCGCTACAGGCTGGGCGCAGAGTGGCTGGAGAGCAGTGAGACAGAAAGGGACCTGGGGGTACTAATTGACAGGAAGCTTAACATGAGCCATCAGTGTGCCCAGGTGGCCAAGAAGGCCAATGGCATCCTGTCCTGTATCAAAAATAGCGTGGTCAGCAGGACAAGGGAAGTGATCCTTCCCCTGTACTCTGCATTGGTGAGGCCACACCTGGAGTATTGTGTTCAGTTCTGGGCCCCTCAGTTCAGGAAAGACATTGAAGTGCTGGAGCGAGTCCAGAGAAGAGCAACAAGACTGGTGAAGGGACTTGAGCATAAGACCTATGGGGAGAGGCTGAGGGAGCTGGGGTTGTTTAGTCTAGAGAAGAGGAGGCTTAGAGGTGACCTCATCACTCTCTAGAACTACCTGAAGGGAAGTTATAGCCAGGTGGGGATTGGTCTCTTCTCCCAGGCAGTTAGCAATAGGACAAGGGGGCATGGGCTTAAACTCTGCCAGGGGAAATTTAGGCTGGATATTAGAAAGAAATTCTTTACAGAGAGAGTGGTCAGGCATTGGAATGGCCTGCCCAGGGAGGTGGTGGACTCGCCGTCCCTGGAGGTTTTTAAACTGAGATTGGACATGGCACTTAGTGCCATGATCTAATAAACGGACTAGAGTTGGACCAAGGGTTGGACTCGATGATCTCTGAGGTCTTTTCCAACCCAGCCGATTCTGTGATTCTGTGATTCTGTGACTTCAGGGATGATGCATCAGCCTCTGCCGCTTATACCAGCAAATGGATGGAACTAATTGCCAGCCAGGTGGAAGCAGCACACAAGTGAGGTAGATCTTTTGTAGATCTGAGCAGAGAGTAAAACAAGTCACTGGACTGTTTGGGGCTTCTTCTTATCCATAAAGGCAAACAGGTCTCCTCCAACTTAATCCCATGAGTCTCATTTGCTTCTACCCTCATCTAATTTTTTCTCCTAGATTTTCCACTTCTCGGTTTCAACATTGCTTGGACAGGTTTCTTAGCTGAATCCTTGTCTCTTTTTGTTAACTAGACCTGACCCCCACTTCCTGGCTCGGTTCCTTGTCTCTCACACATTTCCCTGCTAAATTCCACCGCCCCATTTCCATATCAATGCTTAATCTGTCCCTCTGTTCATTCTGCTTTTTTCCCTCCGACTCAGTTTTCTCAGGTTTTTTTTTCCCCACTTTCCTAGAAATCCTCATCTTTTTATCTAGTTATTTTAGTCCATTCTGTGCTGCCAGAAGCTATTTCACCTTGATACTGGATCTCCTGTTGGACTTGTTATTTGCAACTCACCCTTTCCAAAACTGGCTCCACTTCCAGTCTGTTCCAGCCTCATATATCCACCAGGTTAAGCATCACCTTCATCATCAACCCCAGTCTGATATGCTCCAGTCCTCTTCTTTGTGTATCAGCAAAATCTGTTCTATTCTACATTGGGTGTATTCAGTTTTATCCTTCCCAGCCTGTATCCTCCTTGTTTCTTTTACATTCACATCACAGAGTTTCCTCCTTTCTGTGTCTTTCCTTCCATGTGTGGAAAGATAGATGTCAAGAGAAAATGAGAAGCATTGCCATTGTTCTCTCTCAATACCAGCCAGCCTGCAACAGGTGGGAAAGTGAAAGAAAACCTTGCAGTGTCATGTTCAGGGTCCAGACTTTCTGTAGTGATCCAGGATGAACCATCAAATACAAAACCAGGACAGAATACATAAAGACTGTAGAGCTAAACTGACTGAGCAGATGTTCTTCAGAGTGGTTTCAAATAACATTATTTTCTGTCCACATGGGCCAAATAGCAGAGTGTGATGGTGGTCTACTGTTTCAGAAAAACAAAGGCTTTTCTTGATATGAACAAGTGTCTCAGAAATGCATGAAGAGTTGTTTAAAAATTTTCTAGGAATATTGAAGGTAGATATGTCATAAGAGAAATGTTTGCCAAATGAGAAAATTAGACCAAGTTACCAGTAACTTAAAATACAACTTTCAAATGCAACAAGACAGGTTGACTTATTATAGGTAGAATTATAATTTCCTATAGGAAATAGTAAGTTTCTGTACTTTAACAGCATTCACAATTTCTTATGAGAATTTGGTGTGGAAAGGGAAGTAACAAAATCAAGGGTCCTGCAAGGATAGATAGGAAGATGTTCTCCTGTCATTCCCAGAAGCAGTTCTCATTCTGCCTTCTGTAAGGAGTAAAGTTACTTCAAACTCAACATTTCAAACTCTAAGGTGTCTCATTGGAAATGAAACGGGGAAGAAATGGGAAAGGAATGATTCACTTCACCTGCTGGTTTCCAGCTGTGATATTCAGTGCTTCTCAGGGACTTTTTTTCTAAATAATATAACTATCATTGGCTTCCACTTTCTATTTTCTAGACTTGTTTTAAGATGCTGGCAGCCCCTCAAGTGATGTTTTTCTAACAGTAACACCAGTGTGGAGTGATCCCAACTGTTCTTTGCATTTCAGTAGCTGAGAGATCACCTTTGTACAAGCCTTTTTGAAAGCTGTCACACCTCTCTGCTGTTGCTCTTTGTCTGACTGATTTAATGAAATCATTATCAGGAAAAAGAAAGAAAAGACAAGGAAAAAAAACACTTAGCTGATAACTTTGAATGTGAATTCCTTTATTTGTTGACAAAGCAGGAACAGAACCATAGTGAAAACACACAGATTTGTGTTATCTGTATTAAGAGAGGCTCAATGGACCCCAGGGAGACCCTGAATCCCATCTGGATAACATGTTCAGAAAATACCAGACTGAAGTGATCATCCTCATTAAGTTTCCTAGAAACAGAGTAGTTTCTACTGTAGCAGAAATTGAGCACAACCTAGGAAAATGATTTGCCTGCTTTCACATGAGAGTCTAGCTCTTGTTTCCTCTATTAAACTCAAGCGAACTTGTTGCTTGTAGCTAAAGAGTATGTGATTAATCTGTGGTCCAAGGGGTTACTGAAAGCCAGTGGTGACCTTTATTTGTCTGAGGCTAAACCTCTGATCTCCATATTTTGTACATGTGATGCACAAAATAATTGGGAAAATGTGTTTTTGTAGCATCTCACTTTACTGCTTGAAAGTATTCTGGGGCTCAAATAAGTCCTCCAGTAGTAGTGTAATAAAAAAAAAATTAGGATCATTGTAGTTGAATATTGCAGTGGACTTTTAAATATTTTTTTAATGACAAGCTGAAAAAAAAAAAAAAAAAAAGAAATTATCTGTACTTTTCTCCTTGCAAAGCACTTTTGAATCTATGCATTTACAGAGCTACTGCAGAGCTGAGTGTTACTATTATCACTGTGGATTGCTACCAGGGAAGATACTGTGGAACTGATCTTTTTTTAAAGATGTTGTACCCAATTATGACCTATTCTAGTCTTTCTCCTTGCTGTGTTTCTATTTCTGTATGTTTGGTTTAAAAAAAAAAAAAAAAAAAAAAAAAAAAAAAAAAAAAAGTTGAGGGTGTAGGGAAAGGGAGAGGCATTTTCCCTGGTAAATCAATTAACTTCTCCAATCCAGCAAACTGTGAAAAAATACAATAACTCTCTTTAAATGTTCCATTAGGGCCCAGTAACAGCTCATTAGATTATACAAGGTATGTGTAATTGCCCAGAAAAGATGCACTACCTTCCTGCAATGCTTAATTTAATCTCCACTCTTTACATACAACTATAACCACCCACTAAACAAGATTCATGGCCTCAAGCCCAATGGTATGTGTGTATGAGTGTGGTTTTTAAACATAAGAATGTGTTTAAAACTCAAAACTGGCATGGGTGTATTTCCAGCTGCTTGCTGTAATCTTACAAAACAAGGCCATGGAGGACAGGCATCGTCCATGCAGAACATCCTCAAGTAGATTGGAAATCCCTCACTATATTTTGTCTTTGCTGCATAAAGGGGTTTTCCAACCAGTTCTCCAGGCCCAGGTCTGATCATGTGAGATCCTGAAGACACTGAGCTCTACTGCTGAAGTACATAAGGAGGATAATTCCATGACAATGAAATACCTGTTGTATGTATAATTTTACTGTTACATTTCTAGGTACTAAAGATTGTGGGGTTTAATTTAAAAAAAAAAATATTATTATTTTTTGTGTGGGTTTTAGTTGTTGTTGTTGGTTTTGACGGGGTTGTTGTTTTGTTTTGTTTGTTGTTGTTTTGTTTGTTTGTTTGTTTTCTCTGCCACAGTAGAAGCAGAACTGGAACACAAGAGATTCCACTTAAATATGAGAAGAAACGTCTTCTCAGTGAGGGTGCCAGAGTCTGGAACAGGCTGCCCAGGGAGGTTGTGGAGTCTCCTACTCTGGAGACATTCAAAACCTGCCTGGACACCTTCCTGTGTAGCCTCATCTAAGTGTTCCTGCTCCAACAGGGGGATTGGACTGGATGATCTTTTGAGGTCTCTTCCAATCCTTAACACTCTGTGATTCTGTGATTCTGTGTGACTTTTCCCACAAATCCTTGTCTTTTCCCGTTTCTGGGTGTTTCCGCTTACCTTTAAATCATTAAATACTGAATAACCTTCCCCTCACGTCCAGTACAGAAATGAGATCCCCATGATCAGCTCTGCCTTTCTTCACCTCTACAGCCTTCATAACCGAATATCTCAGCACCACAGACTCCTTAGCTCCGGGGCAGTTCACACTTCTATGTTTGAGACTTACAACACTTCCTAAACTTTGATTTTATCTGAAAGGGATCATAAGGATAAATTCCTGGTTTTCCCATATCAAGAACTCTTTCTTCATCTCCAGATAAATCAGGATAACAGGCAGTATTTTCTTTTCTTAATTTTTACTTCCCTGTAAACTTTTCTGAAAGACACAGTATGGCGAGAGAAAAAAAAAAAAAAGTGAAATACCAAAGACTAGCACTTCCACTGATAACTCAAAAATGGGCAATACATGAGATATAAGGAAAAGTCTCATGGAAACATGTTGCTTCTGGAGCTCTAACCTTGCTGTGAGGATCTAGAATATCCAAATGTTGCAGGTGTATATGGGAGGGATCATCTGGCCAGCCCAGTTCAACCTGGATTACTGACACAAAAATTCACTGTATTATTAAAACCTTCTGTGTATTTGAAGGATACTTGACATCTACAACACATAGTTCATCAAGACAACACAGCGCTTTTTTGGACAGATAGGGATCTTTGGTATGTCAAGCAAATATCACAAAACCTACTTAGTCTACTGTCAGGTGAGAGTTCTGTTCCTAGAAATTTCACAAAAACCGTGATTTCCTATGGTCATTGGATAAGAAAAGGAGAGAGAGCTGAAGCTTAGGAACCTCTTTGGGCAAGAGCTAGATGTTAAACTGATCGGGTTTTTTGAAAGTAAGCTTATTTTACTAAAAAAGAAACCTTTCCCCCATTTCTCTTATGTATTCATAGATAACTAGAAAAGAGGGAATTTTGTCATAAAATCTCTTTGGTAAAATTTTGAATTGCCAGAGCTCCAAGACAATGCAACAAGGTGGTAAGGTTGCAACATTATGTTTCCAGTTTCAGTCCCCTGAAAAGTGTCTTCTCTGCTGCTCTGTTTCATTCTATGTTTTCCCCTCACTGATACAAGGCCATTTTTCATTTTGTGCCAGGTTGCACAGCGCATCAATCCTTATTTGTAGCTCTCATGATTTCCAGACTATTGGTTTATAACAAACAAACAAACAAACAAACAGAGGTTTCAAGTTCTCCCTGATGTGGAGTCTGTTGGACAGTCGCTGATTTTGCTGGGATTAAGAATGTTAAAATGGCACTGGGGCAGAAAATACAGTGTGTTTTAAAGTGGCATGGTACACATATATTAGCCATAGAAATGGGGAAGGTAACTTAAAATGAGCCACAGAGTATTGTTGCACTCTATGCAAAAACAATTCTAAAGAAGCTTAAAGCCTTCCTACAATTTATCATGTAGTGATGGAGGTACTGCGAAATGTTTCTGCTAGATGGCTGAGATTTGCACAAACAAAACCAGGCACCCAGACAGTAATACACACTCCAGCTGTATTAAGTCAAACAAGAGTCCTCTTGCACCTGGAGTAAAAATTAACATTTTCCCAGGCCCTAGCTGTCAATATTTTCAGATACCTCTGACATTTTAATTTACAGCCTCTATGTTGAAAGGTAAGATATAAGCAGGCAGCTGACTTATAGATTCTCATTATGCCCTCTGGATATCTCAAAAATTTCATATAATGCAGTGAGTACAGATGTTTTTAATTCCCTAGTCAAGTTGAAAATTTGGGAAAAGGAGGAACTATGTTGAAATAGACCCGTGAAATGAAAAGACTTTGCTGTTAAGCAGTCACACAAAATGAGTTTTCATGTTTCACAAAAACTTTTTGTTTGACTCCAATAGCAGCATCTGGGTTTAGTGTTGGTTTAGAGTTGATAACTCTTCAAGTAAATTTTGGAAGGAAAAATAGTTTCAAAGTAAATTGCTGAGGAACTTCATTATGAAAGTTCTTTCCTTCCTGCCTTCTCTTTCTTCTCCTCCCCCTCCTCCCCTTTCTTTTATTCTTCCTCTTAATTTCTCTTTCACTTTCTGTTTCCTTTGCTTTTTCTCTTAATTACTACAGATTTATAAGATGAGCAAAGAACTTCACATCCAAACTAATATGAAAAAAAAGGAAAAAAAAGTTTTTTGCTATAATGTGGATGATAATGCACAAACTCACATGTAAAACAAACAAACAAAAAGTTGTTAAAATTCACACAGGAAAAAGCAGGGAGGTTCAGTTCTACCCAGTTCCAGATGCATATTTTCCTGCTTTTCTTTTCATCCTCTCTACATAGCACAATAACAGCACTGAGACCAGTGAAGTGGGGTGTAATTTTGCAAATCAGTCTTTACATATCTGTTGAGCTAAACTCCCTAAAACTGCACAAGAAGAGACAGATCTTGGAAACTTCTACACGGACAGTGCTTCTGTAATTCTTTGCTACAACACTATTTGGGAGTCATTTGTGCCTAAAAAGTCTTCAGAGTGCCACCCCACAAGGTTATCAAAGAATTTCCACAAGCACCCTTGTAACCACTACTTTCCTGTGATGAAGCATCCATGGATACTTGCTCTGCAAAATGCAGAATTATATAAAGACCTCACCTAGTAAGAGTCTGAGAATTCAAGTAACATATGCAGTGAGATACAGCAGTGTGGTGGGTTTTTCTGTTTTGTTTTGTTTTGCCCAGATGTGATGGCTTTATGAGGCTTATTAACTAAAATGCAGCATCCATAAAGTGTGTGGATCTGAGTTAACACATTTCTGTCCCTTGCATTCTTGGCCCTGGAGAGAGTGAAATCAAACCATCTCTGATTTCATTGAACAGTGGAGATATAAATTAATTCAGGAAAGCATCCCTTTGCCGGTCCACATTAAAGCCAGAAGAATCAGGCAAATTTTTATCTGGTAATTCTTTGAATGAATGCCATGACAAATAAGAGGATTGTTTTATTTTTCTTGTAATTGAATTATTAATTAATACAGTAATGTAAGTCACTTTACTAAGTCATAAATAAAAACAACTCTACTAGTATAAACTGATCTAACTTCCCCATGATCTCTTTGAAAAGCCAAGGCCACCTTTTTAAGACAAAATACCCCTAGGCAGTTTGATACTGGTTATCAAAATCACTCTTAAGTTAACTCATGATTCTGGACAAATATAAATCTAGTATCCTGCAATGGATGTTAGTGGAGCTGCTTCACTCCAGACTAAGTCTCATCAGAAGTAATCAAGCACAGCGATGGAGAGATTGTTCTCTGTAAGAAAAGTGACAAGCAATCTCTGAACCAAACTTATATTTCCATGCCTGGTATAAAAACAAAATGATGTAAAAAATAATAAATATTGGGACTCGAGTGGTGGCAAATTGAACAGCATTAGGAATTAAATGGTGGTGAGAAATGGGAACTGACACAATTGAAATGAAACTTTAAATACGGGTTTATTCACTGTGAGAAGTGTTTGGACCTAAATCACTTCTTTCATCCTATCTGACATCCCTCTTCCTCTGAACCTGTTTCAGAGTGCTGTTTTCCAACTCTGTGAGAGTACAAAAATGGAAATGTATATGGTGTGCAGGACAAAGCTTAACATCTGTGTCTGGCTGAAGCCTTCTGTAACACCTCAGCATCTTTCTTGTTCACTAAATCGTGAATAAGTGATATTTTCTGTATTTTTTACCTTCTTTTTTAATTTTTATTTATTTATTTATATTTATTATTTTTTTTTCTCTCTTGGCAGAAAACAAAGTCCCAAACCTGCTGATGACTTGGAATAATATGTCACCTAGGATGAATGGACAGATGAACAGAGTATCTCACGGGAGCAGTTTTAACAATTACTAAAACTTGTAACAATTTTTTTCATAATAAGCCCTATCGTCTAATACTAATAATACTAATTCAAGCACTTACGGTAATAATAACCCAAATTTAATAACAAGGCAGCAATAGTAGTTTGCTCTATGCGTGTGTTCAAACCACTTTACATACATTATAAAGTCATGGATCATTTGAGAGTGCCTCAGGGAAAATAAAGTGGTAAATGTTGTATAAGTATTATCTGGAAGTGTTGAACCCGTTCACTATGAGCTGATGCCACTTTCAGCTCATATTCCAGTTTAAATGGTAAAAAATGCAAGAACAAGGAATTTTAAGTGGGACTTGCATTACTTTGACTGGGTGTGCATTTCCAATTCACACACATTATTAGGGAACAGAAATACCACAAGTGACCCTTGTCTCATCAGAAATTCAGACATTACAATGTTGAATGTGATATCCTTGTAGTATTACTCCCCAGTGACCCAAGCACCATACTACAAATCATACCAAAGCACATTGTTTCAAATGTAGAATACCTTTCAGACAATTAAATCATCATTTGTGATAAGAAAGAGAGAAAGAGAAGGAAGGAAGGAAGGAAGGAAGGAGGGAAGGAAGGAGGGAAGGAAGGAGGGAAGGAAGGAGGGAAGGAAGGAAGGAAGGAAGGAAGGAAGGAAGGAAGGAAGGAAGGAAGGAAGGAAGGAAGGAAGGAAGGAAGGAAGGAAGGAAGGAAGGAAGGAAGGAAGGAAGGAAGGAAGGAAGGAAGGAAGGAAGGAAGGAAGGAAATCTAAGCATCAAATAAACCATTTGAACTGGGAGTTCTTGATTTGTTTGGCATAGATAGCCTGTTGTGTAGGTGAGCGAGCTCAGGTAAAACAGAGGACATCAGCACTTCCAGGGCTGTGCTTAGGTGACAACCCTAAAGGGAGATCCCCTGAGGACTCCCTGAGAAATAAAAAATTCTCCTTTCAGCATCAGTGGAGAGCAGGGAGTTAAATCCCTAAGTAATTTAAAAATGCAGCCCAGGTCTCCCAGCCCTGCACTCAGTACATCAGTCACAAGAACCACAAGATACTTAAGTCAGTGCAATTATTTCCATTGATGTCCTTGAGCTTGATTAAGATCCAAATTATGGCTTTATGTATTGTATGCTCAGTGGGGAAGCATTTAGACAATCAAAACTGGGTTAGGAGAGCAAATAGGTGTTATTGTGAGAGTGGAGACTAGTTTGCAGGGCCTGAGGAGTTCCATTACTACTAGATTACAACAGTGAGTCTATAGGACACTGACTGCTGAGTACTGTGCAAGCTCCTCCAGAGAGACAGGAGTTCAAAGGGAAGACAAAGGAGTATTTCCCTCCTTGGCTGTTAGCTGTCCTTCTGGAGTGGGTGGTATGGGTTTTATGTCTGTGAAGTAACACGAAAACTCAGAGGGGAGCCTGGGTGAGTGCTTTAGCACAAAACTAGTCTAGCAAGATGGGTTTTGTGTTTGAATGTGTTTAAAAATAAAGCAGACATTGCTGAATTTGGTGAGGGATCTAGTCATTACTGTGTCTTGGCTGTGATCTGAGAAATTTCTGAGATGGGCAAGTCCTACTTTGGATCTGACCCTTTCACTTGGAACTGGTGTCCATGAGTAATTTTTTGCTCTTTGTCCTAAACTGAGAAAGGCAACACTATTCCTCTTTCTATTCCCCTTCATTTTGTTTTCGTATTTCAACGCTGAGTATGGTCATACTGAAATAAACCTTTTCACCCAAGATGTTGATCCACTGCCTCATCTGAAGTAACTGGTACATCTTTAGAGACTGTTTTAATGACCTCAAAGGCCATCAGGCATAGAAGATCAGCTTGTCCTGTAGTGTAGATGAGACCATGGAGAGCATTGGCCAGTGAGGGCAGTGAGTCTTTGTCATGATGTCAATATGGAAAGAGCCAAATATCTAGTAGTTGTGATTCAATTAACATTGTTTCTTAGAAACAGCTGCCAACAAAGAAGATGAAATTAGGCTATTTAGTCTAGGAGACACTCTGTGACTGTTTTTTTTTACTATTTAAGCAGAAGGACAGAACAGCACACATTTTTGGAGTAAAGAACAACATTGGGCACTTGTTGTTACCATCACTAGACACCTGAGTCCAATAACCAGATAGTCAAATGACCACTGTGAGATCAACATCAGTAAACCCTGTGTTTAGGAAGAACCAAAATAAGGCTATTAGTAGGGTATTCTGTTCAGCTTCTTTCCTTTCTAGCCAAAATATTTGCACAAGAATTTATCTCCAGACCAAGGTGCTGAGTGTGCTTGGGCTCAGTTTCTCTGCAGTTTGGACAAAGTCCTCATTTTAGTTTCTTCTTGCATGTAGTTGACAAATCAACACTTGTGAATGGATGTGTGACTTACTGTTTTCACACATTTATAAAGCTCTAATTTAACTAAACTTTCAGTTTTCTGAGGAACTGCACAGATGGTCTCTCTCCCATCCGTCACTGTCTTTCTCTTTTATCTCAGCAAAGTTAAATGTGGGGGTTTTTTGTTGTTTATTTGTTGGTGTGTTTTGGTTTGGCTTGGGTTTGGGTTTGTTTGTTTGTTTTTCTTTCTATATTAAACTGAAGAGAATATCTTAGAGTTAGCTTAGGGTGCCAACAAATTTCATCTCTGTCTGGGGTGGAATTCATGTACCTACACAGAAATGTCTCGAGGAAATTTAAAAATCCAGTATTTGAGTTATCTGCTAGTAGATATTGTATGGAAACTGCAGGAGACCTGTACTCCATTGGGTTAGCAAATGGTTATCAGGCAGGATACAGTTGATGCTTTTCAAATGGCACCAGAAACTAATGTTGAGGCACTCAAGTTTCTTCCCTGGAGGGACAGAGCCACAGAATATAAGTTTCCAACTACCTAAGAAAAAAATAAAAATTAAACTAGTATTTCCAGTAAACCATGGGAATTATTTCTGTGGCAGTGTATGGTTCTGTGTGATCTGTGAGAGTCACAGAGGACATACATTTGAGCCCAATACATTTAATGAAAACCACAACTTTGCTATTTAAGACCCTCATTTGAAAGGTGGCTAAAACGAGGTGCTGCAGAAAGGCTTAATTACCTGAAAACCAAGTGACAACTGGAAGGATGACCAGAACCTGTTGCTTTGTTTTTCTTTCTACATATGATCAGGTCTTCTCATATTGGCGCAATTAAATATCCAATATTTGATTTCATTAAAGCTGTCTTGACACAGATACTGCCTTTAGACTCTTTCATGCCACCTTGTTGCGATCTTTAACTTGCTGTGGGTTTGGGTACAGGTTCATAAATTGTAACTGCTACATTATCTTGACCTTTTTTTTTCCATCAAGTAGGAACAGTTTTACTAGGCAATGAAATACTTCTCTGTTGTGTTAAGAGAAACTTGCAGTGAAAACAGGACTACATAGGGTTGTTGAGGAGCAGTGTGGTTATTGGAGGGAGTTCTCCCATAGGATTTATTTTTTTGTTTGTTTGCCTACTGTTGCAGAAACCTTTTGTGAGGAATGGAGAGCAAAAGCAGGGTGAGCATTCTTGGAAATGCCACAACCGCTTAGGATGACAAGGTCAGGCTACATGTGCTTCCTTTCTTCTGTTTCTGCTCTAATCTAATCAGCTGAATCTAGGCGAGGAGAGGGAAAATATCCCTGCCACAAACACTCAATCTGTAAACTCCTCCATTTTCTCTAAGCTGACAGGGAATGCTATCTGAACTGATAAGGACTTTTCCAGCTATCAGGATGCATGCTATCATTGCAAGGCCTTTGTTTTCTTTGGCCTCATGTTGGGGAGGGACAAAGGACAAGGATGGGGCAGAATGAATGGAAATATATTGCAAATAAGGGACGCCCCCTAGGAGCCCTCAGTGCTTGACTTTTAGATTTTGTTTACTGAGGGTCAAACTGTTAGAAGCAGCCTAGATTCATATTGTTTCAAGGCCCAGTTGATGGAAGTTCTTATCCCAATTATGTGTACAGGAATTGATATATTTTTCACTGTATATCCAGCAGAAGTGAGGTTGCACTGTTTTCCTGGGGAGACCATGATGACCTCCCAACCTTGTATTTACTGTTTTGGCTTAGTCGTAACTAGAATAAAATAAATGTATTCCAGGTCATTTACAACATTTAACTATAGTCAGTTTGTATAGGGTCTATATGTAAAGAGGACATGAAGTATCATATTCCTCTTCCTTCGTGCAAGTTATTGATTGTGTCACCTCACATCCTTTAATACCCCAGCATGCAGTATCATTAGTATGCTATAAGCATTTGTGTCATGTTATAATAGTGTCTCTCTGTTGGGTTGTGACATACACTATTTAAAGCAGTTCAAATAGGCAAAACACACAAAATGATCATTTTACATGAAAGCCAGAATTGGGCTCTGTTTGAGACTCAGAGGAGAGCCTCTGCTAATGCTGATGTTGGTGATCATGCATGTGGAAGAGTTGGCTGGCATGCTCTGGGTACTGCTTGCACTACAGTAAGGAACAAGGAGATCCAGCCTACAGGATCTTCATGATTACAAGACGGACGCAGAAACAGTCTCATGAACAACAAAAACAAGCGTTGTAGGAAGACCCAGAAAAACTGGCTCTGAGTGTTGGAGCACCATCTAGTGAACAAGGGAGCTCACCTGTATTATACACTGGTGTATCTTTTAGTAGGCAAAGAGCTCAAGTACTGCAACTCCCTAAATATTTTTGTTCTCTGCAGATTGCCATTTTTGTGCTGACTTTCTAAGTTGCAAATATTCAAGAAAAAGAGATTGTGTACTTTTCGGGTTAGTTAAACACCTTAATAAGTCCTCTCTTCTTGCCCTATAGAAATTATTGGGGAACATTATCTATATTCTGATGATAGCTAGTGGCAATGAGGTCCAAAGGTAAATGGAAAACTGTTCAAAGAAAGTTGATGACAGTCTAATAATGAATGCAGTTGCTAATGTATAAATCTCAAAACACTGATTGCTGAAAAGAAAGCTTTCTGCTCATGAAGAATTCCTCTGTAGCTCTTAGATTCTGTAATTTCTTGAGAAATGATGATCTATGGTTTTTTGTCCTTTTTGTCTTTACCATAAGGATATAGAATTATTAGTTATTCTATTTAGGTTGTAAAGGACCTCCAGAGGTGAACTAGGCTAACACTTTCTCAAAGGATGTGCAACTTTGAAGTTACACTACATTAATTTGGGTTTATCCAGTCAATCTTTTAAAAATATCTCCAAGTCAGTCTGTGACTGAAGAAGAAATATATGCAGGTACTAACATCCTGATTATAGGCTCTTGTTGGCAGGACTTTCCTCCTAACACAGAGAAGCCAACAGGTTATGATGAGGAGGTGAACAGAATTAGTCATAGAGAGCAAAGTTGTCAAATAGCAATGAAGTTATTCTAAAAGAATCTCTTCTTCACAATAAATTTAGGAACATTTTGTCTTCTCACAGACAAACTCCTTAATGAAAGGTTACACCGAAACCACTGGAGCAAGAGGTGGGGCAGATGGCAAGTTTGAAAGCAAGTAAGAAATCAAGCAGCAAAAAGGGAGGCTTTATGGCCTATTCCAAAACATGAGAATCTGGGAAAGCTTTGTGCAGGAAAAGGTGGCTCAGCTACTATGTGAGATGAAGAATATCAGAAATTCCAGGATGATGATGAAAGAGCTCTAGTACAAGCAGGAGTGGGATTAATCTCTTACTCCAGGGGTGAGATTAATTTGTTTTAATGAAGGCTGTGATAGGACAGATTGGAACAAGTCACCTTGGGCTCCTTTTATAGTCAATAAGGATCTAGTCAATAGAGTAAATGGAGTTTAGGAGATAATTTGTGTCACCTTATAGAGACATCTACACTTGGTTAGTTTAAATGAAACCTAATTAGCACAGATTTTACCACCAAGATCAGTACTGAATTATAGTGACACCTCAGAGACATATATCTATACAGTGAAGTAATATTTTTTTTTTAGATTAATAATTTCATTTAGACTATCAATGGATAGATATCAAGAAATTTCTTGATCTGTATATAAGCTGTATCCCATGACAAGATTTCAAGGTCTACACATGGTAAGAAAGATTTGCTACTCTTTTGCCAGCCTTCCTTCCTTATATAACCCTTTTTTTGAACAACTGCTGAAAACTTACACCTTGTTCATTGCTGAGATTTCACTAAATCTTAAGATGCTTTCTGGATTCCTTCACTGGTTTCATCTTAACCTCCCAAGATTGTTGCAGTTCAGACTGCCTCATTCTTCCATTGGTTTAACTCATGTCATCTTCCCATCATCCGTTTTCTCAGTTTGGTTGATGCTATGTCAACCTTTCCCCTTTTTTCTTATGCTCCTCCATCATCCTGAATGACTTCTTTTCTATTTGACTTCATGATAAAGATTATATTCCTGAGTTCCTTGTCAGCCAGAAGTCCCATCTGCTGGATTTTCACTGTATTAGTTTGCATATTACACCATTGACCAGGGCAGCTAAATATGACATATGAATTTCTGTCAGCTGTTCTAAACCATCATAGATATATTAGTTTTATTCATAGTTTTAACATACTCACAACATCGTTGTCCAGATAATTCATGGTACAAACAAGGCCATATTTTGAGCTCCGTTATAGCCCTAAATAAACTGAAACGTAATTAAAAGACAGTGGTTTATCAGTAATATGGGCTGATGCCAGCAACATGAGGCAATAAAAAGATGTTTTCGATTGACCTGATAGGGAGTATCTATTTTATATGTGTTAGGGAGATGCTACCAGTAAAGATGAGATGGACTAAGAAGAGTCACAGTTCATAATAATTCAAATGAAGAGACACACTGTCAACTCATGAGTTGCATTTAGTGGAGCACAGTGGATAAGAGTGACATTTCCCATGCCATTTGTGTATTTTCAGCTCTCCTCCACCATACTTAAGTTTTCTGCCTGAATAAATCATTTTGGAAGTCCCAACAGCAGGAGAGTGATGAATGGGAAGGCAGAATTTGAGTGAAAATGAGCTAATCTCCCCAACACATTAGAATAATAATTCTTTGTCAGGCCTAACATTCGATGAAAAATGACTCTTGCTAACACATTAGTCTAGAGAGGAGGTTTTGATAATATAGTAGTGTAAAGCTAAGACATTCATCTTTGAATCGAAGGAAAGTGAGAGGATTACAGGATCACTTAGAATAATTCAGATGCAATGAAATACAGTTCATGGCAAGAGCTAACACAATAGCCCCAATCAAATATGATTTAGGCACAGCTAGGAGTAGTACTCTAATTACCGGCAATTGATTTAACTAAAGAGTTTCCTGCAACTGTGTTACAGAGTGAAAAAAAGGATTTTTTTCTTTTTTAAATTATGGCTATAACCATGCTTTCCCAACGGCTTCTTGATGCCAAGGAAGAAAACTAATAGTTCATCTGGAAAGCTTTTAAGGAATAAATCAAAGACGTTTTGCCATCAGTAAACCATCAGGCACCAAAATGCATTTCCTAGAAAGTGGCTTGGGATAGTATGTGAACAAATGTGTCCTGAAATGACAAGTCAGTGTTACAAAGAAAAAGATAAATGGGGTGCCCTGCCTGTTTTTAGCCACTTCAGAGCTCTTTTTTCAGCTAACACAGATTCATGAAACCAGGTTAGGTGTTGTGAAAACTTCCCAGAAGCTAAGTGATTTGAGTGGGGAGTTTGTCATTGTTGAGAAAAAGTGCCCTGAGTTATAGGAATTCCTCCAGGAAATATAAAATATCTTCAGGGAGACAGGCAAGAAGACTGGAGGCCTAATTGTCCCCTTGTGTACGTAGTTTAAACTAACATGTCTTCCTCAATTTATGGCAGCCATGCTGATGCTGCTGCATGTCATTACTGCTAAGAAAACAGTGAGTCTTTCAGAAAAACATCAGGTAGCAGACTTTCACCTCCATCCCACAGCACCTAAGTACACAGCATATATATTGTGGATGCCTAAAGATAAATTACACCCTTTGTTTTCTTGTCTGTAGGTGCATTCAAACTTCAGAAAAGTAAGCAACCTGTTGAAATAACTTTTAGATTTACCTCTAGACCTGGTAGTAGCCGATGTAAATGTTCTGAAAGTACTTCAGCTAGAAGCAGCAATTTTGAAGACTTAAAGCATTACTTGAAACCACTTGGTACTGAGCTTCTGAGATTAAGTGACCTAGGAGATTTGTGCATGTTTACAACTGAAGGAAGAAGCATGTATGTACTTTGAGGGGATACTGAGTGCTCCATTCCAATATTGCCTTTGATAGCAAAGCCTGATGGTCTCTCTGTGATGGGTAAGACATGAGTGGGACTTAAGAGTAATAAAGTGGTTTAATGATGATATTGTGAAGGAATGATAATGCATAGTGCTCGTTATTGTGAAAAAGTATTGTCAAAAAGCAGAACAATTAAGAAAACTGGTGTTCTTCCTGTGAAGCTAGCACAATAGTACTTTTACATAGGTATAAACCATGAAATGTTATGTTATGTGTTCATCAGATCCTGGTGCTAACAGGATAGTCTTCAGGATATGTCTCACTGAACTCAGTTCGCACCATTATCACAAGTTGGTTTGAGTTTTGATATTTTCATCCTTAGCAAAAGCACTTGGCTTTTCTTGTCAGTCTTCATTCCAGGCTTGTTAAGTTTTTTTGTCATTAAAAATAGTATCAGTCAATCTACATTCAAACAGTTGCTTTATCCAAGGTACCCTTCCCAATAATTCAACTGCCAGAGGCCACTTACAAATGGCAATCATTTCACAGCTTATATTAACCTTAAGCATTTGCTTTCAAATAAGCAGGTAGGTAGCTAGAAGAGGTGGGCACCTCTACTTTGAGCACAAGATGAAGTAAAGATCAAGATAATTTCTAAATCGTTCTAATCTCATGCCTCAGTGCTTTAAAGGAGCTCTTTAGAGTCAATTTACTCTTTGACCATTTACTAAAATCTAATAACTTTGGCAGCAAATGAGGTGTGAAATGCTGTCAAAAGCACCTCAATAATACCTTGTGTGGTACTAAATGTTTTCATCTCTGTGGTAAGAGTGTGTAGAAAAAGCAGCTGCCTACCAATCGATGCCTTTCAAAATCAACATGCTTTTGCAGTGAAAGATATTTGCACTGTCAACTGTGCCTTAAATTTTGGGTCCAAATCAAGGAAAAATCCTATATGATGATGACAAACAGATTGATGGACCATTACATTATTTTTTGCCCTCTAGGAGAGGGAGTCTGTAGTGAAACAATTACAACACTTTGTAACTGTAGTCTTCTGTTTACCTAAGGACTTCCAGAGAGATTTTAAGAGTTGATATTAATATCTCAGATGTTTTACTTTGTTTTACATCCCAAATAAATGTTTAAGTACTTTTTTTTTTTTTTTTTTTTTTTTTCTCGAAGGAGATACCAAGTAATGGACTGTAAGTAGCAAAATCCAACAGTGGGCTCTTCCCAATTTTACCTACAATTATCTCTTGGGGCTGCAGAAAATAATGTATGTGTCAGTTTGCATGTAACATGGATAGAAGATTGATTTTTGTATCCAGGAGTTCTACATTATTTGTTCAGCTTTTTCTTCAAATTTAATGTGTGACTTAGCACATTCTCTGACATACTCAGTTTTCAAAATCTCTGAAGCCTGCAGAATAACACTGCCTGCCTGGCAATGTTGTTTTGTGAATTAATTGGGTGATATGTATAAATACAGATGGTTGTAGACTTTCAACCAGGTAGTGTCTCAAAATTAACGTTTTCATAAAAGTCATTTAAACTTGCTCTTTTTCATTAAAAATGAAATTATATTTTTTATTTTCTTTCCCTCTGAATTGAAATATTCTCTTCTTTCTGAAGAACCAAAGTAAAATAAGGTTGAAAAATTACTTCCTTTTCCTCTCTTCTCTTCATTTTACATTTCCACTTCTTTTATACAGGTCATTAATATTTTATACTTCTTTCTGAATTACTATTAGATCTTTGAATGTAAGGTACAATGTAAGCATGAAGTACTAGTTCATGTATATTACAATTATAGTATCAGGCAGAACTCAATAAGCAGAGGGCATATCTGATAATGTCTCATATTCTGTCAGAATAAGGAAAAAGTACACAATAGAAAAGCTTAGAGGTGACCCATAGGGAAAGTAATATATTCTAACAAATCTGGCATTTGTTCCCAGTAGAAAAATAATGAAGCAAAGAGAAATTTGAAGAGAAATTAAAGAAAGAATTATGTCTTGTAAAATATTTAGAGAGACAAGTTCAATTTATACCAAAGACAGGACTTTTTAACAGGACAGGAATTTTATTCTTAGCCTTTGGTGTCTATTCAGATAACAACAGGAATTACAAAATGAACAGAAGCTGTATTTCTGCCTCTTTGTTGGCCAAGGAAACACAAATTTTGCAGCTGAACTTGAAATATATCTGTTTTTTTCTCCTCTCTATTTTGTCTCCATATCTGAATGAATATACATGGTAGTTTCTGAAAAACACTGAGCGATGTATTTTTTATAGATTGAACATGACCAAATGTGATCTATTCTGAGTTCCTACAGCATGCAAAAATTGAATTACCCTGTGTAGCTCATGTGTCTTAATTGGGTCCAAAGATTGCAAGGTGATGGAACAGCTATTCCCAGAAAAGCTTATGAAACTTATAGCAACTTTTACCGTTGGATAAAAAGAAAAACTCCTAATGGAAGTCTTCCAAGAAGATACTAAGCATCATATACCAAGAGAGAAAATGGCCAAACCCATGTCCAGGAGGAGCACAAATAGAAAGGGCCCATAGGGTCCTGGAGAAACAGCAAAGTTGGATCTCCATGTTCTCTCAGTAAAAAGTTCTTGCATCTTTTTCTCTTACAAAGACCCCTGGGGAATGTGAAAATATTAATCATAGTGTTGCTTGAAAAAAACATTCTGCTCTGCAACACTTGTGAGACAATGACAACATGGTAGTTAAATATCTGTATTTCTCTTCCTCACTGAGCCCTTCTGCACTTCCAAGTTATTCTGATTTTATCTCATTGTTGATTTAGTGAGTGATTTAGTGTGTATGAACATGGAGAACGAGGACTACAGTAACTTCCAACAGCCCACCCAAACTCCAATGGCCTTTACAACCAGCATCCATCCTGGTTTCCCTTATGTCCAAATGTATAGAGTAGGGAGAGCAGGAATGAGTGAAAATTTGCAAAAGCTCTCATAAGAGGAACAACTAAGTAGACCGATGCTTCTCAACCAGGAAAAGAGACGACTGAAGGGGAAGGTGAAAAAAGTCTGTGAAGGTACTAGCAGCATGTGGAAGGTAATTGCAAAATGTCTGTTCTCTGTAGAACACAATGGAATCAAATGAAATGAAGATATAGCAAGCAAAACACCCTGTTAATCTTCATAATTATTAGTACTATTGTTACTATAATTATTATTATCATGGAGGAAGGTATATTGAGCTAAGCATGCTGTCATACTGATGTTGATAATATTACTCAACTACACGTTTTATGGTCTGTTTCAGTTCATGAAGCCGGGTCCCAGCATTCACCCCGTTTTGTCATTCCTACTCATAACACCTTTAAATGTGGCTTCGGCATTTTTCTATCCCTATTATTAGTGCATTATGAGATTGATTCAGCTCCTACTTTGCTTTTGAGAAGCTGGCAAGTCTGTTACATAGAGCCATGGTTGCACTAGATAGAAAAGACTCTTTAGGTCTTTCCAATCACCTCCCTGTTGCTCCCTGGGGCAGGTCCTCTTTTATTAAAGTTTCCCAAGGGGTAACACTGCCACCAATTCTGTAATGAAGATGTTTTATAGTCTGTCAGACCTTACCAACTGGGAACAATTCCCAAAACTTAGATGACATTTTCTCTGTTATAAATTCATTCAGTTATTCCAGATTCCTATTTCCAATGCATGATTTTTGTTTCTCATATAAACAAAATAATTGGTGTCTGCCTCTGGTATATTCCCCTTTCAACTGAGTCTTTTTGAAAGATTAATCCATTACACATATTCAGGTCATGATCTTGCTAAACAGTTAAGCTATTGCTTACATATGAGAACATGAATATTTGCCAGATCTGGAAACAGGGATGAGGTTTCTTTCAAGCCTGTCTTAAAATACATTCAGAGGTAAGGACTATTAATCTCATCTTTTCTCAAAAGGACAACTTCTGTTGTTTTCTGATCACTTTTTCTTTCTTTCGCTTTTCTCTTAAGTCCCTTTTCGTGTATGTATTTTTTTCTAGACAAAGATGCCTACCTCTAACCAAGCAACTGTTTCTTTTTTTGGCAATCTGTTCGAAGTTTCATAAAGCAGTCCTTTCTTGTGTTAGACCAAAATTAAAATCTAAAAAATAAAATGAAAATATCATTTGATCTCATACTAATAATGGAAGTAAGATCTACTAACACTATCTGACTGTCGAATTACTTTTATTTTTGTTGCTGCCCTGGGGCCCTATAAACTCCCACATATGCTGTTAACTTTCTGTTCTTAACCTTTTCAATTCCTTGATGATGCATCTATCCTAATGAAAACTATGTGTTCATCACCTTTATATGCATTGATCAACAAAATTGTAATGTTTGCTTTTCTAACTCTTCCTCACTAAGTGAAATCAAAAACAAATTGAAAAGAAATAGCAGAATTTTGTGCACTATTCAAGAAATGCCTCCTCATAATCTGATATACTGGATTCTTGCCAGCATTAATACGTTGTTGAATACAAGGTGATAGTAAGACACTTTATTAAGCATGAAATATGACTGTTTATCATGCTTCTCTCATGCATGAACATCGGCCTGGACAATCCCGCTTCTTTGAACGATTCAGCTGTATCTCAAACAGATATTTAGTCATCCAGCCATGCCTTACATGCTGCCATTCACATTTGTCATGTGACGGTTGGTCTCTTTCTGAAGGTCTCCTCAAGAAAATAACCACTCATTGCAGTGTTTTATTTTATTATTATTTTATTCTTGCTTTACCTGTACACAGTACTCTGAGTTTGTTTCAGAAAGATGCACTGAAGAAGGGATATGCTACTACCCATTGGGTAGTTGACTCTTAGAGTGGCTGATCCTATTTTCCTACCATTACTGTGCTTGTGTCCCATCCACCTCATCACGGCATATGGTGAGGAGCTTTGATGGACTTTATCTCCTGAGAAATATAATTGCTCTGTCTTATCAGTTTCTCTAGAAAGGGCTGCCTCTTCTCTTATGAGATTAACTTTTGAAATAGAGTTGCCTACTGTTACAGGTTGAGAATTATTGACTCCAGAGTTTGTGACATTACTCCAGAGGAGCAGTGTCAGGGATAGCGTAGTGCCAGGAAAAGGAGTAGATTCTAGGAAGTGTGTGGATTAACAACTTTAATTATATTACTGCTAGTTTAACTAACTTAATTTCCTTTCCTGACAAGACCAGCCATCTAGTTGACCAAGGGAAGACAGTAGATGTGGGTTGTTGGTTTTTTTTTTATTTTAGCAAAGCTTCTAATACTGTCTCTCACAGTCCATAATATGATGGGTGAACAATTGACTGATAAGTTGAGCTCAGAGAGTTTTAATAAATAGAGTTAGATCAGGCTGGTGGCCAGTCAACAGTGGGGTTCTCCAGGGCTCAATTCTAGGGCCAGTGCTCTTTAATATTTCTAATAAAACATCTGGATGCAGGAATCAAACATACATACAGTAAGTTTGTTGATGATACTAAACTAGGAGGAGCTGCAGACTCCTTCAAGGGTAGAGAGGCCTTACACAGAGATCTGAATAGACTAGAGATCTGGGCAACCACCAACCATATGAAATTTAACCAGAGCAAGTGCAGAATTCTCCAGCTGGGGTAGGGTAATCCTGGTTATATGTACAAATTGAAGATTCAGCCTAACCACGGCTGGTCCTTCAGATTTGCATATCATGCTATAACTTCTAGATAACACATATAGATAGGTAGCCAGCTCTGATTTGTGCTGTAAAGCATCTTGGAGACAATGTCATAGACCTCTTGTGTCACTTAGAATGTTTGTGTAGGGAGGAGAGGTTTGATGTCATCAAAGTAGTCTGTGTTCTTGCATCAGTGTTTTAGTTTGAATCAAGACAGAAGTTTTGAGAAGGATCCCACAATAATTTCCATGTGTCGTACTTTGGTTTCTATCACAGAGCTTGGCAGACACCAACCAAACTCTGTTTATAAGAAACAAGAGCAGAAGAAATTTGGGGTTCACGTAAAGTGATCAAGTTGTAAATGGGCATACAGACCACCCCTCTGGGGTAGATTTAGTATTAATTAAAAAAAAAAAAAAAAAAGAGATGTGTATAATATGAATACAAATACCAAATGTTTAAAAACAACTGGTTTTCAGTGCAGATCCACTACTGTGGGTCTGAATTATTTCTTAAAGCAAAAACAACGTGTGTTTCTGAGGAAAACTTGTGAGTCAGAAGTGCTCTGATTAGAGACAAGGAAGATTTCCCAATAAGCTTAACGGCAAAGTGACATATGGGGCATTTTTCACCTGTTCTTTCAGGTCATGCTGATACTGGAACCAGTGGAGGAAACCATAAATCTATCTAAACTTCAGTCATTCCAGGGGTTCATATGAAACCTTCTCTGTTCCAGAGAGCTGGATATTTCCAAAGTAATACAGTATATGAGTCATTAAACTTGAAAAACACAAAACAAACAGGTTTCTGAGAATGTTTTAAGTGTTTCCAAAACAATATCTGCACTGCGGCACTTTGAAGTTGAGTAGCATATTCCCCATGCAAAGCTTTTCATGAAAATCTTCTACCAAATACTCTCTCTTTGACCTCAGTCTTATCTGAAAGCATTTTTAAGCTGGAGTTATTTGGAAGGGGAAAACATCTCTCTTACAACATCAGTGATCTAAATTACTGTTTTGCCATAGGGATAAAGAAAAGAAGAATTATTTGTAAAGACGCAATGGAAGCATGATACAAACATTGTTGCTTTGCCAGCAATGCTCAATCATTTTCCTCAAATGCTTAAAGAAAAAGAAGAAATTTCTTTGAAATGAAAAAAAAATTAAAAGAAAATGCCACAAAGCTTTATTTAGTTTTCAACATTGTAAAGAAAAAAGGAACAATGAACAGGCAAAATTATGCTAATTTCATCAAATTCAGTGGTAATGATAAAGCCCCACAGATTTGGTCCCCAGAAAGTAGTGCAAATACATCTACCCTGAATATCCAATCGGGCACAACATCTTCATTTCCTGAGCGAAGGGCTGGCAGTGTTTATACGTGTTGAATGCAAAACAGCATTGGGTTATGTGGTTATTTTGTATAATTTTGCTTGCAAAATACCTTGAAGCTTCCTTTATCAAAGATGTTTTATAAACATGTCATAATGTCTCCACTCAGATGAAACAGTTAAGTAATAAATGTTTATATTTCCTATATTCATTTTGTGATGTGAAATATTGATGTTAGGTTTCTTCTTCCATAGACAAAAACATTTGCTTACAAATATTTTCAGGCTTCATATTCCAGCAGCTTTCAAGTACACATGCCAAAGTGGCCAAGAAATCTATTTGATACAGTTGTGTTTGCATTAGATGTCAGTCAAATTCTCTTAATCCAGCTAAATTGTTGCATGATTAGGAAATGGGAGATTAAATTGTTGATACAGTGGAGCAAAGGAGAAAAAAACAATAAATATTTAATGCACTAGTAGGAGGACTTTGGTGACATTTCCCTCATTGAACAAACTAGCTGGCTCACCCCATATGTAGTCTGACATGTAACTATTGCTGAAAAATCTGTTGCAAAATTCTGGTTAGCTGCATAGTTCTTGGAAAAAGCTATTGGGAAGTTCTTAGGCTAGAAGTGTCCCGCTTCATTCTCATATCTAGAAGAAACCCATGTGCTGATGAAAATGATGATCGAAGAGGCTTCTAAAATACTGGCCATAGTGCAATATACATGAAATCATATTTGGCCTTCAGATTTCCCCTGGTCACATTAGAAGTACCGATGGACAGATCAGGAGATTAGGACCTCACGTTTTCACTAGGTGAGCTGACTTCAGAGCTCAATATGAATTCAATCCTTCTGAGACTACATACAGCCTGAGGGACATCAAATATGTTCAAGATTCAAATGCTTTGCATAACACAACATTGTTCAAGCCCTGTGACAGAAATTTCCCATTGATTCCAGAAGCAAAATAATTAATTACTAGTTTGATCTGCTACATAGACTCAGATGGACAACATTTTTAACTCTCTACAGAAAATGCTCAAAATTCCCTTTGGTTGATGTTTTAACGTCTTGGCTTTCAAGCAATGATGTGTGATCTCTTCAGAATTGTAATGCAGCTGCCCCATGTTCTCATTCTCTCCTGTCTACTGACTGACCCAGCCAAAGTGTGTTTTCTGTGATATTTTAAAGTTTCTTCCTGCAGTATTGTGGAGGAATCCAATATCTGCTCTGCACACAGCAAGAGTTTAGTTGGTTTGCTTTAAGTAGCTTCCCGCAGGATGCCAATTTCCATGGTTGTCCAAGTACCTGTGTTGAGACCTTGTCAGTTTTACCAGATTTGATCTTTTTTCTTTTACTAGTTGTTATTATTCAATGAGTATGTGCATATTCAGACAGCTCACTTCCTCTTAGTATTATCATTTTCTTATAAATATACATTACTGCCTACTGCTGGAGACAAGAACCCTGGGTTGCATTAATATTTCTTCTAATCTAGTACTTTATGGAGTTACAGTTCTGAAGTTTCACAAATCTGATATCTGCACTTCTCTTCAAAGATGATGAAGTCATATTGATATCATAGCTTATATGCTGTATCTTCTCCGGACCCCTTCCTATAGCAGTAAGTAATGAAAGGAGAATTTATATATATATATATATATATATATATATATAAATCATAGGCATTCTTTGCACTGATTTTTGTTAATTTATGAGTGAGAGGGAGAGGTCAAAGAGGTGCATGTTTTATTTGGAACAGAATATGATGAGTTTCATGTGTGGTTGCTACCACCACTATGCAACCCTGCAGAAACAAACCATGATTATTGAGTTCCCCACAGAACCTGATCTCTGGAAAAGAATACAAAAAATAGATCATTATCATGAAGAAGAGCCCTTCTAGTCCTGAACATGGCAGTCTTTGATGATATTAAGAATAAAGTCAGTATTGTCACATAATTAGACCAAAAAAGTTTGAGTTAAACTTGGTGAACATCTCATAGGTTGTATTCCAATGAAGATATTTGATAAAGTTTTCTCTACTATTGTAAGTACTGCTGTAGGTATCCAAGATCAATGTTATTAAATAGCTCATGGATGATAAAAATTGTCTCAAGCCTGGCTTAGTATTTATGGAAACCAATGTTTGATCTGGATGTTGGGGTGTTGAGAGCTATGGGAACATTCATGGATGAGAAGACAGTCAAAGATTTGGTCAGTCTCCTATCAGTGACGAGAGGGTTTAAGGACCACCACTGCATGTGGTGACAGTCCTAAAGTAACATCATTCAGATACAAGACAGAAGCAGCATTTATACCACTTAAATTGACATCTGAGTTCAGCTAATATTCTGAATGAACTCTCTGGAGGAATTAATTTTTCTCCATTAAGTATTTAGGGACACGAGATTCCTATTCAACACACCTAAATTGGACACAAAAAATTAGACAGTCTATTATGAAAACATCAGAATCTATAATTATAAATCACACAGTGGTGTAAACACCCTTATTCTAAAGTCAGAGTAATTCTTTATTTTTTATTTATCTTTAAACTCTTTCCTAAATGACACAAACCAATCTGAAAAAAAAAAAAAGAGACTTTCATACCAGAATAAAAGCAGCCACCAGCATAATTATACTGCTTTCTTATGAAAACAAGGTCTGAAAGGGAAAATAAAATGTCCAAAAGACACAGAAAAATTATCAGCCACGGATTTGTGAGTATTAATGCTCTTTCTCATTCCAAGCAGGTGAAAGTGCTGCTCCAAACATTAGCAATGGATAGGCTTCAGAATAATTTGTATTCAAATGTTTTTCTGTTCAAAGATTTCTTGCATAAAGGATTATGCAAAACAGATCCATACCTATTCTTCACTCAGTAAATAGGTTAGATAAAATTTCACTGGTATTTCACTATTCATTTTCTTTTGCTGACCAATAAGGTGAGTGCATATCCATAATATTTCCTTGGAACAGATATGAGTATAATGTCATCCAAAATAAATTCTACTTTGCCTCTGCTGCTAGCTAGAAAGGGGGAAGAAAATCCCAGAGATTTTCAATGCTTTGTCCAAACTAGGGCAATAAGACAACTTGGCATTTTTTGCTGTCTACTTTTTATGCTGGAGATTAGGACTGGAACAAATCTTTCTGCACAAAACTTGACAATACATTGATCCAATGGCTTGACGTATAAAACTTGGATTAAAACAGAATTTAAGGAAGTTTTGAAAGCTAATCTGTAGTTCTGAAATTGAAAACTGAATTCCACCTCCACTGCATGGATGATCATACCCTGTTTAAGACGTCACTCCTGGACAGCAGTCAGAGTGACCTGAGGTGGGCCTTGCTTTTTTGCGTGACATTTTGCTCTTCCCTTGACCACTTGTCTGGGCAATGAAATACTTAATATTTTGACATTGAGCATCTCACTATCAGTCATTAATTCAATATCACTGAGGAGATACATAGTGGTTTTATTTTCTGGATAGTATTTCAGCCCAACTGTTTTCTGTATTCTACAAAAGGGTTATATGACATCCCAGAGGCACCTGCTTACTGAACGACATGAGATGTGTATAGATAATATGCAAAACACTTTTCTACCTGCTAGATTAACTATGTGCAAGAAGAGCATAAATGCTGAGGTTCAGATAAATCCACTGCATTTCCAGCTTAATGACACTCTTTAGCTTGCTCTCATTCCTAGTGTCAGCAGTACGTTTGTATTTAATTGCTGAAGTGTTTCTGCTACTGAACAACTAATGTCAAGTGACCATTAAAATAAGAACATTACAGATGGAGAAGGTTTCATTGTTTGTTTATTCCCCACCCCCCTCTGCCATGCCAAGTTTATCATAATGAATCACATATCACAATTAAAGAACTTTGAATTCACCCCCAGGATTTTCCATCTGGAAAAGATGACAGCAAGATACACAGTTTTCACATAGAGGACACAGCTTTGCAATTTTAGACCTGGACTCCTCTCCATCTTATCCCCCTACACACACGGCACCAGCGCATACTTCCCTTCACACTCTCTCCTCCCCACCTCTGTAATTTAAAGACTTAGAAAGTTACTACAAAATCTTTTACTGCTCAAACTATCAATTAGCTTTTGTTCAGAGCTGAGTCTAAGTGGCGATGTTTGGAAACACAGAGCTGTGCTAGGCTGTAATTCCGTCACACTCAGAACTGAGCACAGCAGGAAAGCAGAGGAACCATCCGCTGTAACTTTGGCCATATCAAGTTCACTGAAGAATTATAAATTTTATATGCTTTACCTAGCAGCTCCCAGGCTTAGTTCCTCTACACCTGCTTTATAGCAAATTCCCTAGAAATTTCCATAGTAACACTAGAAAAATATGCTGAATTCAGTAGCCACCTCTGCTTGGCTTTGTTTTGAACAGAGACAGCCTCATCCCAGTACTTTACAGTGTTGTTACCTGTCCCTGGATATCAGTGGATCAGCATAGAATGAGGTGTTTATTCACGATGCTTTACTTTCCACGCTGCATTGAGGAGGATCTGGGCACCGCTCTTCCCTCTGCCACTGGTCTCTGGGGTAGTTGTGTGCAAATCTGTTCAGGCACAGTAAAAAATATTTTATATTGCATACCTAATTTTGCATTGTATTTCATTCAAAAATAATTTGGAACTGTACAATTATAAAATAATAAAATATTCTAATATATAGTTTCATATTAGTACCTAAGCATAGGTATTTAGACTAAAGGACATAGGTATTTAGTATAAAGGACTCAAGGGTAGTGGCCTCCAGTTCCAGTTTCAGTCACAAAAATATGTGCAGTTCTTATAGGACTTTTGTCATACCTTCCAAACCTATGTAAATGTTGCAAGTACCTTGGGACATCTCAAATCACGCTGTATGCATCTGTTGAGGCAATTGAACTCAGCTCTGCATCTCTGTTTTCCCTGTTAGCTCTAGCCTGATCAGCATAATGCTGAGAACTTCAAAATGCTGCTGTAATGCACATAATGAAGAAAGGATTGTATACATTTCTTCAGAAAAAGATAAAAAGCTCTGTGCATCAAGCTATCAAATCAGGTTTGTCTCTATCCAAGATTAATTATTCTGATTTGTGTACTTGTGAATGTTTCATATGGGATTATTTTCCTTTAAAATGGGAGCACATAACTACTTCACCTTGTCCCTTCTACTCTTAATGAAAGCCTTCCCACCCCCTAAAACTCCAGAAGACACAGTTAATGCCACAATATCTGGATTCCATGGGTAGGAGTGACAGCATGTTCCACTCTTTCCTTCCAGTCAGTTGCTCCCTGACAATGCAAAAAAACACAGATTTTCTGCAGAAACCAGGCAGTTGGTCTGAATGTGAATCAAAATGCACACATGAAAGAGCAAGCTTACCTAGGTAATTATCCCTTTCCCAAGAAAGAATGCAATCAGGCCAAAGAAAGCAGAATTTATTTCCAAAGTGAACTAAAGAGTAGGAGAACAAAGCTACCAGATAAAATGGAACCCCAAAATCGTATTTTGGTGTCTGCTGATACAGTTAAATGCATAAATGTGAGTGTTTGTGTCACTTTCTGCACATTTTAGACAGAAAAATGCTCGGTCTTCCCACTCTTCTGAGACTTTCTATGACCAGTTCCACACAACTAGAAAAATCTGTGGGTTTTTCCCCACAAAAAAAGTCACATCTAATAAAAGCAGGTTCTACAAGAAAGATATCAGATCTTAGAGTCTTAGGGAAGACTTACTTTTCAGAAGGAGGTCCTGGGGCTCTCATATATTTCGCCAGGGAACTTTGAAATACGAAATTTAAGAAACACCAGCTTTACATCGAGTTCTCAGGTGTTACAGAGGATTTTTCTTGGCTGCAGCATTTTAGGAGATTTCCTGATTGTCCTTCAAATTTGGGATACTACATGTCTCAGGAATAATAACCTTTTCTTCTATTATTTTTAGTGGAAGTGTTGAGCAGGACTGAGCAACCTGGTTTAGTGGAAGATGTCCTTGACCATGGCAGGAAGGTTGGAACTAGATGGTCTTTAAGGTCTCTTCCAACCCAAATCATTCTATGATTCTATAGGATGAGAAAAGATTTATATATATATATATTTTTTTTTTTTTTTTTTTGCAAGGTAATTAGGAGAATTTCTTCCAGTTAAGATTTAATATTATTCTGAAAATAAGGAGATGAAGCCTTCATGGAAAATGAAATGTGTCTCATGAGACTGACATTTCTAATAAAAACCAAATGGGAATTAGCTGAAGTGTTTCAGCAGCATGGATCTTAAATGCAGCTGTGGGAATCACGTAGCATCGTAGAGATGATACAGAAGAAGTGATTATAAACTGCAGTTTCTCCTCTGATATTCTACAGCTTCGGATGAGGATGAAAATTTGGATATGAATGGGTGGGAACACAGTAGCAAGTCCACCCACTCCTGTACGGCAGACAACTTTTCTGGATGATTCATAGCATGTGTCTGACAGCACCTCAGATCTTCTTTAAGCCATGCACAAGTTGTCCAAGAACACACACGCTGTTATTTGCCTGGGTTACACATTGCCCACATAACTATATGACAGTCTTCCAATTCATTATTTCCTTTTCAAGAATCACATTCAAGAATACCTAAACTTAGCACCAAAACAGGGTTTTGTCTTATGATAGAGTCTGCGTCTAATTTCAGGGAAGCTGTTGGCAAAAACTCCACTGATCTTGATGTGGGAGATGGTCTGTGATATTGCAGCTAGAGTACTGTGAAAGCAGATAGTCTATAATTCAATTCCTCTTTCTCATTTCTACTTTTCAGTGAGGATTCACCAAAACCAAAATGAGATAACTAATGAGACTCTTAGTTCCACTTTCAGGCGTGTACAATGGCAGTTTGGCAGCAGGTAATCTCCCAGTTATTTTCATGTACCTAGCTATCAGTCTTTCAGTGCTTAAATCTTCATTAACAGAATAAAAAATAGTAGTGCTATCCAGGCCCAGAAAGATGCTGTGAATATAATTGCATTAAAAATTGCAAGGTGATACAATGTTACATAAATGGAATCACGTCTTGCATGCTTTAGATCATCAGTAAATAATCCATTCATCAAAAATATTTATATAATGTCCTGGAATAGACTTAAAGACATCTGAAATGTGGCATTGCTCTTTTCCCTCTGGCTCTGTCTTTTAAAGATCACATGTGCTCTGCTTGTTCACTGTTGATCAGTGAACTAATTTATTCCAGCCTGCCAGTTCCATCACCGTGCCAGTCTATTTCTCATCCCAGCTCCCTTAATTATTTAATGCAAACTGGGGTTGCCCAGTCAAAATACTGTATAAAGTCAGGCCACCTAGCCATCTCTTCTGCTTTGAATGTGCAAAGTCTTACAGGAAATAAAGAGAGAAATTTGGGGTGACATTCGGGGCAGAAGAAAGGAGGGAGAAAGAAAAACATCCACATTGCATCAGGTTGATTTTGCAATAACGTAAATGAAAAGAAATTAACAGGGCTTTTCACTGGAAAGGGAGAGAATATGAGAGGGAGGTCATGAGCTGTTTCATGAGGTTCTGTTGGTCATTAGCGCTGCTTTAATTTCTCTTTTAACTTTGTATTAGTGTTTTGCTACTCCCTTAAGTCTGCAGACTGAAGCAGGCAATGATGAACATGTATCCCATTCAGTCACGAAACACCTAAGCTTGTCTCCCATTAGATTAATGTTTTCAAATCACATTGCAGGAAAGTAATAACCATCAGTCTGATAGTAGGTTTCACACATTTTAAGTATTTTTTTCTCTCTTGTCAAGACATCAAATTAACATTGTAAAAGAGAAATTTAAAGCCCATGCAGTATTTAGACAGAGAAACAGAGAAATTATATCTAATCACTCCTGGTGTGAGTGATTTCATTAATTCCTATTCTAGCAGTTCCAGGTATTCGATGCTGTCAATTATTTATTTTCCTTTCAGTTAACAGAAAGTTCACAAGCTGTGTTTCATCTGTTCCAGGAACTTTGAACCCTTCAATGCCCGGGAAGGCATTGCTCCTGTATCTTAATGAGGTTTTGGCACATCAAAACCAAAGCACAAAAAACTGCTTTTCTCATTCATAAAAAGCACCTGAAATAATCTGCTGGATGCTCCAGAATTTGTTATTCATAGTGTCTCAAGATAATAAATTCCTTGTGGAGTCAGAGTTGGATTTTTCATTTTTCTATGTGTATTGGTTCTTTGGTTGTCCATTTCTTCCCTTGCATCATTTCTTCATTTTCTACATTCTTTCCAAGGTCATCTGAAGTTTTTCTCAACTAATATAAGAAATGAATTCACTTTATTTTATTTGTTCCCTCAATAATAGACAGACCAAAACTAGTACTTCCAGAAATCAACTTGTCCCTTCCTATATTCAGACCGAGAAGCAGACTTGCTCAACAAATAGCTCCAATTTATGTCTATCATTCATAATGTAAGGTAGTTGTCAGTGTGGGAGAATATGATATAATACAGCTCTGTCTGCTCTGTTTCCTGAGCTCCAGGGGCCTTTTTGTGGAGCTATTGACCTTGGCAGAGCTGAGAAGTTTTATTTAGTGTTGCTGTTTTCTTCACTGAAGTTTACATATTTTAACTGGCTCAGAGGATGTGTGTGTATTTCAGACAATAAATGACTTCAGGCATTCTGATTCTATCAGTTAGTGAGATATAACCTCCCCTGCTCTGAAGGCTACTACATTTTATAGTGAAACAGTTGAAGATATTATATGATGGTTGTTCTATTTGACAGATGTGTGTCGATAGGAGAATTTGGAAATGCATAGTATTTCAACTTCTGTCTTTTTCCCTTTTATTTTTTATTCTTTTTATAAAAAGGTCTTCAACATTTTGTTGATGCTTTGAAAGCTCTGCATTGTACCCAGATAGTATTATGTTTACTCAATGCACAAATAAATGATTCTTAGAGGTAATATTCTGGGATTTATTTAAGTCGTAAACATTTGTAAAAATTTGTAAAAATAAATACCTAACTGTTAAACACTTCATTTTTTTATTTTTTCTTTTTTTTTCAAGGAATAGATAAAATAAACAATAAATAGAGGAAAAGAAGTGCTCGACAATAATCTTGTATGGAAGAGTATCCCTACAACGACAAACTACTGAATGTCAGAAGAATGTCATGCAGTCAGCTACAAGAAAATTCCTGCAAGATTAATTAGCACTATCTGTCATCAGTCTGTACCAATACAGTAACTTTAAGAATCTGAACATAAATATATATATCAAAAATTAACAATTACTTAAGTAAATGTAAAGTGGCCACAATGTCTGTTTATCATCTCTGGAAATACATTTCCTTGTCTGAGGAAAACATTAGACAGTTATCCAGAGATCTTGGATATGTTTCTACAAAATCTGTTGTGTTACTGAGTGTCAGATCGGTGCTTGAACAAGTACCGAATGCAGCAGATCTGTAACAACTTTGGGCAAGGAGTTTTTCTCTGGAATGGGAATGTGACCTGTCTGAATAAAGAAGGGCTTATGTGCTGAATTTCTCGAGACATGTCTGGAAATTATAACCTCCTGATCTGTTTATAAATGATGAAATGGACAAAGAAAACAATTGGAAAATCACATAGAGAGGAGCAGAACATTTTTTCAGAGTTTTTTCCAAAGAAATGTTGGAGGTGCTCAAGTATGAACTGCTAAATGACCAAATAAACATAGACATTTAGAACATTTTTTTTTTTTCCAGTTCAACCCTTATTTCAGGTTTGACTGTGTTCTTAATTATAATGAGCTTATTCAAAGTGGTCTGAAGCCAATGTTTTGAAGTTTCCTGACAGGTAGCATGGGTCACAGTAGAATTGGCACCTTCCCCAGTTTTTTTTATCAGAGTATTGACCTTCAGCTATCATTATTTCTGAACAGGAAAGGTGGAAAATATATTATAAGGAAAAACAACTGTCCTCACGCTTCCTGCCTCAAGTGCAATACTTGTCTTTTTGTAGCTGTGAACAGAGGTGAGACAAGGTCAGTAGAAATAGGAAATACCTTTTATGATGTCTTTGGGAAAACAAGAAAAAACAGGTGCTTTTAAACCCCTTTCTTCAGATCTCATATAGAATCAACAGCCTTCAAGATAAAATCCAACTTGAAAACAGTAGTTCTGAATTTCACTTGGTCTTTCATTTCTCAGTGTCTCCAAGGCTTTCCTTTATAATTGTACAACACACCTGGAGAGGGACATGGTGCTCAGCAGTTTTTCCGTTATAAAAAATTTAGGGTGAAGATATATACCTCTTTTGAGAACCAGGGCAAACAGTTTGATGTTTCAGCCCCTGGATCTTTCTCCTACATTTAGTTTTCTCTGTTTACTACCATTCTGAAAACACATCTTTCTTCACTTTCTATTTCTAGGGTGTTGATGTTTCCATTAGAACCAAATCATCTCACGAAGTAGAAAGAATAGGACTTTGGGGTACGAGTCTTTTGACTTATATATGTCTGTTTTAGGATGAGTCACTTGACGGGTCTATTTTTCTCCATTTAGTGTAGAGGGGGCTCAGAGAACCACAGTAGATATAGATGTCCAGATGGAAAAAATGATGGCTACCATACAAGGCTACTTAGGAGACTATCCAACCCTTGACATTTGTGTGTACTGTATTTGTTCAGTGATCACACTAGAGGAATCAGGAAGTCACTGCGCTCATGCTTCACTTTCAGCAGCTGGGAGAACATTAAGATTTTCTTTTTTTCTTTTGCAGATTTTATTTGTTACCATGGAACAAATGATAAATATTATTTCACTGTCTACTTAAAAGAAGTGCTCAGAAAGTGTGCTAATGGCAGGTACATGACAGACCCTGTTCAAAACATACCATAATGTGTCCAGCTCCAATTGTTGGACAAGTAGTCTTCAGATCTGCTTTCCTTAGTAATCTCAGCAATGTTGTGTGGATCATCCATACCTTACTGGCAAAAAAACACATGATGTAGCTGAAGGAGTTGTCAAGATGCCACGCAAACATATTTCCTTTCTCGGTCCTTCTCATATCATAGGTGTTTCTGCATGACCTCATTTGTCCCTTGTATGTCACAGCATAATTTGCTGGCATTTAGAGTTTAGATGGGCTCCTGATCAGTAGAGATTATTAGATTTGCAATTCAAAAGAAACTATTATGACTAGAATTGCAGTTAAAAAACAGACCAAGTTTCAGAGTCCCCCAAGATGGGCTACAATAGCCAGAACAGGATCACTGTTGGGTAAATTGTATATCTTTTACTTCTATTCCCAAGCCTTTATTTCATTAAGATCTCATGATAGTGACACTCCTCAGCTTTGTATCAGACTGTTCGCAAGCCCTGTAGGAAATATTTTGCTGTTAGGGCAGCATTCAATGCTGAAACACTTGTTTCCAGTCTCTCCTCAGTAAAGGGTAGGGGACTAAATGATAACACCTACTTGGTTGCATTTGGTCTACGTTTTGCTTCTTGCCCACCCTCCCTTCTCCTGTCCACCCTGTATAGAAATAACATCCTGATGGACAAATCCTCCAAAATTTCATTGTGCTAAAATTAAGAGCCTGCAACTGGACTACTACTACAGTCTATCTTTAAAACAAAAATAAATCAGCACCACCTCAAATACAAATTTGTAAAGTTCAGGTGACAAAAAATATTCCCTCTTTCATCAGGATTCTGTTCCTCTGGTTAATTTACTTTCACTGTTAACTTCCCCCCCAAAAAAAAAATCAAAAAATCATTTTCATCTTGAATTTTGCTGGCTCTGACTCCCTACAGCCCAGTTTTATAAAATAACTGTCTGCTCGGTAAAGAGCCCTGTGGCACCATTTCAGAGAATATCTTTCCCAGATACAGATTTTGCTGTAAATCTTTCAGAACTGCACACAACAATGACATACTTCATCCCAGATCTTAGCAGCCCATAATCTTGATGTTATGCTTTAATTGAACTGAAATTACATTTACTCAGAGCTTGAAATTTCTGATTTGCTCAGATGCCATTGTTTTCATACACAGAGCTCTTGCTCTGTACTTTTTTTCCATCCCTCTTTCCCCTTTGAATTATTTAGCATTTAGAAAGCTGAGCTTTGCCACTTTTATTTCTATCTCCAGTTTTATTGCTATCTAAGTGATTTACAAATCAAGCCTTGCATCTAATGGCACTGTGTATTTCCATTTCCAGTGCTCTACTTTACTGTCGGCTCTTGTTGGATGGGGCAAACCTCAGACACAAATAACTGAAATTAATGTCAAATTGCATCATGTGCAGCTTGAATTTCAATTACGAGAGCCAAGTAAAAATGCATGTTTTCAGCAAACAGCAATAATACTGTGAATAGCCTGGCCCCATAGCACACATCACTAGAAAGCATCCCACTCAAAGATGCAAGATTTCAAAGTCTTAAAGAAAATCTGTTTGGCTTTTAGTTAAGGCAAATAAACTGTGAAAATGAGTGGTCACTCAGGCCTTCAACTTTTGTATCCCCTGCCCCCATCTGTGGCTGTTTAGAGCCTGAACATCAACCATTTTCTTGTTGAATAATAAGAAGTCAGCAGGGGTAAATCTGGCTCCCAAAGCACTAATGCATCCCAAATCTGTACGAGTTTGCATCCAAGGCTTGTGACTCAGCCCATCTCTAATTCTATATTCACAGAATCACAGAATCACAGAATGTTAGGGATTGGAAGGGACCTCGAAAGCTCATCCAGTCCAATCTCCCTTCTGGAGCAGGAACACGTAGATGAGGTTACACAGGATATTCATGGAAAAGGCCAGTAGAAACCTATGTATGTGGAGGCACAATGGGAAGACCCATTTCTCAAGTCACTACTTGTAGGTCACCTGGTTATATAAAGAAGCCAAACTTTGTTCAGGCTTCTATTATAGCCAGTGGAAAGAATTAGGTGTTTTGATGGAAGATCCATTTTATCTTCATGCAGATGTCTAAATGGGTCAAAGGGATCACATTCTGACATGCCTTTTCCTCTCCACTGTCTTCAAAGGCTATTGAGGCACAAAGTTATATTTAGACTCTACAAAGTGCAGTGCCCCGTCACTGATGAAATTTATGTGGCTTCAAAAGCTTCAGCCAGCTGAATGACCTACATATCCCCTCCAAACTGATATTGCTATGCAGCTACAAGTTTTGTCTCTTCAACTTCTGAAGTAAAGATTGATTGAAATTTTTGGATATTCTATGCAGGATTAAAAAAAAAAATACATCATCTTGTACACCCAATGCTCTGTGAGCACTGCTCTCAAAGAAAGATAAAATAACTTTCTAGCAGCATACGAATATGACTTTTTCTGAATGCTACACGTTCAAGTGAAGTTAACAGAAGGTGTCACTTGAATAAGTCAGCTAGATCGCTCTTATTTATGCGGTTAAAATGACAGCAACATGGAGTACTGGAAAACTGATTTCTTATAATCTGTAGTATATCAGACTGTCACAATCAGCCCTAAGCAGACACTGAATAGCCACCTAGCACATTATTATTTAGGTGAGCTTTGAAGGTGTTATGTGAGCTTTGAAGGTGTTATTACTTTAAAATAGAGAGAGATTTTAAACAGATTTTTATTGGGAGCTGGGATGAAGGTTTTTGTTAGACTCTTAGTGATTAAGTCTTCCCTTTATCTACATAATAGAAAGAAGAAAGTCAGATTTTTATAATTATTCATCTGAAAATGTATTTTAGGCACTGAAAGTTGCAGCTGTTACTGTTAGGGCTATGTTTCAGGAAAGGGATTTTTTTCATTTATTGTAACTGCCTATGAGCAATGTGCCTAGTATAAGTTAGTGAGCTAGACTCCTTCTGTAGCTGTTGGACTTACAGATTCAGCACTAGAAGGTGCTTCTTCCCACTCTGAGGCACAGTTGAGGTGCCTCTTATAAATATACAGGAAGTTTAGAAAACTGGCTCAGATGAAGTTGTCAGCTTTTAGATAGTAAGATTTCGTAAAAGCAAATTCTGCCTCAGTATGAGCCTGTAAAATTCCTAACAACCAAGATTAAGTATGTTAAAATCAAAACATGCAATTTTAGCAAAAAAAAAATAAAAAAAACTTTAGTAAAAAAAGGCTTTATTCTGGAAGTGTTCCAGCAGAAAAAAACCTACAAGGTATAGTCCTTTACAGAGGAAGTTGCAGGGGTCAAAGCAATATGTAAGAGAACTCTTCCATGGTCAAATAAAAATAAATGTCCAAGGCAAACCAAGCCATCTATATTTCTGCCACTTTCCCTGGTTTATTGTGGGATAAGAGTTTCTGAAAGTCAACAGAAAGGTCAACTGGCAGGATGGAAATTTTATTAAAAATATTTAGAATGGCTTTTATTTCCAAATGTAAGTGAAAACCAATTAGATAATCATATTAAATGTAGGCAAAGGAATGGCATTAACACTCTCAGATCATTACTAAGGAAATGTATTGTCCAGTTACTTGCCTTTATAGAGGCGGGAAAAATCAATTATGTTTCACCTTTTAACTTCCTTTTAAAGCCTTGAAGAATTGATTTCATACAACATCAAAGATACAGTAATAAAACAGGGGGGGAAGTAAAGCAAAAATGGGATAATAGACAAAGGATGATTTCAAACACCTACAAATCCTGGTCTGAAAATAGTAGTCTGTTTTCCTGCTTGGGAAGATGGGGTAAATTGGTACTATTCTATTGCGACCACGAATGCAGTACCAAGTTATTGAAGTAGTGCCTTGTATCCATGGGGTGAATGGTACAATTCCTGCAGCATAGTTTCCCCATGGAAAAACTGGCCTTTGATCTTACTGAGTTCTGTTCTCCAACAAAAAGCGATGAGCATCTTCAAATCGTGACCATGTGAGACCATGTCACAGCAGTCGGTACATCGTGAGGTTGTGATGCACATGAAATAGTTGTGTGTTAATCATATGGATATCCTGTACATTGTGAAGGTGTTAAAGGTAGCCATATCCAGTAAGTTCTTCCTCTCCCAGCTCTATGCCCCCAGGTCCAGCAGCAACAAAACTGAACACGTATTCCTAACAAGTACATACACAAACATACACATGCAATACATGCACAACCAGCCATGAAAATCGACACAGATAGAGGGCAGTACCTTTACAATCACCCTGTAAACACACGCAGCACCCACACAAACATTAGCCCCACAGACAACCCCATCATCTTCCTCCTTCCCAGCCGACCAGGTTTGAAGTTGCTACAGAAATACAGACACGTAGAATCGCAGAATCATTTTGGTTGGAAAAGAACTTTTAAGATCATTGAGTCCAACCATTAACCTGCCACTGCCAAGTCCACCCTTAAACCATGTCCCTAAGAATCACAGAATCACAGAACATCAGGTTAGAAGAAACTACAAAGATAATCTGGTCCAAGCTTTCTTGGCAAGACACAATACAGACAAGATGACCCAGGACCTTGTCCAGCTGATTCTTAAAATCGTCCAATGTTGGGGAATTCACCACCTCCCTGGGGAGGTTATTCCATGAAGCCTTCACCAAGAGTTTGAAAGCAAAAGGGAATGTATGAAGCTGACCTGCCCTCTTGATGATGCACATATATAAGCGAAGGGGTAAATATATATATGGTGAATATTTATACTGAATATGCACTGGGTAGCTCTTGCCTGCATGGGATGCAGACCATATGAAACAAAATCCTTTGGCTAGAAATTAACAAACAAACAAATAAACAAAGCCAATAAAAAAACCACAATCAAACAAAAAAACAAACAAAAAACAAAACAAAACAAAACAAAAAAACAACCAAACAAAAAAACCCCACAAACAAAAAAAAAACCAAACCAAACCAAGCAACAACAACAACAACAACAACAAGAAAACCAACCAAAAAAACCGCTCATCACGTTTATATACTGGCTCAGAATAATGAGTTGGCTAGCACAGGACATAGCAATACAATTTAGGAAGAAGTTAGGATAGATTCTGGTAACCAAGGGTGACATGCGTACCAGCAGCCTGTTTACCCATAACAATTTTCCCTCTATTTTCCCCTTCTTTTTTCCTTTCTGGTCCTTTTTGATCCCTCCTTTGCCTTTGGTCCTTATGCTAAATGTCCCATCAGCAGTCTTGCACATTCCCAGACTCTCCTTAAAACCTTCTGTAACAACTTTTAAACACTCTCCAAATTCTTTCCACCTCTGCATCCCATAGTAAGCCCTAACCCCCTTTAGGAAATGACCGCTCCAGTTTGCAGGACATTCCTAAGAAGGTGTTTCTTTGGTTGACTCATCCACAAGGAGCAGATTCACTGATTAGGTTACAAGGATTCACCAGCCTCCATGGGTCATTGTGTTCAGAGAGATTAGCCCTTAATCACATTACCTAGCAAAGAGAACATGACATTTCTTTCACATCTTTTTCTATACTTTATTTTTACTTTTCGCTTGCCCTTTGTGTTGTCCTCCGTTCCCTGCCTTGTCTGCCAAATAATAACAAAATGTCAGCAGTTTCTGCAACAGGAAGAAAGTTTCCATGCTAGTTATCCCACATAGGGAACTTTTATCCTGTGCCATGGGACATTGGGACATCCAGTTATGTCTCTGCAGCCCATGAAGTAGTGTTTTTAACCCACATACAGAGCAAGTTATTGTGTTTCAGTGGGTCAGCTCATATTTCTCATGGACAATATCAGAAATGAGTCTTCAAAAGATCACAGACTCACTCAAAATATAGTATTTTAAATGGAAAGTTGTCTTCCTGGAGTTTTTCTACAGAGAGGTGGAAAACTTATCTTGTTTTGTATTTGGAGTGAACACACCTTCGTGGTCCCAAATGGAATACATGCTTATTCAAATGTAAAACTATATGCATGTGCACCAGTACATTCACAGATACGTTAATGCTTATTCATAACTGTTCCCTCTAACTGTCCATATTTCACTACAGAAATATTTATCAAACTATCTTTATGTTACTACAATTTTGGGGCCAATTATTTTGACAGATTTTTTTCATGTTTGCAGTATTTAGTTTTTTCTTTCTCTCCCCTTTAGCCGTCCAGGTTTCACATTTGCATGATTATATTTACCCATAGTGATTTTTGCTCTTTACAGTGGAAATAAACTGCCATGTAATCCAGTTGTTTCATTGATGTGCTGGAAGCTGGATATTTAATGAGATTCAGATCAAAATTCACTTTAAAGACTTTGGAGCTTCCTGACTCAGAGACAGCAAGAAATAAATGTTACGTTGAAATAATATGATCTAGTCTTAGGATCTTTTAAAACACTGAATTCTTTTTCTTGCACAGTCTCAAGACCAAAGACCACTTCACTGTGGCTTGGGAGCCAAGGGAAATATATCATGGTTGTGGAAGTACTTCCCACAACAGTATCAGGTTTAATTGTGGACACATGCTAACAAAACTGGAAAGATGGAGAGAACTTTGTGAAATGCCAGAGGCTGGTTTGTATGTAACGGTGAGATTACCTTGGATGCTAAACTCTGTCCTTATGAACCACTAACATATCAGCAAGGCAGCTTGACTAGTCAAGACCCCAATTGTAACTCCAGCTTTTCCTAATTAGAGTAAAGAAAATGTCAGTCTCTACTTTCTTGTGATTTGGAGCCTGGTCTGGTCTCCAGACTAGGATAATCCGTTCCACTCTATTAAGGGAAAATCCATTCCATCTCGACTAATATGTTCCATGTTTATTAAAAGAAATAGAAACTGGTTAAATAGGAAGATTTTTATCTCTCTCTGAAGCTGTGTTCTTAGACAACTTTGACATGGAATCTCTTCTCTTTCACACACCTTTTTTCCTTCTTTTCACTGCTTATGTCTGTATGTAAATACTTTAACTGTAGCATCACACACTTAATGTCAGGGAAGAATATGGGACATAGCACCAGTAGTGCTTTAAATCATAAAAGTTCTGTTTAAAAAAATGGCTATATTTCAATTAAAACAAAAATAATCATTCAGGATATATATGATTCCTTGAAGAAAGGTCAAAGGGAACCTTTTAAAAACCGCTAGAAAATAGATTTAAAGACCTAGTTCCTATTCTTTTCTTATTACCTATTACTTGCATTATAGGTGACATGATGGATGCCGGTCTACTCTCCAGTCCAAAAGAGCTTTGTTGTGTGACACTCCCTTTGAAATCCTTTTATTTGTGTAACGTTATTTAATTTAGCTAAGGAGGCCTGTAAAATTGCTGCAAGACACAAGATTCTTCCACATGAAAAGAGGCTCTGTCCCATCCTGTACATCCCATCCTTCATTCCCACTTGTCCTGTCCAGGACTCACAAAAATTTCCCGTGTGTTTCTCCTGAATGCTCACTGTAAATGGTAATAAATAAAATCAGTGCCATTGTCTCCAGTGTATAGGAACTTCACTGCTGCTGTTGGAATTTTCCTACTATTCTTATAAGAACTTAAATTAGAAACATCAGTCTCTTTTTTTTCTCACACCATTAGATGTTGAATTCTTTACAAAACAGTTAGCATCCTCAGGGACAATTAAAATACAAATGTTGAATATTTCCCTGCATTCCTTTTTATTTTCCTGGAGACAGTAAAACACAGCTACAGCCCAAAGGCTAAAGAGAATTCATTACTGTGCATGTTGTTATCCTCTAATGTCATCATAAATTAGTTGCAAGTCTTTCCTCCCAAGCTAAAGATCAAAAAGATCCTTTGAGGTTAAAGTTTTGTTACACCAAGAAGATGTCCTCAAAGCATCCTTCTTTCAGAGACTCTGTGGGCTTGGAAATACTCATACCACAAAGATCTCAATTTAGAGTCTTGTATATTTCCTTAGGCAGTGGTGAAAATTAGTAATACTGAAGATTTCTTTTCTCACCTTCTTTCTCAGTCTGTTCTTATTGATCATAATTTAGAGATCTCACCTCCTCTCTTTCTATGCCAATTACTCATCTATTATAAAGTTTTATAATGTTTTCATGTTTATAATAATACAAATATATTTAAAAATCTATTTTATCACATATTGACTAAGAATTTCAGTCACTTTTTGTTTCAGATCCCTTACATTGTCTCAGTCTTTCATTCAGTGTTATTTAAAATTTCTATTACATAAGGACACAGACATCCATGAAGTTTCATTTGTGTTAGATACTGTGATCTAACACATAATAACAGGAAATTCTTTGTCATAAAAGCAGAAAAGATGGAGGCTGGAAAAGGACAAGACAAACATTTCCAAGAGCCAAGGACTGTGGTAGGGTCAAGGCTAACCTGGTGTTATTTGAAGCTTGTTAAGTTGTCCTAGCCGACCTCCAGCCACTGCTCCAGAAATGAGTGGTGCTCTTGTGGGTCCACTGTCATGTTTACTAACCCTGTAAAGACATGGCGTACAGCCTGCTGTCTAGAATAGCACTAAATATCTATTATTAGGAAGAGGAACTGAAGTCCTATGGTGGGATGCAGTTCCAATTTAAGACATCTAAACGTAAGTGTATATGTGAAGTTACCTTCATCTGTGAGGTGTCCAGCCTCCCATTACAGCACATGGAGATCCAGCCAGTACAGTTAATGTAACCTAAAGACTAATTCAGCTGACAAACCAGTAGGTATGTAATGGTAAGTGCAATTTTCTTTAGTCTTTATTGGCCATTTTTACTACTGATTTAATTCTGGCACATGAGTACCTAGTAATGTGATATCCTTTGGGATATCTTACTTGGCCTCCAACCCTTCTCAAGCTGAACATTCATTCACTGCAGTTCCTTTGCCATATCTCAGACCTATGTTGAAATCTCAGGTACTCTGTAATGATTTTAAACATATATGTGTTAGCTATTGCATTGAACCTTAAATCACTGTGGACGTAGATTCCACAGGCATGAAACAAACTGAATCTCACACAGAGTCTCCAACAGAGAAAGAAACTTAATTCCTCTCTGCTGGTCACTCTGCCCTCACAATGAGACTTGATTCTCAAACTTAGGAACATCACTAGTAAGTCAGAGCAGAGGTCAGTCAACATGCTTTTTCTCTTGCTGACAGCAGTCTATAATAAGTACCCATGAAAACTGTGAGGGCAGCAGAAATGTATGGTGATACTTCCCAGAACAATCTCCCAATGGCCTTCAACTTAGGCCATTAGCTGTTGATTTAATTAGTTTATCAGAGGTTCTTTTTTTCCATGTAAGTTTTTGATATCAGTGAATTGTATGGATTTCTTATAATATTTTTGCCTAACTGCTTTATTTTGTTTGCTTTCCAGATCATTACCGTGCTCATTTAAGCCTGAGTCTCAAATCTCACTTTTGAAATGGGCAAGTTTAAACCTATCATCTCAGTTGCAGTGTCTAGTATATCTTTTGGGTAATTATGACACTCGAAAATATACTGAGTGATTTTTAGGTGTTCAAACAAAGCTCATTGTAGTGACAGAATAACTCTTTGCCAAAAATAGCAATCTATCAGCTGGGGGTGTGAAGGTCATATCGAGGATTTCAAAGGACTACTGATTTGTTGTGCTTCTTTTTTTTTTTTTTTCTTTTTTTAATGTGTAACGTAAAGCAATTTAGAAAGGTCTGTTTTTCAGAAAGAGTGTGAAATCCATCCATCTCTTCAATTTGGGTACCAGCATTATTATCTTGCTGGTGTCTTTGATGGGACTAGCATAACAAAAAGGCACTGAAAGAATTTTTTATGTTTCCCATTGACTAAGGAAGTACAGCATCCAGTCATTCTGAAGTGTGTTTCTGTTCAGATTTAAGATCTTTTGCCTAGAATTTCAGATAATATTTCCAAGTGAAGATAATTTATTATCCAAGAAAATGCCTTCAGGATTATAATTTCATACCAGGAAGTAATAATGAGAATAACATACTGAAGAAAAAACAGTTGAGTTTTCTACAACTACATCCATCATACAGACAAGTGACTTCTAGACTGTGGTATTTGGGAACCAGTTAGATTTGTTTAGTTGCGTAAGTCACAGAGGTACCCCAAAATGACTGCAAAACAAATAATCAGCTTAAATGAACTTTAATTCTCAACCAAAACTGAAACCAAATGACAGAAACCAGTGCAAGCTGGGAACGGGTAATCCAAAATCCGTCAGCACTCTGATAACATTTAACAAACTGCAGGTTTGATATACATACATATATATATATATGTATATATATACATGTGTGTATATATATATATAAAACATATATATATATATTATTACCATTTGACCACACAAAAATGATGATCCACAGTGTGCACACACTCACAAAAAAAAGAGGCCTCTCTCACTCAAGGGTATCCAGAACAAATAATCGCTTGCCCAGGGCAGGCAAGGGCTCACTCAAGGATATATCCAGAAGATAATAATCACTCACCAAGGAGAAGGTGAGGGCACTCATAAAGTCTCCTTAGATGGTGTGCTTGATCTAAGGGGAGAGCTCCAATCACAGTCCTGCTGCTCCAAGAAGACCACTCAAGGTGGGGGTCTTCAGTGGGGGTCCCATTTTATAGTCTGGTCAGATCTGTCTGTAGTCATTATGAGTATGGTCTAGAAGCTTCTCTAGGCCTGGGGCACCTTGTTAGCTGAGGACCTTGTCTGTTGACTGGGGTCCCACCCCTTTTGCTTCCCCAAATAAAGGGTATATGTGGCTGGAGTCACCATGTCCTGGGATGATCAGCATTGTCCAAGCTGCACAGGTGAGGACAGGCACAGTGGGGCACAAAAGGTGCTAAAGAGCCATCAACTGTCATATTCAAAGCTCTGGACCTCATTGGGGTGTGTGCAACTGCCACAACCTTGAACCTAGAAAATATTGTTCCTGTGGTGGTAAACTGTAATGGCTTTTTTGGTTGTTGTTGGTGGTTGTGGTGTTTTTTTTTTTCCATTTAAAGTTGTGAGAAATACAATATACTTCCAGAGCAGTAATTTATTAATTTATTTTCCTTTTGCAGACTGAGATCCTGATAGGGAGGGTGATATGTGCAATTAGCTACCAGGTGCTTCCAGAAATAATTGTTAGTGTCCCATGATATCACACATCTAACTTATCTGACATGTACAAAAAGCAAGAAGGGAAAATACTTTCAATTTTAAATGTAAAAATCAAGCAGATCATTGTCATGGTTATTCTGTTTTTCACTATGCTAGTGCTTAAATTAGATTTTCTTATAATGAGTTTATTCCCAGTTTATGTTTTGAAGATGTATTTTAGATAATAAAGTGACTGAAGGAAAATTAATCTAGCAATATTTTCTGATAACTGAATCCTCAAAATAATTAGTCTCATAGTACTCTCAGTGTTTTCTTCTAAAAGAGAGGTGTTATTCCATTGTTTTCACACTCTAAATCTTTGTTAATGTAATAAAGTGAATTTTCTTTCATTTGATTTTTTCTGTTGTTTGGTTGGTTTTATTTGTGTTTATTATTACTAGGTAAGCTCTCATTATAATCACTTACTTTAGTATCATATGTTTAAATACCTTGGTCTACCAAATCCACCTTCAAGCACCAAGAAACATTTCAAGAAGTCTGGGTACTGATTATCTTGTTTCTAGTGCCCAAAGTTCAGATGTTTCCATGATATTAGAAAGAAATTATCAGAAGTGTTTCCATCTACTTTTCTGACATGAGCCCTTTCACTCTGATGCTGTATTTTATTAAAAACACCAGTATATTTGGGGGAAATAAGGGTTTCAGTGTGGTTCAGAGGCCTGGTAAGAAAAACATGGAGCTCCTAACTTTTTTTCCAGATTGCTCTGCTCTGTAGAATATTTAAACCCAGCATCTGCTAAAAGTCTGAATCTATTATTGCCATATATGGAAAGCAAATCAATAGACTAATTTGTCAATTAGGCAAAACTACTTGTAATGTCATTAGTAATGTGTGTGTGTGTATTTTTTTTTTCTGCTTGAATACAATTGTGTACTTCTGAGCTACAAAACAAGATTTTTATTTTATTTTTTTTTCCCCAGAATTAATCAATAGAAAGAAACAGGCATTTCTGGGATGCGATATATCTGACTAAAGTAGACATCTAAAATAGATCAGATGTACCCTGTCTGTTCCTATCCATTGGGTCCATAAAAGGAACTGAAGTTGACTGGTTCAGATGTAGATTTCTGCACTGCAGAATTTATTTCAACTAATTTTAACATTTTTAGATGAAGACAACTATATGCCTGTGAGTGCAAGAAGGGTCTACAGCACCATATCACAGTGAAGTTGAATGTGTAGGGTAAGGGAAAATCTTTTATTAGAACATCAGATAAGGAAAAGACAAGACTTTCCGCATGTTCCTTTTTTTTTTTTTAGGCTTCAAGCAGAAGCAGCAAACTTTGGGCTAAGTTAATCAGTTAGACAATTCAAGAGAAAAAGGTGATTACTGAAAGCTGACGATGTGCTGCCTACAGAGGAAGGCATAAAATCAAAGTATAATGCCTGCCAATTTGGCCTGGAGGGAACACTCACATTCTCTCCTGACCTCAAATCTAAGTAGCAGTTGAACTTTGCACACAGCAGCAAGTCACATAACCAGCTGTTTTCAATTCCACACGGGATTTCACTGTCCAGCCAACTGTCTCTTGCCTAAGAGATGTGAGGATGTGCTTCCAGCAGCCATTCATCAATTTTTCTACTCTACTGCAATGATGCACAAAATGCTGGAGGTGTGCGATTTTTTTTCATTATTATCTTTTTTTTTTTTTTTTTTTTTAATCCACACCTACCCGAAATAGAATGAATAAGCTTTGTTCAGCATCCAGCCTGCCAAAGCACTAACCTGGAGCATCATTTTGAGCATGAGAGCAAGTTATAGAATAACACATTTTGGCTGCTGTTTACCAGATAATAGAAGCTATCACCGAAAGAGGAAATTCTGAGTGGCACTTTCCTGACAGCTAATCTCTGGCAAGCTGTCAGGTGCAAACTGTGTGGATGCTTCCCCGGTATGTGAGCAGACACTGCCGACAGTTCAACGAGCCAACCGAAGCACATTGCTCTGCAAAGCCTGACCTGCAGGGCAGTCTCCTATCGACTAGTCTGATGTGTACTAATTGCATACCAAAAATATTAAATTAGCAAGGCAATCGTCTTCCACTTGCTTTTTCTCTTTCTCTCTCTGTTTTCTGATTTGGTTGAATCATGCACTCAAGAGGAATTTGCAGACTAGGAAGCTTGTTAACTAAAATGTACTTCTCCATTCACTTGATTTCATCTTCCAAAAGCCTCAAGCAAAAGTGCAAGTAAGGACAAATAAAAGGGTAGTAATTAGAGCATATAGTGATTTTTTTTTTTTTATCATTTATGTGATAACAAATGTATTTTTATTGTTATTTGTCTTTCATTTTGGAAATTAGAGAGGCATGATTCCATAACTTCTGACGTCAGGTGTATGAAGACTGAAGATTCTTCTCCTTGGTGAACGACTCCTTGAGACACTAACGAAATAATTTTACTCTTGACTGTTCTTCAGCTTGGTGTGCCTCCACTGGTGAGACAAGAGACTTAATGCAGTAATCAGAGACTTGGAGGCTCTTCCATATTCTCTAGAATAAACCACATCTTTAGTGAAGTCAACAGAGACATACCAGCATCACATCATGCTAGGTAGGCAATGCAGTTTGCATATATAGCATATATAAGTATGCATATATATGTGAAGTTTCTAATACTTTTCCTCATTTTGTTGTCTTTCTTAGTTTAAATGCCAGCTGGATATAGAATATTCCAAAAGTAAACAAAATACAGTGGAACAGGATGTGTGTGAATGGGTGTCCTCACACCCATTGAGTCACAGTCTCTGTACCTGTGGGGAAAGACTAATGCTGAAATGTTATATTTTTTCCTTTAAGTAAAGTATGAGATCAAGTCAGAAAGAAAGAATCTTTCTACTGATATCCTCGTTGTTTTGTCTGTTTCAAATTTGATGAGACACTTGAAGCAAGCAGAGACTGGAATACTTTAAGCACAAAGAATTTCATTTCTACAGAAAACAGCTGTGGAACAGGCAGCTGTCTGAACTGGAAGAGTCTTGTTTCCCTGCCTTCAGTGAGGGGTTTTTCACTCATGCAGCCATCTGATAGAAAGGCAGTGTAGCATTGAGAGAATTGTGCAGGGAGTTTCTATAATAGATGGTGTTGGTCAGAGTTATTAATACAAATGTCAGAGAGGCCAACCACAGGTAATGTTGTCTTTGAGCTGCTGCTCACAAACTGGGAAGAACTGGTGGCAAATGTGGCCGCAACAGTGAACATGAGATGTTGTAGTTGATGTAGTGAAAGGCTGGGAAGGCAAGTGGAAGTGCCAGGAGTGGATTTAGGACTTAGAGAATTCCTGGGAAATTCCTGGACTTCCATAAGGAATTTGTGTAGGGGAAAAGGCAAAATAATTAACGAATTTACAAAGAAAACTGAGGAACACAGGTTCTATTATGCAGGAAATCTGGGAATTTCAGCAGAAGACTCTTGTGGCTAAACAAGACTCTTCTCAATGACCTAAACACAAAGAGGGAGTAGGGAAATGAAGAAAAGGACAAGTGGTAAAGAAGAAATATCAGAGAAGAGTTTAAGACGTTAAGTAGAATACAAGAAGACCAAAGGCTAGATGAAGTTTGGGAAGGAGCCACCACTGGTGAGAAATAATTTAGAAATTACACAGAGAAACTGAGTGCATACAGATCCACGGGGCTGGATGGGAGAGAGGCAATAGTACTGAAAATGTTGTTAATGTGATTGTGAGGCTATTGTCTATAATTTGTGAAATATTGCCATAATTGAAGGAAGTCCTTGACACTGGAAAAAAAGGAAACGTTGGATGAATCTTTAAGGAAATGAAGAGGAAGGAACCAGGGAACTGGAAGCTGGTCTGTCTCGCTACCATCACTGGAAATATGATAAAACAAATACCCTTTGAATCTATGTCCAAGCACATGAAGGAGGAAATGGTAACAAGGATCAGTGAAAATGGGATTTAGCAAGGACAGATCATTCCTGGATAACCCAATTTTCTTCTGCAAATGTGCAAGTAACTCTGTGAATGGTTGTCATACGTTGTTTTACTAAGGCTTCTAATGCTATCTCCTTCAGTAGTCTTAGTTGGAAATGGGGACTGGAAAGAAAGTCTGTAAAATAGATTACAAGCTGGTTGAAACAATGGGCATGAAAGGAAATAACTAATAGCTGAATTACTTCTGTCTTTACTTAGTTTTGGCAACATTCCCACTTCAAGTGAGCCATTAGACTAGACACCTCCACAGGTCCACAAGTAGGGATTTCTAGGGAAATTAGAGATACTTTTTGCTTTTTAGGTGCTGCTGGTGTTAGTGACAGCACCAATTCAATATTGAAAAGCAGGAAGACATCCAGAGAATACAGTCTATATTGTCATGCTTCTATAGGAACGTTAGATTGATAGCTGTGTGGTTTAGTAGCTAATAAAAATAGATAAGTAAACATTTCAGAAAGATAAAAGAATATATTCATCTTTTTCCTGCTTCCTCCTCAATAAATTGCCCTGAGTGAAAGTACATTGTAAACCTGAAAATCCAGGGCACATTTCAGGATATAGTGGGTTTGGCCAAGTTTCTCTTATATCTGTGTAACAAAGATTGTCATTGTACCTGGAATTCTCATTGCCATTTCAGCAGACAATTATTTGGTTCAATGAATGCTCATAAGGTCAGACATCATGAAAAAAACTTTCAGCCAACAAGGGTAGTTACCCACTGTACTATGCATGCTTTTGTGAGCATGAAATCTCCTGCCCTCACTGAAGATTTTAAGAATGGGATAGTCAATCGTATGTCAAGAATTATTTAAATGAAGTTTGACCCTTCCTTAGGTCAGAAATATGGAAGAGATGTCCTTTGGAATTCTCCTCCAGAGAGCTGCATCTATGAATCTAAATTTCTACTATTGGATTTCTATGATTTTCTATTAATATTAAACTGCTGTCTATGTCCAAGGCATATTGAAATAAAGAATGATATTCCTTCAGGGTGATTCAGTCCATCCTAAAAAGAGAGGTGAACATTTTACTAAAGGAAGTGGGTAAGGATGTACAGAACTGAAAAAGGTGCCTCAGAAAACACATTTCTCCATTCACCCTAGCAAGAAGACATAAAGATTTATTGAATCATTGGGATAAGTTATTTGTTTTGCCATCACAAGTGCTTTGATGCACTGGAGATAACTTGCCTTGTAAATAAGAAGTTTTTCCCAAACAATGAATTGTCAGACTGCAGGAAAGGTGGGAGTACTGTGAAGAAAAAAAATCAGTGTTTGGCATTTTCAAAATGATGAAATAATAGGTTTATGAAATTAAAATTACTTATTTGCTTTGATTTGTCAGAAACAAGAGTTTTATGCCATGAGTCTTAACAGTTTGCCTAGGAGTTGATTGTAGATGTCTATAGTAATTCTACATTTGAGACGGCTGTTCACACAGGAATTCTTTCTCTTTCTCTTTCTCTTTCTCTTTCTCTTTCTCTTTCTCTTTCTCTTTCTCTTTCTCTTTCTCTTTCTCTTTCTCTTTCTCTTTCTCTTTCTCTTTCTCTTTCTCTTTCTCTTTCTCTTTCTCTTCTCTTTCTCTTTTTCTTTCTTCTCTTTTCTCTTCTCCTTCTCTTTTCTCTTCTCTTTCTCTTTTCTCTTTCTCTTTTCTCTTCTCTTTCTCTTTCTTCTCTTTCCTCTCTTTCTCTTTCTCTTTCTCTTCTCTTTCTCTTTTTCTCCTTCTCTTTCTCTTTTTCTTTCTCTTTCTCTTCTCTTCTCCTTCTCTTCTCTTTCTCTTTCTCTTTCTCTTTCTCTTTCTCTTTCTCTTTCTCTTTCTCTTTCTCTTTCTCTTTCTCTTCTCTTTCTCTTTTTCTCCTTCTCCTTCTCTTTTTCTTTCTCTTTCTCCTTCTCCTTCTCCTTCTCTTTCTCTTTCTCTTTCTCTTTCTCTTTCTCTTTCTCTTTCTCTTTCTCTTTCTCTTTCTCTTTCTCTTTCTCTTTCTCTTTCTCTTTCTCTTTCTCTTTCTCTTTCTCTTTCTTTCTCTTTCTCTTTCTCTTTCTCTTTCTCTTTCTCTTTTTCTCCTTCTCCTTCTCTTTTTCTTTCTCCTTCTCCTTCTCTTTCTCTTTCTCTTTCTCTTTCTCTTTCTCTTTCTCTTTCTCTTTCTCTTTCTCTTTCTCTTTCTCTTTCTCTTTCTCTTTCTCTTTCTCTTTCTCTTTCTCTTTCTCTTTCTCTTTCTTTCTCTTTCTCTTTCTTTCTCTTTCTCTTTCTCTTTCTCTTTTTCTCTCTCTTTCTCTCTCTCTCTTCCTCTCTCTTCCTCTCTTTCTTCCTCTCTTTCTTTGTCTCTTTCTTTCTTTTTAAATTTCTTAAATCAGTTAAGCCATCTAATAATTATTAGAAGGGGGAAAAAATGTGTGCGACACACACCCAGTTGCATGCCACAGTGTATTTTGGTTTTGTTTTTTCTTTACAGTAAGAAGGAAAGTCACATTTGCCACCATAAAAGAGAGTTTGTATGTCAGAGTAAGTAACATATAACTTAGTGTCTTGATCACATCCAGGACTCATGTCAAATGTTATTAAAATTTCTATAAAGATTTCTACTCTTTTCAGAAATGGAAGTGGAAGATGTGCAGTGCTTTAAAAAGAATCATGTTCTCGGAAAATTCTCCTTCCAGACTAAAGGCTTTTATTAATTCCTGTAAAAGTAATTTTCAAATAAGCTTACCTATGATGACATAGCTGGATTTTGCAATCTCTTGCACAGCAATTGAGGGCAGCTGCCATTCACCAGTAATGCCAGTCAATAAATGGAGTATCTTCAGTGACCTCAACAGCGGTCTCTCGAAGAGAAAGGCAAAGAAGTTCTTAACACATTATTAGTAAAATTTTTGGGTTTGACACGACACTGCAAAACATAGAGTGTCACACTGTTAGTAATTTAATATACCAACAACAATATTGAATTAATTGAACATCTACTGCAGCTATGCAAATCTTTGCTTAAGTGTCATTTGAGCAGAATTTATGCATTGCAGTAGAGAAATCCAGGTTTTTGTATTGTTTGGGATGACCATGTGCTGTTCTGTGAAGTTCTTATCTCAGTACCATTGCTTGCTTTCTTCCCCCATCCTCTATCTGCATCAGCACACTTCTGGGTTCTACTGGGAACTAATATCTTCCACCTCATTAGAGGCTTTATCACATCTGCCACAGATAGTCAACCCCGATTTTGTATTTATGCCTGCTTACTTGAGTCTCCAAATTGAATCGTCACTAAATTGGGTTACGTACAAGGAACAGCCCTTGTTATAAGATGAGACCTCCTTGGTTTTGTGTTTCGTGACTCTCAAGACAGGTTGGTTGACATGCACAGCCCTAATCTGAATAACAATTGGTCATTGATCACGCAAAAAGGATTGCAACTTGTGACAAGTCAGAATTATAGAATAGTTTTGGTTGGAAGGGACCTTCCACCCCTGCCATGAGCAGGGACATCTTCAGCAGATCAGGTTGCTCAGAGCCCCACCCAGCCTGCCCTTGAATGTTTTCAGGGATGGGGCATCCACCACCTCTCTGGGTAACCTGCTTCAGTATTTCACCACTCATTGTAAAAAGTTTCTTCCTCGTGTCTAGCCTGAAGTTACAAAAGTCTTGTAAGAATTTTTGCCTGCAAATCCAGCTACTGCCTATCCAGGTGCCATACAGGTGTGTTATATAGTGCTGTGCCCAATACAATAATTATCTCTGGAAATCTATATAATGTTATGTCAATCTCAGCACCACACTAACCATCTGATCATGCAGGGATTGTATCCAGTTCATCATGTCATCAGCATATGTGTGCTCTTTGTATTTTTTATGCAATCATATGCTTTACCAGCAAGCTAGCTAGAAGTGGTCAGAGAAGATGAATGGCTTTCCCTAAGGAAAAGTATGTACATTGTGCATAGGTGCTAGTAGACTGAAAAACAGTGATTCTAAAGAATTAACCTCACTCAACCACAAATCTGTGTTAAAATTGACCTCTCATGTAATGCTTTGACAGAAACGATCATATTTCTCCAACGTATCTCTACCCACACACAACTCCTAACCACCCATCTCCACTCCTTAAGATATCACCTCACCAGACAATGCCACAGCAATTTGGAACAGGGAAAGGGAAGTTCATGCCATCTGAGCACCTGGCATGACAGCCAATTTCTGGACTATGCAGTGCAGTTCAGGATCTGAGCCATCAAAGGACATAAGATTATAAAATCAGACCAGACAAAAAGAGAAGCCCTCAAAAGTAATAAAAGAATAAATCCTTTCAAACTGAAGGTGAAAAGCACTTAAAATTAAATAGAAACCCCTATTTGTAAGAGGAATGGCAATCAGTCATTGAATAGGACAAGGGGGCATGGGCTTAAACTCTGCTGGGGGAAATTTAGGCTGGATATTAGAAAGAAATTCTTTACAGAGAGAGTGGTCAGGCATTGGAATGGCTGCCCAGGGAGGTGGTGGACTTGCCGTCCCTGGAGGTTTTTAAACTCAGATTGGACATGGCACTTAGTGCCATGATCTAATAAATGGACTAGAGTTGGACCAAGGGTTGGACTCGATGATCTCTGAGGTCTTTTCCAACCCAGTCGATTCTGTGATTCTGTGATTCTGTGATTCTGTGAAATAATATGATGTGGTACATAATAAGACTTTAACTGCTTAAATGTCTGCGAATGAGGACTGAACCACCTATCCTGTGATTTCAAAACTCAGCAACCCTCACACAATCAAGCTGATTTTCATAGAATCATAGAATGATTTGGAAAGGACTTTAAACGATTGTCTAGTTCCAACCCCTGTTCCACTAGACCAGGTTGCTCAAAGCCTCATCCAGCCTGGCCTTGGATACTTCCAGGATGAGACATCCACAGCTCCTCTGAGCAGCCTGTTCCAGTGCTTCAGCACCCTCATGGGGAAGAATTTCTTCCTTATATCTAATCTAAATCTATGGTCTTTCAGTTTAAAACCATTATCCCTTGTCCTGTCACTACAGTCCCTGCAAAAGAGTCCCTCCCCATCTTTCCTGTAGATCCCCATTAGGTATTGAAAGGCTGCTATCAGGTCTCCCTGGAGCCTTCTCTAGGCTGAACAACCCCAGCTCACTCAGCCTGTCATCACAGGGGTACTCCAGCCCCATTGTCACTCATTTTGAAGCATAACATTTTTCCTATAATGAAGGAATCTAAATAACATTGTCACAATAATCTGTTACATCTCAAAAATCTATGAATAATTTTTTAAAGAATGCTGACTCTGAAAGAGCAATATTTTTCACCAGCTGCAGCTAAATTTCACTGTTTAGTCCACGAGAACTTGTGTCAGACTCTCCCTGTAGTCAGAGCAGACACACAGGTACATCCAGAACTGGAATATTTAATTCCCCAAAAAGCTCCTAACAGAGGTGTGGTGAGGCTTTGTCCTCAATTCCACTTAGTCTGTATCCACTGAGGACCAGATGAAACTGGGAGAAGCTGGCTCTGAATATCTGCAGATAGAAATGTCCCATCTGTGAGTTAACTTCAGCGTCCTCATGCTGTGTGGCTTATAAACATGCTGGAAATAAATTCCCATCTTAGACACTAATCCCCAGCATTATTTTCCTTGTATTATCTTGTCTGTAGTGTAAAACTCAATCCTCGATTTTTTTCTCCCCACTTTGAAAATATCATTAATGCTAATTGTGAACTTGGCTGTGATTGCATACTGCTTAGTTTGATGTTAATGAATTTGAATAGTAATTTGTATTATATTGAATTAACATCATGTCTCAGAAACCATGGAGAATTGAACCCTTAAGCTTTCATCATCCCTTTCTTCTCTTTTTACCAGCCAGGCCTCATAGCTTTTCTGCTATCTGTAAATCATTTAACAGTCTGCTTACTGCCCAATAAGATGAGATCATCACCACCGACAAGAGCACTGTATTATCTTATTACCAGCTAAATATAGACACCTTGTTTAAAAATAAGAATGAGTTTAGTGCTATTCTTTGGAATATGTTCATGTATGAATTGTTATGAAAATTTGTAGTAATTATGTTAAATTAATTTATGTTGCAGAAAATACATGCTTACCTACAGAAGTCTAACTTGCACAGTATTGAATAGACTTGTTTGTTAAAATTACAGTTAAGAAGAAAATTAGCCTCTTGCTTTTTAGATCATATATGGAACTTAAATGCATCCCATGTCCTCTGCGGTGACTTAACCAAAAGCAAAATTACATGTAGATAGCATAAGAACAAAATCTATGTAAACACATTAGCCAGTGAGGGAATATGACTTTTATGCATGTATCAGTATTAACAAAAATTACATGCTTGGGCTGAAATCTTTAAAAGTAGGTAGAAAATAACAATAAGTTGTTTGGCACATTAAAATAAGTCACTGAGTTCAATTACCTTCTACACATTTAGGTCAAAAAGAAAACTGGTCAAAGATGAATAAATACAGAAATCCTACTGGTGTTCAGATATGATTTCCCAAAATATACTTGATTTCAACATAGTCTGCAAGTTGTTAGCAGCAGAAAACCCAAACAACAACAGCATTCAGGCTCCTAAGGAAGTAGAGTTAATTATTTGCAAATATGTTCATAAGGTCATAAGTGTTTTAATTGTCAGAAGATCCTATGTTTGAGCAATATTAACAAATTGTAGTTATATTTAAATTTGGCAAATGAAAAATAAACTTTAAATGCAAATTTAAAAAAGAAAGATTTTGCATTTTTATGTGCCTGAAATAATAAAATAATGTATTTCACATCCACCTAAAATATTTTCTATAAAAGAAATAAAAATATTTTATTATCTTGCTATGTAATATTTTTTTAAATATCAAATGAAAATAATATTTTAAATACTACCTCACAGCTCTTTTAAATAAACTTTTTTTTTCTTTTCCAAGCAAAATGGATAGGATAAAGCAGCCAAATAACACTGCATTTTCAACTACAACTGTTTAGAACATTAAACTCAAACATACAAACCACTTCTGTCTTGTTAAAGCTCTCCAAAAGGTCCCAATAAATTCAGGTGTTTCACCAGATCTGGAAGTGATGCTCTTAGAATAGTGAAAGGCTGATTCTGAAGGACTCTAATTCTGCGTTTTTTTTAGGTCTTAAACTCATACTGGAGACTGATCTGTTGTTCCTCATTGCCTTTGTACTAGAGGACATGAATATTTTTCAGTTCTTCCTTCCTCACTGTGGTCTCAGAGCTGTGAGACGTTTCATACATACACATTCTACAGGTTACTCTGATATTCTCTGTAACAAAGAAAAAAAAAAGTCTGAACATATTCTTTGGGCTTGTAAATAAAATAAAGGTATTTCCTGAGGGGGTTAAAGCTATGTTTGGATCATGGATATTTCTTTGTGTGTGTGTAAATTTGTGTGTGATTTTCTCTACTGATTAGAAAATAAATAAACCTATGGGCACTGGGTAGATCCATGCTCATTCCTTTCTAAAAGTGAGATTTATTCCAGAATCAGTCTATTTTAACTGATGGCAGTGTTAAAGTTTTAATCTTTTCTTCTTGGATGCAATTTGTCAGCTTCATTTGCCTAATGTGATATTCACCCTGATATTTATTCTTCATTTCCCTACTATGACTCCCCCACCTGACTTTTTGTTTTATGACCTTGAATTAGTCTAAACAATACTCTGACAAGCTCATCAGAGCTTCATGATTGTTCCAACCGAAGACAAAACAATAGCTGAATGAAAAGACTGAATCAAACAAGCAACCTATGCAATATTTTTTCAAGCCTGAATCTTAGTTTCAGGGTTTTTTTTAAAAAAACACTCATTGCTTTGGTAATGTTTTTATTTTTAAATCTTCCAATGACTTTCTGAATTAAACAGTAGAGTTTAATATGACCAAAGCACCTGTGATGTTACTGTACCTATTTGAAATTAGGAATGAATATAACTCATTGAACTAAACCTTCAAAGGATGAAACCTGAATTTCATGATCTGAGAATCTTAGCTACATAACCCGTATCAGTTCGAATGTCCTTATCAAAAAATTGGAATAGCATTTGGCTGTTTTAATCACATTGTTACAATCATTTTTTTCTGCTGCCGTAAACCTGAAAACTGAGTAAGAGCACTTCAGGGAGAGGAATGAGGTTCAGAGAACCTAGTATTAGAACAGTACATCCAAATGTTGTAGAGGAACAGGCTCCTCTGATGTCTGACATCAAGAAGATGTCCCCAGGGCATTTTGTCAGAGGGGAGTCTGGCAGCATTATTTAAGGGTTTAATGACCTAAAACATTACAATTTTGAGTGAAATGGGTGGCTTGGAGATTGGAAGCACCTATAGGAAAAATGAATTTGCAGGGCAGCAAATTTATGGTAAGAGATGGGAGGAGGAAAATGGTATGGTCTCTTCAAACTTCTTATCCTTCATGTGGTGTTTCAGTACACCTCTTTTTGGAGGATTTAGCTAAGTCTAAACTCTTGTTTGGAGACATTCTGAGTTTTCTGTTCTTATTTACTCCAGTTACCTCATGGTTGTCTCTTACTTCATGCTGCAATGTTTGCTTTCCAGTGACTGAGGACTCACCTAAGAGAGCAAAGGAGGCATGGGAAAGTGGGGGAATGTGCTTAAGTCCAGCCCTAACATGAGGTCACAGTGTGGCTGAGACATGTACCTATAGGACTCAAAGTATTCTGGATCCCATGGCTCAGGAATGTTTCTGTGTGATGGACAGAACTATCTGTTACTGCTCTGATCACCCATGCTCTTTCCTTTTTATGATTATATAGCACTGTGGGATGAGTCTTAGAGACATGCCAGTTTGCTCCACTACAGACTTGCCTAAGTCATGTTTATTAAATATTCAGTTATGATCTCCTTTACCTGCTTAAATGCTTTTCAAGGATTAAGGTCCTTTTTTAGCTTGCTTATATCTCTGTTCTGTCTTAGGAAAAACAGGCAACAATATCTCCCTACCTCACAGGACTGTCATGAGGATTACTAAACTGAAATGTGTGAGGACATATTTAATGTATCATAGATGTTTTCAGAGCACATGCTAATAAAGGACTGGGTAAATTAAACTGAAGTGCAGAGCACATCTAGCTTGTCCTGATCTTTAGTAGGCTATTTACCACAGTTTCTCAAGCGAGACTGCAAAATGGTGATAAATATGGTCACTGAAGATGTCAGACAGCAAGCAGCTATTAGTAATACAAAATAATGTGTGGCATCAGTGAAAACAGTTCCAAAATCCACCCTGCAAAAAATTAGATTACTAGGAGGGCCTTAGAAAACAGAAATTCAGCTTCCTTAAAGTGTTAAATTCATTTAACATGTTGAAGAGTAGATCAGCAAGTAACTTGATTAAGGTTTATAAGTATGTGTTTTCTTCACTGATATGAGAAAAGATTGCTGATAGATGATGGTTTGGTATCCTGCAGAACACAAGATCCAATGAAACAGTCAAATGTAGGAGCTTTTACTTTAAACAAGAAAAAATCAGATTATGAATAGAATCATAGAATAGTTTGGGTTGGAAGGGACCTTCAAAGGTCATCTAGTCCAACACCTCTGCAATGAGCAGGGACATCTTCAACTAGGTAAAAAACTAGACTAAAAGTACATAAAAATAATTTAAAAAAAATACAGGGAAAATAATTAACCAAATTCAGAGGTGCAATTGACTCACCTTCAAATAAGACAAGAAATCAGTAGTGCACACTCAGGGGGCCAGAAATAGCAGTGTAAGTACTACACCTTGTGTTATACAAGAAACCAACTTAGATCACAATGATCTGACTTGAAAATGTAAATATGTATCACCTATCAATCTGTAATTTGAAGTATTCTTACACTATATTTAGCAACATAAATAACAAGCTGCAGCTTAATTTCATCAACATGCCCATTTATTACTACCTGTAACATAGAACTATGTAGAGATCCTATTAAGAATTGGTTAGGCAAGCACCAAACCCATGGCAATGTTCCTGCCTCCAAGTAACATACCTTGTGCATAACATCTTTAATCCTAAATGACATTTTTCTGCTGCAGATCTCCTACATGTGGTAGGCACAAATTTCTTCTCTGATACATTTCAGATCGAAACATGAAATTAATCTTATCTGAGTTTACTTCTGTAGGCATATTCTAGCAATTTGACTGTATATGCCTTTTGTCAAATACATTTGTTATGAAATGGTATTTTCCACAAACCTTCAAGAATAAACAAAATATTTTGTTTACAGAAATAGCCTTTGGTTTAAAGTCAAAAAAGTGTCTTGATACTCCCTGCTTTCAATATATTTTAACAAAGAACATTTTTAAAATATTGGTAATGTTTCTATAAAACCAACATTTTCAAAACCAATAAGTACCAAGGAAACTTTGTTAACTGTGCTTTGAAATTATAACATTTGACAAATATTTAGAAATCCAAGTCTTGAAGAATTGTTTCTTCTTCATTCATATCTCAGTTACCACTGTAATATAAAATACCACCAAGAACAGATAAAAACCCCAAGTTCTTCTATATAATGAGAAGAAAAAAGACATAAAATGTTTTTTTAAATATACTTAAAGAAATGCAAAATAAGAGAATGGAATATGTCTCTGGAAATAGGTCTTCTTTCAGAATCAAGGTCAACTTTTCATGAGGGTCTATGTGGTCTAAAACAACAAAGTGTGGGTTTTTTTTAACAACAAGGAAATGGTCTGGCCATCTGTTTTTCACTCCTAGGGTGCCACTTAGAGATGCAAACACCATGGCTGGTCTTTGATGCAAAGCTTAAACTCATATTTCCTTATCGGCTGAGATATCTTTAAACCTCTCCTGTAATTTTGACATAGACTTTATCTGTTAATTAATTTCACAGAGAAGATTAATGTCTTTGCATTTGTCTATCGTATGCCCATACTCAATAATCCACTTGTCATAGTGCACATAAGGCGAAAGGAAAACACTAACTTCTTCAAATTAAAATAAAATGTGTTCTCTACTCTTTTTACCCTTGGGTTATGTGGTCGAACATGAAAGCATCATGTACTCTCAATTACCAAACTATAGCTAACAGCACTTTCTGTGAGTGTGTAACGCTATTAAAATTCTTCCTTAGAAACATAGAGTTCAAATACAACAGTATGTGGCTGAGTCATATATCATTACTGAAATGGATGTGGAGTGTTGTGCCTGTTCAATAGGTGTCCAAGATTTCAGGTGTTCACTCATGTTCTGTGGACTTTATTAAGATAGTAAAGCATTTATCAACAACAACAAAAATCACTTTCAAGTGCACTTCAAGGCTCAACATTCACTGGTAAAAAACAGCTCATAAATCAGCGTAAAAATATTACTGTTCCTCCATGAAATATTTTATTTTCCTGATGTAGCCAGGGAACTTGCTGACTTCCTTACAGAGTTGCAAAATAAATATTACACAGTCCCTTGTCAAAGTGAGAGGTTTTACTGGAACAAGTTTCATGGAAGAGACTTGAAGCCAGGATGGTGATTTGTTGGTGATTAAATATATTTGGTCCACGTAAGATATTCCTTCAGCCCAACATCCTACCCGGTAATGCTAAAGCCTTCAGGGGAAGAGAGTGGGAGAATTTTTACTTTAGATGATTATGGAATAAAATACATAGTTTTAACAGACACAGAAAGAACCCTAAGGGAAAGCAAACACAGTGATTATGTGAAAATTAAAGGTCAGACAACAAGTCAGTGGCAAACTGAAAATAAGACCCAAATTTTCTGGGTCTCAATACTACATCTTTTCCATTAGACTTTGTTTCCAATATATTGTCACTGCAAATATTCCAACATGAACATCAATCTTTATTAAACTCTTGAATGCCTTCTTGCTTTTTTAGCTTCTACATTGAAGAGAGATTCTGGGAACCAAAAAGCCAGGAAACCCCAGGGCTCTTATCTAGCATATTGGCTGAAATAATCATTGAACAGAGAAAAATAAATACATTAAAAAGTATAACATCACGTGCTATTGCTTTCATTCTCTAAGACCAATGGTAACCTATTAGTCTTTCAATCTTTACACACACTATTAGTGACAGACCAGCTGATCCATAATACCTGTTCCTGGGTGCTCACATTCTGTTCTAAAAGACAGATAATTCAAGCTATTTGAGCTCTTTTTCACTTGGGAAGAATTATTTCACATTTTCCCTAACTTAAGAGACAGACGAGGATCACAAAAGTGCTGGCAAGTAATGGGTGGCTTCCTCAGCATGCATCAGAGCCTTTAAAATTCTTTGAACATACCAGGAGAGTGTCAAAAGAATCTCTATGGTATCAGGCATTTTGTAGTAGTTTTTGTCACAGAAATATGGAGGTTGCAGGTAGCTCTGGAGATCACATAGTCCAACCCCTGTACTAAGAGAAGGGTCAACTAGAGCAGATGGCACAGTACAGTGCTCAGTTGGATTTTAAATATCTGCAAGAATAGAGACTTCACAGCCTCTCTGTAAAATTCAGCATTTCCCAAAGTTGGTCAGTAGAAGTAGTATAAAATATAATTTATTATATCTCCCTTGCTTATAGCAGGACCCAGGAGAATTATCTTAGATTGAAATTAATAAAGATGATTTGACAAAAGAGACATTGAGTTACTGGAGCAAGTTCAGAGAAGGGCAATGAAACTGGTGAAGAGTCTGGAGCACAAGTCTGATGGGAACCATCTGAGAGACTTGGGGGTTTTAGCCTGAAGAAAAGGAGGCTGAGGGGAGACCTTCTCACTCTCTACAACTACCTGAAAGGAGATTGCAGAGAGGTGGATTTCTTTTTCCCCCAAGTAGCAAATGGTAGGATGAGAGGAAATGGCCTCAAATTGCATCAGAGGAAGTTTAGATTGGATTTTAGGAAAAATTTCTACCTCGAAAGGGTTTTCAGGCATTGGAACAGGCTGCCCAGGGAAGTGGTGGAGTCACCATCCCTGGAGGGGTTTAAAAGATGCATAGCTGAGATTCTTATGAACATAATCTAGTGCCAGTGTTAGGTTAATGGTTCAACTAAATTATCATGAAAGCCTTTTCTAACCAAAATGATTTTGTGATTCTATTATCTAAAGGTGATTCTGAACCCCATTTTAAAGTCAAGAAGGCAAACAGGACATGAATAGGCAGAAGGAGTGGAATACTGAGTGATGTCCTAGTGCAAGGCAGTAGTGAAGCTTCCTCGAGATAGACCTTGGTAAAATCAAGCTGAAGACAGAAACGCTATAAGGAGAAGGGGCTCAATTGAAACAGTGGGAATAATTAAAAGACTGCAAAAGCACACGGAAAATATAAAATCTCACCATAAAAATAATAGACTGAATCCAGTAGAAATACAGGAAAAGAATTAATGGCTTAGAGAAGGCAGATATGAAGTTCTATTATCTTCCTCTCAGACAGGAAAACGGGAGTGAAATAAGAATAACAGTTTGTGCTTTTTTTTTTTTTCTCAGATACTCCTAGAAGTGAAATTTTACCCATTCAATCTCTGCTTCTACTGTGGAGCTTCTTGCTACAGTAACTCCTTAGGGACGGAAAGTTAGCAGGATTAGACATGCAAATGTAATTTGTAAAACAAATAACTTGAGCTAATTAATGGTACTAATTCTCAGGTTTTTGAAGCCATAAAACTCAAGGGATGATATTTTTCCTAATGGGCTGGTATTTTACTACACTAGATTCTCTCTGTTTGACACTGTTATGTTGATGAAGAAACAGGGTTTGTGGGGTTTTTTGTTAGTGAAATTCCCTTACCAATAAAAAAGAGATACTCCACTATACTTTCCATAGTGCTGCTTTCTGAACCAGGATAAGTGGTTATTTTATTCTGACCTATATTACTGTAGATCAGAAAGTTTGAGCTACTGTTGTCCAAAAACGTGCAGCACAAAACAAAATTATGAGTTTTATGGTTTATTATTTTCTCTTTTCAACAATAGCTGGAGCAGCCCGGTGAAAATCCTAAATACTATTTAAAGCATCTCTTCCTTACCTCCACTTCATCTTGCTGTTTTTTCCCCTCTTTAGATGTCTCTCTTCTCGTTTTACTGCACACTGGCCATTGGATTTTCTAACTCTGTATGTCAGTGCCATATGCAATTCATGCAATGCAATAAAAAATCATTCTGCTTGCAATAAAAAGGACCCACTACTTGCTAGGAGTAAAATAGGAAAGTATCCCAATATCCTAAGGGAAGGGCATGAAGGGGGAGGAAAATTGAATTCCTGGCTCTTTTTTCCCTTTCTTCTGTATGTCAGAGTGCAAACAGGTCTCAGCTGGCAGAACATGCTGTAGAATGGAGCTGAATTCACCCACTACATTTCCCCATCTAAAATCAATGAGGATAATTAGCAGATGAAAGACCTGCTGGAAACGGGTAATTTTCCATGTCAGCAGGTAGATGAGGAATCAATGAGGTAGTCTCGTTCTTCTCATTTCAACGAATTTGTTTCCATTAGAGGATGTAACTCAGATTGCATAGTGCAGAAAATGTTTGCTTGTTTGTTTGGGATGCTTGTGTATATCTCCTAGGCAAAAACACACAGTATGAAATATCTGGAACCAATAGGACAGATTCCTATGTATAAAAGTCTATTTTTTCATGTATACCAACCAAAGCATCTGAGCCAAGATGCACTAGTCCCTGACACATCCAGCTGTCTTGAAACTGGATACAATACAGATTGTACAAATTGGACTATGTCCTTTATTCAGTGGGACTTCAATCTGGATGGGATCTTTAAAAGATTTACTCTGAATTAACAACAAGGTATCTGAGAGAAAAAAAAGCCTCATTTACCTTCTAAAAAGATAGATCTTCATTAATCCCTTTCCCTGGAAGAGTGAATCAGAATGGCCACAGGATGGAAAAACAAATTATTTGGCTGGGCTATGGAGGAAACTCATCACCAGCAGGTCTGGGAGACTTTAACTAAAGAAATATACAGGACCAGCTGACGATCTGCATGAGGGAGATGCAGGAGCAAAGGAGCTGGACATGTCAATGCAGGTTGAACAGGGATTCAATGCCTACAAAGACACAAGAGGAGAATCAAGAGTGTGGCATTTACTGGGTGAACAGGGACACTCTCCTTCTCTTCACTGCTCATCCTTGCTTGGTCATGGCCTGTGGAAGATTTGTGATTAGTTGGTCCCTTCCTTCCCTTTCCATTCCTGATCCTCTCTCTTTCCTCACACATACATTTACATAGGCACTTTAACATACATGAAGCCAACCACTCTGCGTTTCCAAACACAAAACTATGGTTGGAAACATACTCACTCAACTAAGTTTGAGTTTATTTTACTCCCTTTTGTGTGTAGAACTCCATTTGAAGGTTGAACTTTAGGAAAAGGTTTTTCAGCCAGAGGGCGCTGGAGCACTGGAACAGGGGTCTCCAGGGAGGCTTTTACAGCCCCAATTTTGGCAATATTCAAGAAGCGATTGGACAACAACCTCAGACACGTGGTGTGAATTCGGGGGTTTTCTTATGCAATGACAAAAGTTGGGCTCAGTGATCCTTGTGGAACCCTTCCAGCTCAGGCTGGGTAGCAATAAGAGGAAAGATCTTTTCTTCCGATATCACTGCTTTAAATGCAGGTTTCCTCTCATCTACTACAGAAGACTCAACCTTATAGAGTCATTATAGTTAAAACAATGGAAAATGTTTTGTTTCCACAATTAATCTTTCTATTTGTGAATAGGTTTCTTGGATGTTTAATCCCTCTATTTTCCCCAAGGCAACACATAAACACTTTAATAAATGTACTTGTTTATTAAAGTGTTACCAAAACAGATTTTTAAAGATCAGTATTCCAGTTCACCCACAAGTTTTTAAAAAGGTCACAGGAAACATAAATTATTATTATTTATTTATTTATTTCTTGTCCTGTCTTATTACTGCTGCCAAGAGAGCAAGGAGCCTAATTGCAATTGTCATCATAATGAGCAGCAAAATTAAACATGCATATGTAATGTACTTAATTTTACATAAATTGATTATTAAAAGAAATTGAAAGTCTGAGTGAGCACGTCTCATTTATTCAAAATAAACCCTACCCTTCTCTTCTTCAGCAAGGATTTCACAAATAATTTTGAACCACTATTTATAAGTTTGTATGTACAACTGAATCTCCCTCTCTTTGCTGTGACTTAAAGTCAGAGAATATTTCCTAGTCAACACAACATTTTTGCTTACTTAGAAGAGGGGGTGGTGGACTATGGTCCTCTCTCTTTCCAGGATGATAGTGACTTCGGTGGAAAAATCCCTCAACTTCTCTTCTTCATTCTCCTCTCCTCTCCTCTCCTCTCCTCTCCTCTCCTCTCCTCTCCTCTCCTCTCCTCTCCTCTCCTCTCCTCTCCTCTCCTCTCCTCTCCTCTCCTCTCCTCTCCTCTCCTCTCCTCTCCTCTCCTCTCCTCCCATACTCCCCCATTCCTCTCTGTTGCTTGATACAATCTTGTTATGACCCAGAAGAGAAAATGATCAAGGACAAAGAGACAGCACTTTTGGTCTTTTTTGTTTGTTTGTTTGTTTGTTTGTGGTTTTTGTGTGTGTGTGTGTATGTGTTGTGTTTTGTTTTGTTTTGTTTTTCCCTAGGAGTTGTTCTGAGATTGTATTTTAACTTCTGATCACCTTCTTTAAAAAGAAGATCCTGTTAAATATAATACATCACGATCAAACAAAGGACTTGTAAACAGAAAATGGAAAATAGGGATGCTTTGTCATAGTAGGTGGAATGAAAAAAGCAGAAACTTTATCAGTATATCAGCAGAAAAACGAGCCTAAAATATTAGCTACAATTGTCTCTGTAGGAAAGTCTTCCATATAACTGCTGCTTGAAGAGTTTGTGTCCCTCCCACTGAGGCATCTAACACTTGGCAGTAGCTGAGGTAGATGTTGGCCTCAATCTGCTGTTGGATCCACTGAGAGAGGTACTGAGTCCTTATGTCCAGAACAGTTATTTGACATTACAGAAATGGTAATTATTATTGACACAAATTTATTGACTTTTAATCAAGTTGTAATCTGATGTGAGTCTTGCATTGTTGTTTGTTTGGGGTTTTTTTTTACCTTTATTAAAAATGTAATTTAGAATGCAAGAAGTAATTTCTCAAACACTTATTTATGATACTTAATTTTAAACTGGTCATGCAGTTTTTTGTTTTTCTCCTGCTGGATTTTAACCTTTGATCGAATAAATGAATTATGCTTTGTGTTTAAAAGTTGGTAAATTTTGTCTGAGTGGGAGAGCATCTGCACTTCTGTTTAATGTTATGAGTCCCAAAGCATGGGACAGGGTGCCTTTAATACAGGGAGCTGAGGTAGCCTAAACTAAGCCTTTGACATCACCTCTAATGGAGGCTAATATCCAGAAGAGTGATTTCTAGAAAATTAAATTTTTAATTGGAAAATTCAGTGAATAAGATCGATTTTAGTGTTTCTACTCGAGGTGGACCAAGGAATAACTCAATACTGTGGTGTCTGGGTTTGAGGACCAGAAAGTGAAACTGGCCACAAAGGAAAAGCAAAAGCAACCAAATTGTGTCTTGTTTCATACTACAAGCTGAGGGATATGCGATATGCAAATGAGACACTCAAACAGAAGAAAAATACTAAAGATTATAAAATTATTTCATTAATAACAGCTCTGGTATTTAGTGCACTGCTTTGTTGACAATGAAAACATACAGCTGTACATATACATGCAGAACAGAAAGGAAATCCTGTTTTAATCATTCAATGAAGCCTGCTTAAGTTTGCTTGTCTGCTTATAGCAGCTATCACCCTTCACAAATACAGACACGTTTGTCTTCATTTTCCTATCATCAGTTAAGGTTGTCAAAACTTTCTTTCATACTGTGGTGCTTGGCATTTTCTTTGCAAACACATGCATTCAGCTACTTTCTGTTTCCCTCCTTTTATTTCTTCCCCTTCCACATTTATGTCAAGAACTCAAAAATCTGTTGCTGGAGCTGTCAATCATTATTCTGAAAGAAATAGCTTGTTCTCATGCTTGTAGTGAGTTGCTGGGTAGAGAGGACAAAAAGCTGTCAGAGGAGCCCCTGCATTAGCAGCAAAGTTTTGCCAGGAATAATTCGGACACCATCTGAATTCTGCAAAGAGTGTCTGAGTTGTGTTGAACACTGTCTCCCTTTGAGGGATGTATCTGGAGACCTGGCAGATGCCCCATGTGTTGGTATATGACCCCTGACAAAAGAATCTCCTAAGATATTTCCAATGAGGGCCAAGAGGGCTGAAAAGATCCTGTGACAGGTCTGTGTAGGTTGCCAGATAGCATTTCTACAGCTTGCTTGCCTTTTACAAGGAATATTCTTATTCTTGCAACATAGACACTCCCCTAGAATTGCCTTCAAGTCTCTGAGATCTCTGCTCATAAAAGAAAAAAAGAAAAAAGATGGATCCATCCCCAAAGAGTGCCCAACATAAATAGGCACAGATGGTGGACGAGGGACCAGCAACACCGTGATTGACTCCAGCTCACACACGGCTGATCAGCAGCAGAACTGAAAACAGACCCATGGTTTACAAAACATCATTTCACTCTCCCACCCTGGGCACATTGGAGATTTTCCTGCACCTCCAACCAGATCAGTTCACTGGTATTTACTCAGCACTGGTGAGGCCAAACCTCAGATCCTCTGTTCATATTTGGGCCCCTCACAATAAGAAATACCTTGAGGTGCTGGAGTGAGTTGAGAGAAGGGAACGGAGCTGGGGAAGGGGCTGGAGCACAAATGTGGAGCAGCTGAGGGACCTGGAGGGTTCAGCCTGGAGAACAAGAGGCTGAGGGGAGACCTTCTTGCTCTCTGCAGCTGCCCAAAAGAAGGTTTTAGAGGTAAGGGGTCAGTCTCTTTTCCCAAGCAACAAATGATAGGATGAGAGGAAATGGCCTCAGGTTGTTCCAGGGACAGTTTAGTTTGGATATTAAGAAATATTTCTTCCCAGAAAGAGTTGTCAGGCATTGGAACAGGCTGCCCAGGGCAGTGGTGGAGTCACCATCCGTGGAGGTGTTTAAAACATGTGTAGATGAAGCTCTTAGAGACATGGTTTAGAGGTGGACTTGACAATCTTAGGTTAACAGTGGAAGTTGATCTTAAAGCTTTGTTACAACCACAATGATTCTATGATTCTATATCTCAGCCCTCCTGCTGCTGGTGGCCTCAGCCCGACTCCTGACACGCCAGTGCCCATTCTGCAACTGATTAGCACTAATTGCTATTTTATTAGTGTGAGAATCCAAGTGGTGACCATGCTGCTCTTCTATGACTCAAGCACTGGTGCTAGCAGAGGTTCCAAGGCATCAAGGCACAGCTGCTGCCCATGTGCCACATTTGTGCTGTGGGTAAATAAAGACTCCTCTCTCTTGGGATAGTACACTGGTTTTCTGTACCTCTAAATCAATTAAAAAAAAAAAAATATGGAGGACATGTAGCAAATACCTAGGAGACCTGGTACATTTTCAGCATATCTGATATTTGGATGATGTTTGTTTTAGCAGCCTTTTGTGTTTATCTGAAGGCACAAATCAACATTCCTCTTATATGAGAAACAATTGCTCCCATGACTGCAAGAATTTGTCTCAGTTATTTTGGGTTTAGAAAGCAACAGTGACAGGAATAACACAGTGCACTGAATGGAGACTTCTCTGATTTCTAATGCCTTCCTGGCTAAATCAGAGAAAAGACAGGGGAAAAGAAGGGAAGGGAAGAGAAGGAATGGAAGATAAAAAAATAGAAGCAGAGCAACCCTTGCCCCAGACAGCAGGTTTCATTTTTAATAATATCCTCCCAGGCTGTGATTACCATCAAACTTCAGATAGGACTCTTTTTGAATTATTCAGGGCAATTTGTACTGTAATCATATGCTTGTTAATACTGCTGCTTGAGACTTTAATTCAAAAGAGTTTTGCTTCTCTGCCCTGGAGCTTCTTCCTTCAAGGTTACAGATAGTCTCTGTGAAACAATCTGGTTCTCAGCACTGCGCAGAAAACAGCAAGATGCTCTTTAACTTGCTGTTCAGAAAAAAGATCAATGGAGACCATGTAACAAGAAATGGGCAAATGTCTAAAGGCTCCTCTCCCCTACTCAGTAACGTTCAGGCATTTGCCATATTGGAGTATTATGAATTTTAATTTGAATAAAATAATCTTGATTTATAATCAAACAGACTAGAGTGCAGCTATGTGTAGTACCTAACACATCGGCAAGGATGAAGACCATGCTCTTGGCTCTATCATTCATTGGAAACATAATCCTTCTATTATATCCTCCTAAATTAGACTACATTTCCCTCTGTATAGAATGAGGCAGAAGTTGCCTCAAGGCTGAGGGCCAAACCCAGTTTTGTCTTTGTCCTTATTATTTGCCCATCTTCAGAATTGAGATAAAATAGTTTTTAACAGGGAAAAGTGATCAAAGTTATCTCATTATTTAGGGTGCATTTACCAGTTATGTGAGAAGCCCTTTTACTCTGTGTCAGTAGGTCTTCATCATCATCCTCACAAAATCCATAAGCCACATGAGGGAAATGTCATAAAGACTTCCAATTCTGGAAGAAAGGGCAAAGCTTTTCCTGATCAGAGGTATATATTATAATTTAATGCTATTCACTTGAAGACTGAAAAATATATAGGCCCTCACAGAAACCCCTTAGTCTTTCCATTTACCTCATATTTTCTTCTGCTGAAGAGAACCAGTAGTTGACAAAACCAGGCTTATAAAGCCCTGCATGATATTTTGCAAATCCAAATTGTTGAGCCACACAGGGAGCAGGCCTTCTATTGAAATGTCAGAACATTGAAATTATAGTTTTAATGGGTAGCTTTCCAGCAGCAGCTTTCACATATCAATTGTGCCTCACAGCAATAACAGGCAGTGAGAAAAAAAATATATAACTCAAAAAAATCTGTGTCCATTTCAGATGAAGGTCAACAGGCAGGTGACACTGAGTGATGTCTCCTAATCAAGTTTGATTCCTAGGCAATGTGGCTGTTATTGTTACTCTTACTATTTTACTCTTTTTATTACAGAAGTAGTTAAAGGTTATACTTGAGATTAGGGACATATTTTTTCTGGGGATGGTACAAATTCTTAACAAATCAGCTCTGATCCCAAGAGCTTACAATCCAAGAAGATCAAGAAAGAAGTAGAAGCAGAGAAGGTGAAGTGATATCTCCCAAGCCATTGCTTGACTATGATAAGAATTGTGCAGCTAATAGGATTCTTGATTTGGTGAACAAAATGCCAAAAAAAACCCACTTTTTTTTTTTTTTCAATGTTTTTTCAAACGCTGTCTGACATGACCCACATAATTTCTACATGTTTTAAACCACATACGTTGTATGCTTCCAAATATTTTTTCAGCACCTCATGCCATCTTTGGAACTATGATGGCCTTTGAGAAAAATTGCCACAGAAAAACTTTTTAATGCTTGACGTATTTGTCTCATATTGAAGAAGTCCTAAACAGAGCTTTGCCTTTGTAAAGCTTTCACAGCAAAAATAACGAATAAAGAAATCGGCCATTGCTTTGGGAGAGCAAAATCACGCTGAAAGTTTGAGTTTTGTAATGATCATAAATGTACAAGTAGATAGAAGAGGATTTAGCTGGCTCAGACTTGCAGTGTCTAAATGCATTTGAAACATTGTAAAGCACTGTTCTTCATTTGCAGACACTGTGAGTTATTAAATTAGCTGATTTGCTGTCCCGACATCAACAGATGTTCCTGGATTATATCAAATATTGAGCATTTTGTCATAGGTGTTTACATTGTGGCTGGTTTTAAAGGTGGTTTGATAGCACAGGCACCCACAGAGGAAGCAGTGGAGGTAGGGAGGGTTTACCTCACTGGGTTATTTTTCTGTCTTTTGAAAATCCATCTTTCTCATACTGTAAATCTGATGAGCTCTTCTGTCCCTAGTGGTGCAAAAAGCTACAATAAATTAATTAATAAATAAGCAAACTTTCTACCTTCCCACTGTACAATTTATGGAGCTTGCATAAGCAAGGGTTAAACCTCAAACTAGTGTAATAAAGGATAAAAATGCATTTATTATCACTAGGAAACTGAGGCATTATTATTATCATAATCGTCATAATCATCATCTCCCTTTTTTTTCTTTCCTTGAAAAAATAAACAAATAAACTGTACTATGTCTAGTTGAGATGGAGTTGATTTTCCTCAGAGCAACCCTCACAATGTTGTGATTTGTATTGGTAGTTAGAAAAGTGTTGATAACACACCAGTGTTCTGGCTCACACAGCATCAAGGCTGTCTCTCCAACGTTCACCCCTCATCAGTAGACTGGGGGTGGGCAAGATCTTGAGAAGGGACATAGTCAGGACAGCTGACCCAAACTGACCAAAAGGATATTTCATACCATATGACATCTGCTCAGTAATAAAAGCTAAGAGAAAGAAGACATTTGTTATCACCATGTTTGTCTTCTAGAGCAACCACCATGTCAACTGAAGCCCTGATTCCTGGGAAGTGGCTAGACATTGTCTGCTCCTTTGCTTTTATGTGTGGCCTTTGCTTTTGTATTATTAAACTGTCTTTATCTTGACCCACAAGTTTTTTTCCATCTTAGTGCATTATTTTGTTAGCAGTAGAGCCATGTCAGTATTGATATTTTAGTTCACTGGCAAAACCATTTGTTTCGTTGTTTCAAGGTTAACCTGGAACATTTTTCTCTAATAGCATAACCCTCAAAAAAATAGTCTTTTTAATCAAATTAAATATTTCATTTTCAAGGGCATGTTTCTTATTCCTTCCATTTCTTCTTATTATTATTACATTTTGGCAAACTTTGAGAATAAAACTCACTGGGAAATGGAAATTCGATTTTTTTTTTTTCTTTAACAATAATGAAACAAAATGTTTCAGCTTCTCCAAATTTCAAATATTTTGTTTTGGTTTTTTTTTTTTTTCTATTCCAATGAAATAATGCAGTCAGGAATCAAATGAACAGGATTTCAGCTGTGGAGAACATAGAAAAAGTATCTTCAAAACAAGAACTATTCAGTAACTAATTTATATTTATAAATCTGATTGTTATTAACTCCCTTTAATTCAAATGGCTTATGCATTCAGATAGGAATTGTCAGTTTAAATGTGTTTGAAAGTCTCTACGTTGGAACTTTGGCCCACAGGTCAGAAATTGTCTTCTCTTATTTTGGGGAAGGATTATCTGCCACTGTTCCCAGCAGAGCAAGGTCATACAGGTCCTTTTTTCTGCTTTCCAAATAATGATATGTAACAGAGATCTTTCTTGGAAGGGCAGCTAGGAGAAATGCATGCAGACAGAAAAACATGTTTTTTTCATGGCACTCCGCAACAGGTTAAGTTCCATTATCTTGCATTTTAGCTACCTTTTAAGCCATTTCTACAGGCAGCAGAGTGAATTGCTTTTATCCCTGCTTAGACCATAAATTCCCTCAAAAGGGAAGGGGGAGAATGAGTGCATGGGATTTATCAGCAGGAGTTTGTGACTCAGGTATTTCTTCTGATGAAGCTTGTCTGTGTTTGCAGGACATAAAGTACCATCTGTGATAGGAGAACCTGATGCAACTGCAATGTCAGGTCTTGGTGTTTGTTCTACATTTAAGCCAGTTTAATATCTGTTTTGTAGTTCAAAACTCTTGCTGTTTGGTAATTTCTTTGTCCCTTGTCAGCAAATCAAGATTCAACTCATCCTACATTACTCTTGTCGTTCAGAGATCTCTGAAGGCTGTAGAATGTCTGTTGCTGCTTGAATCTGATTGATTCTCAATTAACATGAGAGCTATGGAGTGTTTTGACTCTAGGATGATGAATAATTTTTGAGCTCAGAAAGCAGCTTGTGTTGGGTACTGCAGTAAACGTTGCTGGATGGACTGTGCAAGTTCTGCAGATCTGATGCTGGGACTTGCCACCATAGTCTGTGACTGAAGGTACATTTTTTTCCCAAAGTAATCAAAGATGTTGATTCCAAGTGAAGTTGTAGCTTTTACAGAGTGAGATATTTGGGCACCCTGTCATGTTAGGGCTGGCTCAGGTCAGGTTACTGGAGGACTACTGGAGAAATACCAAACCCAAAACTCAAGGTCTCACTTGACTTCCTGAGATGATGTGATTTCTTCTGCAAGAAAAAGAGCAAGGACTTAAATCTACTTGTTGCACTAAGCAAGATTTATTTTTTATTTGTAATTTTATTTAATTTTTATTGTATTTATTTATTTATTTATTTTTCACAGGTTTTTTTTCCTACATTGTGGAGAGGTAGATGTTCACAACGACCTGCTCGGACTCTGCATCAATCTTATGCTGTTCTTTGGGCTTTCTGCAACAAATAGATGCAAGCTACAAGTTCCCTCAGAAAAACTGTCATTAGCAATTAGATTTAAACATGTTCAAAAGATTAGATATTAATAATTGGTTCTTCTTTCTCTCTCTTGGCCAAAGAGACAGCAGAAGAAAGTTTTGAATCCCGGACAACTATTTAGTTATTTCCCCAAGTCTTTATTTTGATTGGTAGCAGAATCTCTGTACATATAACTGCCTCATAACTCAGTATCAGGGTTGACCTTTGTATATCCAAAGAGCTTAACATTTCAGTCAGGATTACTGATGGCTAACTTTTCTTTTGTTTTGACATATGTACACCTTTACTTATATCTGATGATCAGATAGGTAATTTTTTTTCTTCTACAAATAGGTATACCATGCTAAAATCCCATCTGTAGTGCCCTGGAGGGAACAAAAATTTTCTTCTTGGTACACTGAATCTGCAAGACTGTATGAAGTGATCTGAACTTGAGGGACACTCCTCAGAGTCCTTGTACTCAAAGAAATCATATTCCTTTTCTTTTCTTCCCATACATTTTCTTCTCCCATGTTGTGGTTTAACCCCAGTGTGCAGCTGAGCCCCCCACAGCCACTCACTCATTTCCCTTGAGTGAGATCTTGTCCAATCTATGGATTTAATAGGTAAAACAAAAGCTGCACATGCAAGCAAAGCAAAATAAGGAATTCATTCACTGCTTCAATCGGCATGCAGGTGTTCAGCCATTTAATAGTTTCTTGGGAAGACAAACATCACAAGTCTGAACATCCACCTTCCTTCCTCCTTTTTCTCCACACCTTTCATTGCTAACCATAATGTCATATGGTGTGGAATACCCCTTTGGTCAGTTGGGGCCAGCTGTTCCAGCTGTGTCCCCAGTCCACTCGCTGGTGTGGTGGTGTGAGGAGCAGAAAAGGCCTTGATGTTGTGTAAGCACTGAAATATTCCTGTGTTATAAACACTGTTTCCACTGGAAATCCAAAACATGGCTTTATACAAGCTACTATGATGAAAATGTAGCCTAGCACAGCCAAAACCAATAGATCCGATTATCATGTTTGATTAATGCCCAGATCTGTCCAACAATTGCTTCCTTATAAGCATATTAGAGAAGATTATTTGTCTGTATAAAACATCGATATCAAAAGCAGATTAATTTCCCAGGATCATGATTTCCCAGCAAAACGAGGCTACATTTTAAAAATTATGAGTAATTACTTTTATTAGATATTAACCTGGTTGGAGGAAAAAAGGGTATTTGGGAACTTCAGTATTTGACAAATAAGGATTTGAGTACTTTGAGGTAGTTTTGTACATGTCATAAGCTTGCAACAGAAGAAAGGCCAAGGGCTGCAGAGACAAGTAGAAGAAAAGAACGAACTGTTGATACAGTGAGAGCGATTAATGTGATTCCTTTCCAGTTCATGGCACTTGAACTCCTGAAGGTTGAACCTTATTCCTACAGAAGCAAGACATAATAGAAGAAAATACAGCCTAAAGACAATGGCATTGATGGCAAATTAAAAGCAGAAGACCTATGTGTGAGAGAATAGGTTATCTGTAAATAACTCAAGCCAAGGAGATGCCAAATGTAACTCAGATGGATTTTATTGCTCTTTGTAGCACACTTCCTATTGCTGAAACTTTTTTATTTCCAGGAGCCTTGGGTTTCTGACTTGACTGAGAGCTTTAGATGTTTCTTTTCAAAGACTCAGAGAGAACCATTTCCCTTACCATTTCTCTCCACATGCTCATCCATATTTCTTAACAGAGGGACAATGACAGGTCACCTTTCTATACTGATCAATCAGCTGGTTTTAAGTCAAAGCAGTTTGAGACAATGCTCAGTGGGACAGTCTGGCTCAGGAATTTCTCCTGACATGGCTTCTCTGCTGCTAAAGGACACAAAGTCCCTTTGCTTGGGTTGAGACTTGTGTGACTGCACTGTCAGCTCCTGGTAAATTCGTATATATTTAAGTGCATTAAACATCTGATGAATTATTTCTGGGAGGACTGTTCTTTTAGACAAGCTTTCCTGCCCTTGAGAAGCAAATCACAAGATAGCTTACACTGTGTTCTGACATTGCGTGCAACCAGAGACAACATTGCCCTCCTGAGAAAGGATGGAGGATTCCCGACACTACGATGTAACTTGCTGACATCATACATCCTAGGAAATAAAATTAACCCCTAATCTTGCAACACTTCTTCCCTTGTGACCAGAAATATTTCCAATTAGACCCAGCTGTGAACTCCATTCTGTAGGCGGTACTGCTGAGATAAGCACTTCTGCTTGCCACAAACTCTTGGTGGAACTACAAGGAATACTATTTGCAAGGTATTTCATTGCCTGGGAGAACCTAAATGGTACTGGGTATGTAATCAGTGCTCCAGGTTTTCACACTTACAAATCTACTATGTGGACTGCCAGAAAACTTCTCTTAATTGTTGGCTTGATACTTCTGGAAGGCTAAAGAGTAATGCTAGATGGACTTTTTCAAGTTTTTACATGTTTATTTCTATGGTTCATGAGACATGTGACTTCTCTTGGAAATACTGTCCACAGAAGTTCTAGAGCTTCAGCTGGCAGAGAACTCTACCAGGGAGAGACTGGCCAGGCAGGACAGATGAGACATAAAGTAGGTTGCACTGTGAGTGTTTAGGGGAACATAGCAACCATAAAGATAAACTTTTTTGCATCTGTATCTTACAACAGCAAAACTATAAGTTGTGCAAGATGAAAAATGAACAGTTGTTTGAGTTTCTTGTGTGCGCTGGGGTAGTAGCTTGCCAGCTGTTTCCAACAGCTGCACATTCTTTAACAGCTGGCAATTCAAAATCCTTTTTTTATTTTTTAAATAGAGTATTTCTGAAAATAAGTAGAAAAGCTTTTTTTTTCTTTTTTCTTTTTTTCTTTTTTTTTTTTTTTTTTTTCTGCAAAGGAGCTAATTTTGGGCTCCATTCAGGACAGCCTGTAAGCACATATGAATATTCAGTTGGTACTGCTTGGTAATGTGCTTGAAAAGTTCATCTTCACACCCACAAAAACCACAGAGGAACAACTGGAGGTACATGAACATAAACAGTATCCTGCCCTGGCTGTTCCCAGGCTCATCACAGGAGCCATCAGCTCATCAAAAGGACAATTTCCCCACACATTGAGGAGTCAAGAAGAAAAAGGTCAGTGATGGAGTCCCCAGTTACTGGGTCAGGGATGTAAGACAGTTCTTGGAGACCCCCAAGGTTGTCCCTAGACAACCTCAACCCCATGGACTGTGTGGACACCCACCCAGTGGGTCAATGGAAGAGGGTCACCTCACAGATTGAGAGGCCACCACCTCAGGGCTATGGGAAATATTATGGGATGCAGAAAAAGAGCATTTTTGGATTCCATGAGGTTTATTATGGGCAATTTAGGGGAAAAAAACAGTGGCAGGGAAAGGAATAGGTCTAGAAGACTTGGGCAGGAACAAGAACTGGAAAATAGAGGGATAAGGGGATTGAAGGATATGTCTGTGTTACTGCATATCTGTGTGTGTGTATGTGGTTTTCTTTGGTTGTGTGCATTGGATTCTGTGCCAGCAACTAATGTGAGACTGTGGCCTTAAGGGCTCGTCTGTCCACATGCCAGTAACTGGTAAGACTGAGATCCAGGAGAGCTGGATCCACACTCTACATATGCATATATATTTAAATATAAATATAAGTGTGTATACATTTAAACAAATAAATGAATTAATGAATAAATAAATAAATATACCTTCTGTTAACAGACCTTCATCCTGAGTTGCTGAAAGAGACCAACGGGACAAGGTGTGAGGGAGAATGTGTCTGTCTGTCTCTCTCTGCATCTGTCTGGTTGGATACGTAGAATCATAGAATTATTTTGGTTGGCAGAAACCTTCAAGATCATCAAGTACAACCATAAACTAATTCTAGCACTAAACCATGTCCCTAAGAACCTTGTCTATTTACCTTTTAAACACCTCCAGGGACTCTACCACTTCCCTGGGCAGCCTGTTCCAATGCCTGATAACCCTTTCCACAAATAATTTTTTCCTAATATGCAATCTGAACCTCCCCTGGTTTAACTTGAGGACATTTTCTCTTGTCCAATGTATGGATTTCTGAGTTGTGTACTTGTGCTCTCTGTATGCCTGTAATGGGACTACATGCTCAGCTTCACTACTAGCTGGACTTGGGGACATGCTTCAACCCTTTCAGGCTGCTGGATTGGGCATCCCCCCAAAAATACTCAGGGGACCTTACACTTTCTCTCGAAAAATTATGTAGTCCATATTAGTGATCTGTCTCAAATTATTCAGTGAATTTTTCATATCTTCAGTCTATTATTATCTGTCCTAAAAGAGGAAGCCCCAAATGACTCAGTATTTAAGAAAAGTTTTAACAGTGCTCAACACAACAGGAAGTAATTATTTTATAAGTTCTTGTTCGTTTCACACATGCCAGGTAAATGCTCATGATTTTTTGTCAGAGCATGAAATTTTTGACTTATATTTGGCCTCAGATCTACTATAATCCCCAGATCCTTTGCAGAAAAACTCCTACTTTGCAAAGTAACAATTAGTTTAACCGAAATATTTGCTGATCTAGAATAATATGCAGCCACATCTTTTCAGATCACTTCTCAAATTTGTCAAGACTTACCACTATGTCCTCCAAAATATTAATACTCCTTCCCACATTCATAATTAATAACCCTACTCTCAGTTCCACCGTCCAGGACATTAATGGCAGCACTGAGCTCTACCCAGCACAGATGTCTCAAGAACCTTATTTGATGCAACCATTCACTTGTCAGTATAACTTTGTCACATACTCTGGACAGAAGTTTTAGTCAGATTTGCCTTCCCTTAAACTAATTTTGTTTAGCTCACATTTCTCTATCATACTGATGGGATTGTCATGTCATACAGTTACAAAGCTCCACTGAAGTCAAGGATTGAAGGCTTTTCTCCCCTTCACAATGCTCCACGATGTTTCTTTTCTTGCCATACAAGGAACATACACTGTTTTGTTCTTGACAAATCCTTCTCCTTGTCATCCTGTGTACTTAAACATTGTCTGCTCAATGTTGTTCTGTTGGATTTTTGCTATGGACTGAATGTTTCTTCTTTTTCCTTTTTCTTTTTTCTTTTTTTTTTCCTTTTCCCCCCTTATGAAGATATTAGGCTTCGTGCATTTTTATTTTCCAGCGTCTTTTTATTCCACAAGGTCTTGAAGATCTGAGATAACACCAGCCAATTAAATAAATTACCTAGGATGAAGTTTGACACATCCAGTTGATTTGAAAAAAGTTTACAAATTTAACTAGTCTTTCATGTTCTTTTCTTATTACAATCTGAGTATCTGTTTTATCATATTGGTATTTATTGGACTAGTCACTGCTCACATTTCACTTCTTTTATGAAGCCTGGTAACATATAAGAAGGCAACACTCTAAATTTTCTGACATTTTCTGCTGACAATTTTTCCATGCCAGAGAGTGATTTAAACACACTGAGCCCTTCCCTTATTCTTTTTCTTACTAATGGGGCACTCACAGATATTTTCCTTTTTCTCCATGATATCTTTTGGTAAGTGAGTTAATTTTGCATTTTATTCACTCTATACTCAAGTTATAAGGAGTCAGACCACCAGAGTGGTCTCACAATACTTTTTCTCTAGTAGTTGCATTTCATTAATCTTGTCACAAAGCTATATATATATTTATCTTTCTGCTGTGCCTAAAGGTGCATCCATAAGCTGTTGGCTGTGTCTCCCTTAGTGGCATCATATTACTTATTAAGTTATTCATCCAGGAATGTAACAGCAGAATTAGTTGTGGAAATCTTCTTTTACTGGCACTTTCTATTTCTATACTAAAAACTGAGTATTAAGGTATACAGAGTGACCATATTTTTGGGGGTTATGATACTTTACCTGAAAAGCAGCTAGAGATCCTTGCAAAGAGTGCCACATTTCAAGAGTATTAAATGTGCTATTATCCTCATGGACGACGTTAGAGGTATGAGCCCATCACTAGGCAAGAACACCCAAATATCTCTTTTGCCTGTGTTTGCGCTGGAATTAATTACATTCGTGGAGTGGCTTGATAGAAAGGAAAGTCTCTTCAGGGCTGAGCTGATAGGAAAATGGTATGTGATTTGTTTAATCACCACCCTGAAGAATGAATTTCACTGAGGAGTGAATTCATTATCAAGCATCATCAACAGAATATAGATGCTTCCATTATCTGAGAGACTTGACACTCAAAACTCCAGTCTTAAATAATGATATGACCCTCCAAGTACTACCTGTCTCTACTTTTGCCTTCATTTACATAGAAGGAAAACTGGTACATGAAGGCTTATATTTTGGAAAGATCTTCTCAGGATAGTACAGTACTTGGTAAGTTGCTCCTTTTAGTATTCACAATTTGTACAGTGAATATAACTGTAAAATTTTAGGCTATGGCCAGAGATTTGAGGTGTTATAATGATAAAATAAAAACAGTGAAGCCAGCTGTCAGACAATCTGTAAGCTAGGCTTGCTAAGATACAATTAGCAAAGAGATTAATAAGTGTACAGAACATAAAGCCAACCAGATCAGATCAGACCAAACAATCATCTAATGTGGATGCATGGCAAGTATGCTGTGTTATTTCCTCAAAAACCTCTGCCAAACTCAAGCAGTTTGAAGCTCATGGACTCCCTGAGCCAGAGGTCATATCTTTGTGTTTATTAGTCCTCATTGAACTATAATTATTACAATAATTTGAGATATTATTATTGCTCTACATTATTGTACTATCATTAATAATATATGTTCATTCTTCCTGACCCAGCGAAAGAGGTTCTGTAAAACTATACACCTAACTATGTATTATGAAAAATAATGTCCATGTAATCATTTCCATCTTATTCCATTTCTTAGCAGGACTTGGATTATGTCCATCATTCTATAGAGCATGGTGCTCAGAAAGAGAGTGTGATGGGCTTCCAAATGATTTTTTTTTGCATTTTCTTGTGGCACTAAGAATAATAACACCCAATTCAGATTTTGTGATGTTATTATGCTAATAAATCACAGCCCACATCCCTTTCACTCCATCAGGGACTCCTGCAAAAAACAATCACAAAAATAGATCAAACAGTCTTTTTTTTTTTTTTTTTTTCCCTGTAATCATTTGACAAAAAAGAACATTTTGGATTGATTCAAAATTGTTCTTAGAAACTACATTTTGTCTGAGGAGAACCTGATGCACTCTCACATAAAATTGATTCTCTCCCTAAGAAAAATGAAAAGTCAATTGTTGTTCATGCAAAAAGTGTTGAGTATTTTCAGCTCTGACATAAATGCCTCAGCTTATTCAGGAAGGTAAAGGATTTTCACTTTCTCTCTTGTCATTGCATAGGACCTGGAGAACCTAGACCTTCCTGTCCTTCCACAGAACACACTGCAAGATTGGAAGGGATGAAATCACAGAATCACAGAATCGACTGGGTTGGAAAAGACCTCAGAGATCATCGAGTCCAACCCTTGGTCCAACTCTAGTCCGTTTATTAGATCATGGCACTAAGTGCCATGTCCAATAATATCCTCAAATGCATAATATATCACTGAGGTATAGTGTGAGCAATATAAACAATATGTGCAATAAACACAGCAAAATAATTACCTTTTTTTTTTTAACAGAACTACTGACAGTCAAATAGGTCTAAGAGCTCAAGTAAAGCTCTCCTGAACCCCTCTCACAATTGTGAAAGTAAAAAATCCCATCACTGATTTAATTCAAATACTGTAACACAGTTCCAGCTCATCCTGTCATATTTACCTTCCAGGTTTAGGCTTTTTTCCTTTCATATTCATTAATTTATAGGAAAGAAGGACTGATTTCTAGTCTGATGTTTTTGCTCTGGTTCTGATGTCTGGATGTTTTCTGGTTTTGAAATGTTTCAGAGACACTGCACTCCAGTAGATGATCCCAAAAGAATGTATTCCCAACAGGGTTTTGAACCTGTGTAACACTTCACAGCAAATCAGGCTGAGGGCATGGCATTCCTGTTTTACTGTCTCACAGATTTTTGTTTCGTTTGCTTATTTTTTTCCCATTTTTCCCAGCTCATGGCAAAATGAGTTGTTGTCATCCTCAGAAGTGAGCAGACAAGCAAGAGTAAATGAGGACTGGATGCAGAAAACTGAAGAAGAGCAGAAGGGAAGGAATTAAATAGGATGCAATGAAAAGCAGTAAGTGGGCATCAGACATGAGACAACCAAGAGGGAGAGACTGCAGCTTGCCTCCTTAGACAAGGAGATGTCATCACTCATCCATAAAAAATGTTGAAAGTGCCCACCACACAACATGCTCTTGAGCCTTAAAATCTATATGAGAAGGAACCAGAAGATGGATGGAGTGTGCATTTACTTTTACTATCCCACTAGCTTAGCACTATTCACTTCCTTGGGAATGTCCTCTTTCCCATACAGCACTTCTCCTTCACTCTGATATTGTTAGGCTGGTGAGGGAAGGAATTCTGTCTATTTAGGCAAAGGTGCCTGATTTAGGGCTTGGATTAAGTGCTTATGCTCATCCTTTGTCCAGCATGGGTGGCTAAGACCCTTGATGGGGTGTCCATCTAGGAAAGGCCAGAAGCTGAATATCATCCCTAAGCCTGAATTAATTCTAGTGTCTACCCATTATTAGCTACACTAACTGTTCAGGCAAACCAAAGCCAAAAGGAAGTTTTTATTAAGCAAAATGCATTAACCACTCAGCTGCAGAGTCATCTACACCCAAACAACAGAAGACAAAAGTGTTTATAGTCTACATATACTTTATATTGATTTGTGTTGCAAATTTTGCTTTATATTCCTAAACCTTGTTTCACCACATTGCTTCTGTGGAGATAAGCCATGAGTGACAGAGTTAAACCAGTACAGTTTTTGTCTACAAACAGGTTCCAAGTTACCCACCTTCCTACCTTTAAAGCAGCAAACACAAACTGCCACATGCTGTCAAGTCAAAACTAGGAAATGTCAAGAAAAAAAGACGTGAAGAAACATTTGATTTTTGTACTATAACAAGTATGAAAGTGGAAGAGAAATAAGAGAAGCTGAACTCTGTCCTATGGATCACCATTGACTCTAATACATATCTTAAGAATTAGGCTGGACTTCCACTATCACAAATTTGTCTGCATGTTAAGAGATACATCCCCTGACCAAAACAGTTGTGTGGTGGGAGCAGCTGCCAAAAAAAAAAAGGCAACAAATAAAGGGTTTATCTGTGCCGGTGGTGTTGTGCAATTACCAGAGCATGGTACTTTTACTCCACTTGTTCAAAGCACAGTTGGTTTGCAGAGCTGCATCCTGTTCTCAGAGCTCTTTGTCAGTCCATCAGACTCCTCAAGTATTCCCTTAAGTGTTGACATTATTGCACCTATGGGCTTTTGAAGAAGGGAGAATTCACCCTTAGTTCAAGCTGCAATTTGGGCTGACCTCCCTCCCTCCCTCCTCAGGCGATTCATACACTCTTCAGAACTTCCACTTCATGAGAACACCTGGTTAATCATTTATGGAGAGCAGAAGCCTTTAATCTCCATCGATTTCTTGTGTCTGCCTCTTGATTGCATCTAGTAAATTCATTCCTGGTTGATGGCATTAAGTATTTTGAATAATTAATATGGTAATTTATTCCAGGCTGAGGAGTAAATGTTACCTTCTGCTGGGAGGACTGTTGGGAGGAGAATACTCTTTAGGGCACTTTTTCCAATTCTTTTAATGTCAACATGGTACTTAATGTAAGTGCCTGTCTGACAGCTATTGCTTCTACAAGACTCTGGCTCAAGCACAACTGGGAGAAAAAGCACTACATGCACAAGTATTCATTCTTATATTATACTTTTAATTGACTGAAAAACAATCAAAATATCTAAATGGCATCAACTACAGAAAAAAAAAAAAAGAAAAAGAAAAAACACTCTGAACAATCGTGGTCTTCTCAGTTCAATGGAAACTTTCCTTGTGAGTTCTTCAGGAGTCAAACAGAACTCCAGAATACAAACTCTGCTAAGAACATTATTTTATGGTACACTCTTGGAGACTTAATCCATTTTGGATTTAATTGACCTAATAATGACTTCTGGACCTCCCTGTCCAACCCAGAGGAAAGTAATCCCTTCCCTAATGGATATCAGCATTGAGACGTTTGTCTTTTCTCATCATTTCCATTATAATGCATCTAATAATTGGAACCATTCATTACTTAGGGTTTTACTTTCTATCCCATTAACTTCTTTTCTAAATTGATATTTATATCCTTCGGGTACTCATATCATAATCTCTGGACCCTGAAGTCATCAGTAAACCAAATTGTTATACAAACCAATCAAACACCTTAAATCAAAATAACTCTTCCCTTGATTTGCCTCTGACATAAAGACTTTTTTGTCTTGTGAAGTTACGCCAACACTAAGCATTCAGACACTGGAATAAAAATTGTAAGTCCAAAGAGGAACTGTGAAATCACTTTTCATTAGAAAAATATGTTAAAGAATTAGGATACCTCCTAAACAACAGCCTGAAATACCCAATGGTGGTTCTATACAAGACAAAGCCTAACTCTAAACTTAACTCTTCAAAGTGTTTTCCATTGTTTCATGATTTTCCTTTGTGGGTTTGGTTTCTGCTAGAGTTTTTTTGGGTTTTGGTGGGTTTTTTTTTGTTGTTTTTTTTTGTTTATTTGGTTTTTGGTCCAAGCTGATCTCATCTTCCCTTCAGTTATTTTTACTGGCATTTGAGCCTATTTCTGGTCTTTTTTCTTCAGGACTGTGTATAGTTTTTAAGGGCAGAAATAAGAACCAAAGAGACCTTTTATTCTTGCAAAACCATAGAGATAGAGGTAACTTAATCTTCGTTATTTATTGGTTATGTTCTTCAGATAGGGTTTGAGCCATTTCCAAGGTTAGACGGCAATACTTCATGACCAACTTTAAAGCTTTGAAGTCTGCCAATGCCCATAGAGTAGATTCAGCCCCATGGAATGGTTCAGTGCAGCTAGATCTAGAATATAAACTTCTCCTAAATGGTTGCCTTGTTGACCTGGAGGTAGATACTTAAGGATCAAAAACAGTGCAGTTGTGTATCGCAGGTAATAGTTTTAATTTGCTCTTCTTTTGTCCTTGATTGATTGTTGAAACCTTGCTGTCTTCCAGCTCATCCAAACCTTCATTCTCTCAGTACTCTTATCTCCAGAAGCAGAAGGGTTTGATCAGTGACAAAAATACATAGCAGGTTTGGGCAGATCAGAAGACATCTGTGTCTCCAGATATCTTCTAGCATGGTTTCTTTGCTATAGGATGCCCATTTCTTTCTTGGGATGCTTGTTTTTAGCTTCAGAGATGGAATCCATTGTATAAACACTTGAGCTGTGAGGACACAGTCATTTATTAGCTAAAATGTCCTGGGGCTCCTATTAGAAGATAAAAATTCTGAAAGACATTTATTTAGCTGTTTTCCTACAATTCAAAGCATTTCATATCTAGTGCTATCTTAAATAATTCATTAGCGCTTCATATGCCTAATACGTCTGTTGAGAATGCCAATAAATGAGGTTAAATGGGATTCCTGCTGATTTCTTCTACTTTTGTTGCTTTAAACTCTTATAAATATGTGTTTTACCAGATATGAAAATAGCATTAGGGAATAAATGCCTTTTAGTCAGTGAAATGAATGAGAGGCATTTTCCTCTCTCTGTAACAACAAAGATAGTCTTTCCTCTTTAACCTTATGTATTTCTTTGAATTACAATTGGTGAATTTGTATGAGGAACTGGATTTTTAAGGACCAAGCTGTGAGAATCATCTCAATGGCTTCAAAATTCAGCTTAAAATACAGGTTTCAAGGCTATATGACTCTGTGTGTATTTATTTGTGTACTGCTAAGCAATTAAATAAAATATAACAAAAGTCTTTAATGATAAGAAGAAATTAGAAAAAGTACATTTCAAATAAATATAAATAAATTCCTGCCTGCCTTAATTTAAGAGCATCTTTCCCGCTAGGTTTTCAGAATATCTGTAAATGAATATCCAAACACTGACCATATATCTTGCAAATGTTTCAGCCCCTAGTTTGTAGCTGTCAAGGAGTGTAATAACTTTGCAGATGATGAGAGTGTGAAATGTTTCCTGTCTCTTAACCTGTGCCTCTTCTCGGTGTCCTTAGAGCTTTCCTGATAAGAAACATGATTCACACACAGGAAATTTATTAGCCCAGCATCTTGTTTCTGACTTCCCACCTGTTGCTTGTAATTAAATCTGACTCCAGAAGGAAAGACAACACATCCTTGGAAAGGTTTACTGGCAAGACTGAGAAGCACAGTGTATGGGATATAAAAGAATAGTATATACAAGAAAGGACCTCTGTATTGTTTTCTCATCCAAACTCCTACTGAAAGCAGGGCTAAATTACAGTCTGTGACCTCCTCTTATAGCTCCTTGACTTGGCAACTCAACATGTAAGATGGGGTGCATCTCTCAGACGTGAAGCACCACCTCCAACAAGTTCTTCTTAGCTGGTCTTGTTCACCATACTCTGTCTTATAAGATTCAGGACACAATCTGCAAGAGCAGCTCGAGAACCATGAACTACTGAAAGGCAACCTCCAAGTTGATTTGTAAACATCAAGATAGGTATTCCCTTGGTGAGTTTTTACATTATACATTTTGAGGTTGACTCTCTTCCTACCCAATGTGTACAACACCTAAATTAATCTCCCCCCAAAGTGAACTCTTTATTTGCCAGCATACAAGTACTTCATGCTGTCTGAGATACATTAAGGTAGAGGGAACATCATCACAAGGCATTCATAAAACTGGACTTAAAGATACCTGGAAAATTCTGAAGGAAGTATGAGGAACGAAGTAGAAAACCTAGAATTTGGTATCTTATTATGGCATTGAATATCGCTCCATTCAAAGTTGCAGTATTGCTCCTTATTGTTTTCCTTACCATCAAGTCCAGTAGAGAGACTATATGCTACAGAAATTTGACTGTTAGGAACCTTGTTATAGGTTGTTCTGGGAAAGAAAATTTAAGTTACATTGTGAAAGCACTGCTTTTACAGACAAGCTGTCATAGTTTCACTACTTAGTTCCATTATACTTTAGTTCATAGCTGAATTTAAAAAAAAAAAAAAAAGGTATGTGTATTTGTGGCAATTTAGAGGATCTGTCTATAAATAACTAAAGGATTGTAATGTATACAAGAAAGCTCTGTATCGTAGAAATATTAGTACCTCCATAACATATTTCTGAGTACTATATCCATTATACAAATATATAAACAAACTGTATCTGTTTCTAGTCCATAATATGTGAGTTACAATGGAGAGTTGTTGAGTTTTGATAATTCCACAATCAAGTAATAATATGCAATGCTTCTGAAACTGCTGAAACATTATAAAAAAGTTCAGGCAAGTTTTTTATGGGCATATCTAAAGTGGAACAAAATTTGAGATGATAACCAAAAAACTTGGAGGTTAGCATGAGTCACCATAGGAAGAAAACATTTAGTAAAATAAGTACCTTTTTCCTAATGTCATCATCATCTAAACAGAGAAGTCTAAAAGTGAGACATGACTACACAATGCCTCATAGCATTCTTGAATTAAGTTACAATATGTCTTTCCAGCTCTATAGTAAAACAGGGAAAATACTTCTAGACTTCCGAGACCTAAATAAATTCTACATCTGAGAACCACTACATGGAAAAGATATAAGCATTCACTTACTGACACATTTCAAAATTGAAAAAAAAAAAATCTTAATTTTTCTGCAATCATAACATTTACTTGGCACTTGTAATGAGAAAATCCATTGAGATAAGTGATTCATGGGGGTTTTTTGTCATAAACAGGCTTTTTCTATCTGAACAAAAGACCCGTTTGCTGGAGCCTGACTGCAGTGTTTCCAGTAAAAGTTGCCAAGAACAGCAAATGGATAAGAGAAATCATTTCACTCCCATTTTACAGATGATAAAACTGAGGATATGAGACTCTGAGTAATTTATACATAACAACATAGAAAATCTAAGAAGAGACTCAACTTGAATTCCCATTCACTGCTTCAGTGGTTAAAAGATAAATAAATAAATAAAAGCTCTTTCAGGAAGTCATTTTGTGGAAACTTATTTAGCATTGAGACTAACAAAATTATTTTATTTTTAAATGCTATTAAGTATATGATTGAAATCTCAGTGGTATTTGTTTCAGTGTTTTAAACATAATTTTATAAGGATATTTTTAAAGATATTATTTCTGTGACTATTATCTAACCATGCAGCATTTCCATGTCTTGTAAAAAATAAATTTACTCAAAAATATGTGTTTGCTGGTAGCATTTAAATTAGATGCAAACGACTATTTATGATCCCTTCCAAATAAAGTGAAATCTTTGTGTTTTTTGTTACTGTGCTGGAATAAACAGGCTAATTTATACCCCTTGAAAAAGTAATTTTTTAGCAAAATGCTGATCCCAATACTGTATTTGCAGAAGCTCAACTGTTTATCTGCTTTACCGACAGACACAATACAGGGCATATGTAGGACACATTGAGTGGCTGGAATTAGCAGAGCCATTTATGAACTGCATATAAATGTATCATTTGCACATAATTTTCCATGATAACAGTCAAATTAGAGAAGGTGATAGCAACATCATTTTTTTTCAAGTTAGTGTTTATGGAAATGATTACTTTATCCAGTTTTTCTACTTCTCAGACCAGAACCAAAAGCAGAACCAAGCTGCCTTAAGACAGATTAAAAATAAATGGTCAAAACTCTGAAATTCAGTGTGTATTGGAGTTATGGGAAGTTATGGGAAGTTATGGGAGTTATGGGAAGGTTTTGGGGTTTTTGTTTGTTTGTTGGGTTTTTTGTTTGCTTTTGTTTCTTCTTTTTGTTTTGTTTTTTCAATAACTAGAAAGGGTATTTTGCTCACACCCAATCTGGTTTAAAACCCTGATTAAGCACCTCCTTAACCCTTATGGATGTCAGTGGATCTAAGTGCTTGCTGAAATGTTACCACTTAAGCCCTTCTTCAGCTCCAAATGCATTGATGTGGCTCAGCGAATTCTAAAATGTGATCATGTCTTTACAACATTTGACACTAAATGCAACGAGAATGTAGCCCAAGGAGACCAGACAGACTCAGTGCATAGAAACAAGTAGGATAAAAGCTTGACATGCCAGCTCAAAAACCATCTGTTACTGTGTTCCACGGAGAACTGAGCAATTTTAAAGGCAGTGGAACCCTTTATCAGCTTCTTGCTTAGGCCATAATTGATCTGTAAAGGCGTTTTCAAAGCGCCATCAGAAAAAAAAGACAAACAGATTCAGAATTTTTATGGTGCTTTGGGTCTTCTTCTTGACCCTTTTTTAGAAATAGAAACAGCAACACTCCAGGATCAGCATTTTTCAGATCAAGATGGAAACATGGCAACAGCACTGTCTCTCCCTCTTCATCCCACACCTTAGATCAAGACCAAAGAGTTCAAAGGGAGCCTAAAGCATCAGATACAATAGTCAACAGCTCCTCAGCTTCTCCAAGGACCACAAGTAAGAGAAGAGCAAGTGTAGGCTGTGATTTTTGCCTGCAAAATTTTATGCCACTTTTGCTTTCTGGCAGCAGCTCAGTTCCTTGTGGGAGTGGATGAGTGTCAATACTTGCAGAAATCAATTTTAATTGCTTCTCTTCCTGAGTCTTGAAGAAATCAAGATGCTACTGAGAAAAATGCTGCACAGACACAGATGAACCAAAAGAGGTTTGTACTTCCCAAGTTTTGAGAAGCGCTGGCATCATGTTAATCACTGTCATTTGCTAGCAGAAACAATCATCTGAGTGCAATCACTTCTGATTGCTAAAGACATTCTCCTTTGCCTAGAATACCAAGGTTTGATTTTTTTCAGCAGAAATATTTGTTGCAGCTGCCACTGAGAAACACAACTGACACCAGAAGCAGACAGCTATTTGTGATATTTTGATGTTTCTATTTACAAACATAAGCCCAAAAAGTCAGTAAAAAGTGTGTTTATCACAGGATACAGTCTCATATATACATGGATATTTCATATATGTTTATAGTCATATCTATGAAAATTTCTCCTCTGGTGGACCTATAGTACCATGAGAAGACTAGCTACCACTCACAAAAGTCACGTCTTCATCTCATCCTAAAAATGCACCATTATAGTTTCCAAATTTCCACTAGATATCTGGAGCAGAGGTAGGGCTGAAGATGAGATAAGCATCCTCTGAAATGAGACTTCTTTCTCCTCTATTTCACTCAGTCGTGACTGCTAAAGCAATTCAGCAATGTGGACAAGTAATGTCTTTATGGGATGTTTTATCATGAATCTTCACCAGGCAACTGTTAATCTTCAATTGTACTTTTATCAAGTGTTTATTCTTTTATTCACCTCAGGCTTTGTGATATTGATATCTTGCATGTCACAAACAAAGATAAATGGCATCTTCTCCATTGCTGAAAATAAAGATGCCTGAGAGGAAGTGACTTAGTAGGAACTCAGATAACAGTTGATCTAGGAATAAGAGTGAAAGAGTCCAGTGAAAAGGCATTAAGTTTCCAAGCCCACAGAGATATCTCTGTGGCAAAGAAAAGCAGAGCAAATATGTTATGAACATGGTCAAACAGATGCATAAGGCTGAAGAATTTGCAAAATTACCACTCCACAGCTGGATAATACCCATCAGCTGCACATGATAATTCACCAAGTGTGTGCTTTGGTGTATGCCGAAGTGGAATAAAATGTTTGCTTCCTTGAATGCTCTAGTGGCCTATTCTAGATATTAAAGGACTAGAGAAAGACATGAAATTGCTGCATATCAGAGACATTTGCATCTCAGCTACAGGAAGCCATCACTAACACCTGGGAGTCAATAAATTATTAATACAATTGAGGGGTTGATTGCTTCTAGCCCTGACCAGTACTTTCATCTGCATTATGAGGAATTAACTTCCTACACAGACAGTAAATAGAAGAACATGAAGCTTGAGTTAATTCTCAATGAGTCTCCCAAATTACCTACAAAATTAGATGGTCTCTCCCTGGCTTTATCCTAGATGTTAAGCCAATAACTGGGACAGCAGGTGGAATTAGTTTATTTATCACTTGAGATTTTTGTCATGTTACTCCAACAAGAGCATGATTCAGGAAGGTTTATTGGAAGGTTTATTTTCCTTACCAGAAGATTAACCTGATGGATATCCTGGATAATGTATCATTTATGGAGAAAGAAATTATATTAATCTGTTGTTCTATCAGTTAAAGAAAAAAAAAAGAAAACAATGAAACAAACCAAACAACAACAAAAACAACAAACTCATAATGCATAGACTCATCTCTCAAATTAAAAAAAATGAAAGGCACCATCGCATAGAATCAGAGAATGAATATAAGTGAATACCGATAAACCAATAGTTTATATTAGTCTCTGCGGGAACTTGTGATCCCATAACAATAATTAAAGAAGCAGGATTTGAAGCTGGTTGGGTGACAGTAAGACATAGACACAAGTGCTAGCAGTGTCACTGTCATGAATAAAGATATTAGAAATATCTTACCTCTTTTTTTTTCTCTCAATTTATCTTTTAGAAAGAAGACTTGGAATATCAAAGTTATGACTCTCCTGAAAAAAATTTAAACATTTCAAAAAACATCAACAAAAACAAACAAATAAACCAACAAACAAACCAACAAACAAAACAACAAACAACCAGAGTGGGAGGCACTCAGAGTAGCACAAATTCTATCACAAAAATGTTACAAAACTAGGTAGCTAAGAGAACTGAGAAGTTAAAAGTGCCCCACAGAGGGAAAAATCATAATGCGAGCATAACTTCTAAGACATGCATAACTTCTAAGAGAATGCATATAAGCATTTCTATATGTGGCTATTATTTGTATTATAGTTTTATAGTAGTATTGTATTATCGTATTATAGTATAGTATAGTATAGTATAGTATAGTATAGTATAGTATAGTATAGTATAGTATAGTATTATAGTATTATTTGTAATATAGATATTTATTATTCAGATATAAACATAAATAAAAAGAGAGAAAGATAAATATTGATTTATACACACTTGATGTTAATGTTTGTTAAAGGCTTGGCTTACAACTTAGCTTTTCTCTGAGGCCAAAATGAGTCAGTCTTGACACATGAACCGGTAGGAAAGCAAGCTTCATTAGCTCCACTGTTTAGAGAATAATTTGTGCACCTGATTTGTTCTTATCAGCAAGACTTCAAAGGAAAGTGTCTCTTCCTGCCTCTTTCTTTCAAAGATCACCTCACCCCTCCTAGACCTCTCTTCTCTTCTGAGCTTTCTGATTAATCAAAGAAAACTTCACTTCCTAACATTTTCAGTCTGCTCTTATTTTTCTCAGCGATGAGTCCTGATTCTTGGTCCCAAAGACTTTTTTGCTGTACCTTCCCTTCCATTTGAATTCTATCTAAGGATATCACTTCAGATGAATGAATGAGAGAAAATAAATAAATAATCAAAAAAATCCACAGGAACCTTTGCTTTAAATTCAGTCCACAACAAATGGAAGATGGATGGCATTCCAGATCACATCCATTATATTTTCATCGTTATGACAATGTATGAAGCTCTGACAGTTCTAGACTAAAGCTCATGCATTAATCAAATGCTGTCTTCATTGTTTCTCTGGCACTTTTTCATTAAAACAGTTGCAGTTCAACGGTAGCTCTCTAAGTTATTCCTAAACTGGCTGCTTTTCAAGTACAAATGCTATCTAGCCTTGAAATATCTGTATATTTCCAGGCATCTGTAGATTTCAAAGCACAGTAGGGGGGAAATAAAAGTAATTATATCTACATTTTAAGAGAAAGACTGTGACAGAGGATATCCAGTGTGTCTGTCACTGACAGTATGTTGCTTACTGTCATTTATCTAATGTATGTATAAGCACTCTCTTGCCATTATCTCATATCCTTTTATAATTCCTCACAAAAAAGGAGTTTTAGAGGAGAACTGGTGAACACTTTTAATAGAGAGAAAACACAGGACAGCTTGCACAACAGAACAAGACAAGAAATGCATCCAGAATTGAATCTAACTCTTCTTATGTATCAAACTGCTCCTTGAAAGAATGATGAAGTTTTTCCAAAAGTCTAATAAAGCATTCAAGGAACATCCTAGACCAAATAATATTATAATGTTTATTTATATTAATAAACAATTCTCAATTTTTAAACCAATAGTTATCACAGTATCACAGTATCACAGTATGTTTGGGATTGGAAGGGACCTCAAAAGATCATCTAGTCCAATCCCCCTGCTGGAGCAGGAACACCTAGGTGAGGTCGCACAGGAACATGTCCAGGCGGGTTTTGAATGTCTCCAGAGAAGGAGACTCCACAACTTCCCTGGGCAGCCTGTTCCAGTGCTCTGTCACCCTCACTGAGAAGTTTCTTCTCAAATTTAAGTGGAACCTCTTGTGTTCCAGCTTGATCCCATTACCCCATTATCAATTCAATTTTACTACATCTAAGGACATCTGCACTGGTTCAAGCAGGGCAGAGTAAGAACAAGGCAAGCATATCATACAGTATTAGAATAATTGCATTTGGAGGAGACCTCTGGAAGTGTCTGGTCCAAAATCCTACACAAAGAATGCCCAACTTCTGAGCTAGATCAGGTTTTCCATCCGAGGATGAAAGTCACACAGCAGCTCTGGGAAATCTTTCCTAGTGCTTTACTCCAGCTTATTAATCCTTATACTCAGCAGGAATATTTCTTGCTGTGCATTATATGTGTTGTCTCATGCCCATCCATTGTGGACCTCTGAGAAAAATTTTGAATGGCTGTGCAGTGTTTAGCTGCCTTGCTGGGGTTAAACCACAACAGCATCAACCTTCTATTAAAGCACACGGTGACTAAGCATCCTCTTAGATCCCACAGACAATACTGGTCAAAGTGTTTCCTCAGGGTTTCCTGAACACAGACCGTAACTTTTTGGCAGACTTCTCAGATGCACCTCTTACAACTTTCTAATTAAAGTTTTTAAGACATGTCTGTTTACAGCAGCCACTGAGCATCCACTCCAGCTGCTGCTGGAGTAAAATGGGGACTCCTTTGTCATCTTTAACTATTATCTACATATTCAGATAATTTGTAAATATTTCAATATTTCTATCTATCTTTTTTTTTTTTTTTTTTTTTTTTTTACAGTCAGTTCTACTGTTTTCATTCATTGATTAACACTGTTTACATTTATTTTGGTTTCTAGTATATGTAAGAAGAATGGTTCATATTTAACCTAATCAAATGTTTCCCCATGTATTTTTTCGCTTAACATTTTACTGTTTTCTAGCTTCTGAATTATATTAATTCCTATAACTCTTTTTTTCCTTCCATTTGTTTATTGACATATAAATCTATGTCTATCTACAAATTTTCACCCTTTTGTAGCTTACTTGCATTTTTCTGTCAGCACAGGCTAAATAATAACCAGTGTGGCCTTTCAACTGTCATTTCCTGAGCATCAAGTAAAATGCACTTATAGTTTTTAATTTTTCGTTTTATCTGTGTCCTGCTTTTTATATTTCAAAAACAAATAGAAGCAAAATAGACAGTGCTTGCCTCCTTCTGTCCAATAGGTCATACAATAGGTCTGGAATAAATGCATCCACATTGAACTTCACTAATACATTATTCCTTCTCCTATGTATTAAAATACTTTTATGACAATCAGCTGCCTCTGTCTTTGGTTGAAATATTTCTGAAATACTCCAGTTCACACGTACACATGGAGTTGTTCCTAGTACACAAAATCAAATTGGATTCTGCTCCACCTTCCAAGAGAGTAAATAGTAAACTCAATATCCTGGTGACTCTGTAGGCACACCTCTGTTTATAGTTCCCATTATTAGCTATTGAAGATGTTCAGTGGAACAAGTTATGTTTTCATTTCAGTTTTGTCAACAACGTTACTCATGCCTGTGATGCAGGAGGTCATAAATGCAGCACACAGACAAAACTTCCTCTTTGCTTCAGGTTTTGACTTGTTTCTACCCCTTGATGTGGAAGGTTCAATTAATAAGACGAAAAAAAGAACAAAAATTTATGTTGTCTATTTTATTTATTATTTCAGAAGGAGATATACCACCACCATTCCTGAGGGAGCTCACTTTGCATTTAATGCACTAAAACTATGAAACATAGCATTATAAACATTATCCATCACAAGAACCAATGGCTGCTTCCATTTGGTGACATATGAATTAAAGGAACTGCAGAAAAGTTTTCTCAAATCCTTTGAAAGCACCACACAAGCACCACCTAGTCCCTATATGTACTACAAATTATAATAATTTGGGGTTTTTGTTTAAGGCCTAATGCTATTGCTACCAAATTTTGTTACAGGCACTTGTTTTACGCTTTTTGTTTTTGATGAAGCCCTCAGCTGATGGGCATGGGACACAGAGCCCATCAGTCAGTGGAAAGTTCCATACTGAATGCACACAGGCGGTCATTAAAGCTCAAACATCCATGTCCTTTCTTGTTCAAAAAAATGTTCCTAACCACTAATAGGAGAACTTAACAAATTATTAGATTTATAATAATTATATAATTCTGTATGCAGATAACATTCCTCCAAGTTCCCAAGAGTGAAAACACAGCTTTCCAGAATTTATATCAACAGGACCATAATATTTTGGTTATTTTAATCTGTGTCCCATGACGCTACAAACACCAGCTGTTATATATGCCTTGGTTCCTAGTTCACTGGGATATGTTTTTTGGCCAGTGCTGTGAATGAAATCAGGCTTGCAAAAATTCTTCTCACTCCTAAAATTGAAGTGTTGTCTTATAGGCTCCTGAATGTAAGAAAATGGTCTGGGAGGAACTGAGAAGTGGATGGAGAGTTACAGACAGAGGTCCCAAACATAAATCTCTGCTTTGGACCCCCTTGTATCGTGAAACCTGGCTACTGGGTGTTTCCTGAATGTTTTTGAAGCAGCCACCAGCATTACATCAGTTCGCAGCATCCTACTGCTCTCCTTGGTCTCTGGTCAGCTCCCAAACCCATTCCTTGTATCTGAAGTGTTCCAGAATTTAAAGAAAACCCAGTTCAGTTTCCCATAAGTAGGCAGATATTCTAAAGAACTGCAGACAAATATGTTCATTCTTAGCTGCAGCAGGTCAAGTTTTACAAGTTCAGTTCAATCTCTGAGAGATGAGATACTCCTCAGAAATGTACTCTCCTTGCTTTAACCATCAGGACACTTTCCACTTTCTCCTCAAAAGCTTCTTTGGTATTTTTGTCTCCATTCTCTGCAGCCCTGGGAGTTCACTGCCATATTTTTTTTTTCCCACTTTACAGAAAACTGCAAATGACTAATAATTCTGCATACAAAAGAGGCTGTTTTCCTTAAACCTTTCCTCAACTTAGTGACTTCAACACCTGGGTAGGAAGACTGAGCCAGGTATATCTGCAAGGATGTATTTTTCTCACCTTCTTTCCAAACCAAACCAAACCAAACCAAACCAAACCAAACCAAACCAAACCAAACCAAACCAAACCAAACCAAACCAAAGAAACAAACACACAAACAAACAATATATATATCTGTGGCTATGTTTTTTGTGAGCCCGTGCTAATGATGTTTTATTCTGCTCTGCAACTTCAACTGAATTCAGCAGAAAGGTGCAGCTCATGAAGCTAACAAATATGAAGAATTTTAATGAACATGGATTATTGAACTGAATAAGAGACCCAAATTAAGGTCCTCAGTGTACTGTGGGATCAATCATGTCAACAGATACTGGACAATCCAGGTGACAGATCTAGAAATAAATCAGACCTCATGGTTCCTCTAAACATATAAGCCTATTTTAAATTTCATTAGAGTGTATTCCTTTTAGATGAAAGACTAGTTAGACATGAGTTTGTTTAGGCCATCATTTATTTATTTGGGTCTTATTTAAGTGCTTTATTCCCTGATGAGTTAAAGTGATTCTTTACTGAACAGTCAGACCTAACAACAACAAGCTTTGTTTTTGTATTGATTGGGAAATTATTCGCACTGATAATCCTTTTTATCTTCTCATTCACAACCATGCTGTTGGGATCTTGTTCTGAGAGACAAATGAATTGCATGTAATATTCCATTTTGGGAAGGTGGGTGCTTAGAGGATGTAATGAAATTTTCTCTCCTGTTTTCTCTGTGCTTCTGCATGAGAAACATCGTTGACACTCTGAGATCTCCACCTGTTTTTGCAAAATATTTACAAAATGCTTACCTGTATGAAAGTACGCTTGGCTCAATGGTCCACTGGTCTAGTGGAAGGTGTCCCTGCCCATGGCAGGGGGAATGGGACTAGATGATCTTTAAGGTCCCTTCCAACCCAAACCAATCTATGATTCTGTGATATACATTATTTAGGAAAAAAAATAATTTTGTTCAGCAAATGAAGCACTGAAACAGAACATCTCCCCCGGCACCCCTTGCCCCTCCAAATTGGCTGGTACCTCATACTTACAGGACTAAAAAAACCCGCATGACAATATTGATTGCACTTTGTTATTCTGTTTTAGTGATTAAATACATCAGCCACACTGTCAAAGCATTAAGTCCTGATTAATCATTCTCAGAACCCCAGGAGTAATATATAGATAATTTATTTAAACCGTAGGTAGGAAGACCAGTTCGGGATTTATTCTAGTCCTCATGGGGTTTCAAGTCTTTTCGGGTAGTTCATCTCACCCCAAATCTTCTTCTTCCCTGGGCGTCAGTTACAGAGATTTGCTGGAACAAACTCTGGTCTCCTTTATAGCAGCTTGTTGCTTCTTTATTCCCCTGACTTTTAGCCTGTCAGTCCCAGCTCCTGTATGTCTATTTACTCCCAAGACATGAAGATTTTTTATCAAAGGGGTAACCTCCCACTCTCTAAGGAAGTCTATTTTGATTGAGAATTGGTCAACACTAAAAATCTACTATGGATATTATTTTCTAGCAGCTTTTTTAAAAAAAAACTTGAAATATTTTGAACTGGGAAAGAAAAGGCAGAAGAGAACATTCAGTTACCATCTAAAAATACAATATTGAAAATAATCATTCAAATAGAAAAGTAGATGATGCAAGAAAAATTTATACAGACATTTGTAAAAAGGTCTGAGCTGGCTTTTTCTGCCCTCCAGGCCACTAAGATATAACCAATCTCCAAGCTGCTAAAAAAATATTATCATGGCGCAGTACTCAAACTGATAAACTCAGACTCCCAATAGGATTTATAAGCTCTAGTCCATTGTTCCATTAATGTAAATGCAGGCTCAGCATCTGATTGAGGTCCAGGCAGCTATGATCACAGGAAGCTTGAAGTTCAGGGTTTTTTGAAATAAATCTTGTAAAGATACTATAAGGCAGAGGGGGAAAATTCATACTGATTTACATAGAAATTGTACAGAAAAAAAAAAAAGTTGCATTAGGAATTTTTTGCTGCTCGCTGTCTTTAAACCTCACTTCTTAACCCTCACTTGCATAAGGATTAATAAATAAAGTAGAAATCAGAAGTACTTTTCCTTGTCAGTGTAGGATTAAACTACAACAAGGAGGAAGAAGTGTTTGTCTCTATCTAGGAGGGTTACAGAAGAACAAACAGCTCCAGTTTACATTCCTGCCTCTGAGCAAAGTCTTTGCCTGGGGGGATAATCTTTGTTTTGGACGAAATGAGCAGCATCCAAACTGTAAAAGACAAAGTAAGCCAGGAGGAAATTTCAAGCAGATTCTCCAGATGAGTGAGATCATAACAAATCTGGAGCCACTAAGGACTTCTTTGTTGTCATTATTCCACACAGCCTGGCATTTTCCCAAAAAAAAAAAAAAAAAAAAAGCACTCAATGCTCTGCCTGGTAGAGTTTGTATTTTCTTTTCCGTTGCTGTGTGTTTTATAAAAATAAATAAATAACCAGTGAGTTATTGAGGCTTCCTATTTGAGAGGTGACAATGGCACATGACTAAGTTTTAATATTTGCATTCAGGATTTATGAGGCTATTTTTGTACAATGGAAGTAAGTCTTCCATATCACAAAACAGCTGTGCCTCTCCAGTTTATTCGGAAGCAAGAACTATTGTACACACAGACAGGTAGAAGTATCTATATAGGCAGATGGCTACATTGAACACTTCTGCACGTGGTTAGCTATACATCCCACGTCATGCAAGAATCTGTTCCAGTGAAAAGTGAACAAAAAATTACAACATTAGAAATAGAAATGAGAACCTGGATATTATGTTTTCCTCGTCATAGTACAAGCTGGTTTCTTGTATTATATGCTCTCTGTTCTTATAATATTCACCTTGAATTTTGCTTCAGTGTTAAGTTTCATGCTGCGCAGGCACTCCAAATTGATCCTGTGGTTAAAAATGCTTCCTGTGGCACATTTTATTCCGAAAATCTTTGATATCATCACTAGACAAATGTCTGCATAGTCATTTACCTGGTAGAAGAAAATGATGTGTCACATTCTTGAAAATATACACCAGAACTGTAGGAGACTGAGTTATTCAATTTCTATAGTTCTGACATGTATTTTTAAAGGCATAGCTTAGGTAGCTTCTATTTTTTACATGCTGCTTTCTTCTGATGTGATTTTAGGAGTCTAAATGCACTTCTGTGGCATGGAGGAGCTTCAGTTGCCAGTCTGAAAAGATTAACATCTCTAGACAGGAAGGTATGTAGACATTTTTGCTGCAATTCCAAATTCCTATTGCAGTTGTTCCTATACTGATGGAGGTATTATCTGTATATTAGATAGGAGAAATGGGAATAATTAATTTCCCTTTTAGCCTTTAAATCAATCCTATCCAGAGTATGAAACAAGTAGAGATTATCAGACCTTGAATGAGTTTCATTTCAAATAAATTTAGATGAAATAAATCATTTTTAACATCTGAAAATAAATTATTTGGTAATTCTACATTTAAAATGAATCATAATAGAAATATAAATAATGCCCCTATGAATAGCAGATGGTTTTAGCATGATGGATGTCATTAAAATAAATGATAGGAACACTTCTGCAAACAAATAGTCATTAATTAAATCTTTATTACAATATGGGTCTGCAGAAAAATATATTACACATGTCTGATATGTTAAAAGTGTTTTTCCTCTCAATTAATACTGTATTAAATACTAATCTTATTTTTATTTTAGAGTGTAGCTAACTTAGAAAAATAATCTCCTGAATGTAGATCATTTCTTCATTAGCCTCTGGAGAAAATTATTCTCTCCCTGGGGATAAGTAATCTATATTCCTTCCGTTCTTCTGTAACTAGATTGCGTTTGCAAATACAATTGCATTAATAAGACTCCCACTTTCTCAGAGACTTAGATAAGTTTAAATATAACATTTTGGTAGTGCTCTTATGATGAATGTATCTATTGCTACAGGCGCTCCAAGACCCATTTTTTCAGAGCTATCTACATATAGTTATTCAGGAAAAATGTGTTTACTATGTCCTGGGAGAGTTCAATGCATAATGACTGCCATTCTCTGTTCAAATTAGGTAAATACCTGTGCAAAGCAAATTAGAACTGCAGATAGACATTTCTGTAAGCAATGTTTTCCTGTGCTTACACAATAATAATTGCATGTGTAACTCAGAGTTGTCATTATACTTACATTGCATGTGCAACTGCATGGGTCCTCATAATAATTGATGGAACAAAAGCCTATTGTGCTGGAGTGTTTTGATCCATCAGGTTAAGCATGGTCCACCACACTATTGCTTCTCCCACTTGTTGATCATGTGCTCTGAAGGCTTTTGTCCCAAAAGATCACGTGGTATATAAAATATTTAACAATAGCAGCAAAATAGAAAACAGAAATAGAAATAGAAATAGGAAATAGAAGTGAATCTGTAAAAAGACTTTCCAGAGGTAGAAATGGTGTCCCAGGGAGTGTTTGGTGTGATGAGAGCCACCAGAAAGAATAAAATTTGAAAAATAGGAAAAGGAAGGCTTAGAGCCATGGTTTTTTTTGTTGTAAGCTCATGGTGCGTATTATGGGGTTCAATTTTCTGCTTCCTTTGTACAGTGGAAATGAGCTACCAAGTGACCAAAGTAGAGCAAGGGAAAAAAAGAATATGTAAAATTGTATGTGACCAATTTAGGGAGTGACTCCAGTAGGGTCAATTTGCATTTCTTTTGATGTGATGTTTGTCAAAGGAAAGAAAAGGAAATCAAGACAGACTGAGATCTTTATTGGCTCATTTCTCTTACAGTAACTGGCTTTGTACTAGTTCTCAGGCTAAACTCATGAGCAAAGTCATGTAACCTCTTTGAATTTTATGGCAAAGCACTGTATCCTAAATCTGGGGAGGCTCTGGATTTACCCAGATTCTTCTTAAATCTCAAATGAAAGGGACATATTTCAGCATACAAAACCGCAACTTCATTCAAAAACTTGCTGTCATTGAGATTTCAATGCACAGCACTGTTAAGCATCTTCAACAGGAAACTTTGATCTTCCCTTTCTCCCTGTCATTTTTAGTAAAATATATCTTAACTGACTAGGTAGGGAGCCAGGAACACACCTCTTCATTCCCATAAACCTAATGAAGTTTTAAAAATGGAGAATATGCACTTTCTTTGCAACTGCTACGAAATTGCTGTGCAGCTGGCTATTAAGTAAGATCTTGAGGAATTTAGTGGAAAAATTAAGTAGCTTTGCTAGATTTTATATATTCATTATTTTCACTAGGAATGCAGAAGATGGTATAGGAAAAGCACTTCAAGCATCAGAAAGAAAGTGGTAATTAAAAGATTTAAAAGGATAGGATAAAAAATTCAAAGTGATCTCGAGAAATTAACATCTGAGACTGAGACTGATAGATTGAGTCTCTTAAAGCAAAATTAAAACGTGTTCTTCTACAGAAAATGCAACCCAACACAGAAGTTTAGCATTGAAGAAAATGGGAAAATCAGTATGACAGGAGGGAAAGAGCTGGCACATGATGAAGCATGAGGTATTAGTGTCCTTATATTTGTGAGAAAATATAGAAAATGTTTGCAATAGTCAAGTATCACATGTGGAACACATGAAGAAATAACTGGCCGTGTGAAGCTGAATGTGAAATGTGACCTCTTTACCAAAATGGGATTATGGAGGTGCAGATTTTCCCAGTTTGTTCTATGTATTTCGCCAGTGCCAGAAGGATTAAGGAGATCATGGAGGAACAGAAAATTGAAAGAATCTACCTCAGAAGATGTGCATATTCTACTACATGGCTTGTTCTTCACCATCGACATGGCCTCAAGTACTCTGATAGGTCTTCCAACTGATTTATTATGCTCTCTTTAATCTACAGCATTGAGAGCTTTCATCCAGCATTTAAGCAACAGAAGCAGAGATCAGGTGGAGAACGTGGGCATATCCATATTGTTCACCACAGGATGAAGTAGCTACAACAATGCATGTGTCAACTCACCAGTAGGAGAAGAAGGGCTGGTCTGTGGCCTTTTGGAAGGATTCAGCCCACATCAATGTATGGATTGGACCGACTACACCCCAAGGTGTTAAGAGCAATGACTGACATCATTGTTGTAAGGTTATAGTCCATAATCTTTGTAAAGTCATGGAGATCGGAGGCATCCCTCACAACTAGAAGAGGGCAAAAGTCATACTTAGCTATAAAAAGAAAACAAGAGAGGACATAAGAAACTACAGACCCTATAGTCTTACTTCAGTCCCTGAGAAAGTAATGGCCTGAGTCCTCCCGGAAATTATTCCGTGCCAAATGAAGAAGGTGACTGGGAAAAACCAACATGGATTTACCAGGGAAAATCAAGTCAGATTAAACTGATCACCTTCTATAAGAAAATAACATTATCTGTTGACACGATGAGAGTGATGCTGGTGTTTACCTGGATTTCAGCATAGTGTTTCCCACAGCTTTCTCCTGGACAAAAAGGCAAGATACAGATTGGATGGGTGGTCTGTGAGATGGTTCAGAGCATGGTCATCTACGGTTTTTACTCAGGCTGGCAGCCTGTCACTAGTGGGATCTTGCAAGGACAGATCCTGGGGCCCACACTGTTCAACATTTGCATACTGATCTGGATGATGGGATTAAAAGCTCCCTCATCAAGTCTGCTGATGACACTAAAGTGGGCAGGAAGGTGGACATGTCAGGAGGGAGATACACCTGGACAGGAACCTGGACAGGTTGGAAGACTGAGCTAGCAAAAACTGTACAAAGTTTAACGAACAGTCCACAACACTAGAGGTTTTCAATATGCAGTTGGACAGGGTGTTGGATGATTTCATATAGGCCCCCTTTCCCATGAAAAGTTGGACCAGGTGATCATTCAAGATGCCTTCCATCCTAGGCTATTCTATGAATAGATGAATTAATATCTGTGCTAAACTATTTTTTCTTTCACTCACTCCATATCCAGAGTAAGATCTGGGAGCAGGATGACCCATATGCTTTTGTGATTTATTTTTTTTTCTCCTCAGTGTGTCTGTTTCTATATATTTCTGATTGAGAAGACAGGTTGTGTGTGTATGTGTCACATATAAATTAAATTTGCTATGACCTTTATACATCAAGCTATCTGTCTCACAACTAAGTTCCCATCCTGCTGTTGTCAGTTTTTCTCCTAATATCCATAGCAACAACATTGTATTGTCAATCGAGTATTTCACAAGTTTTGAGGCCTGAAAGGACTATTAAACTATCCTCCCTGCTTTGTGAAGAATATAAGCCCAATAAATTTGTCCTGTTTCTCCTGTGATTAATCTAAAACACGTATTTGTGAAACATGCCGTCCAGAAAAAAAACACTTTTCTATGGCCTGTAAATCTTAGGACAATGGAGAATTCACCAAGACCATTGGTATTTTTAGTCTATGTTAATTGCTTTTGTATATTTAAGATTTTGTGTTTTGTTTCTAATTTGACTTTATAGGTTTCTTGCTTCTGGGCTCTGTTTCTTGTTATGTCTTTCTCCACTAAATTAAAGATCCCTTTACTACCTGGTATTTCTCCCTGTAGAGATATTTAGACTGTAATAGAGTCACCTCTCGATTGTCCTTTTTTAAAACAAACAGCTTGAGTTCTTTATGCCTGATTAAATAAGTCTTTCAGAAAAAAAAAAAAAACCTAACAACTGAAAAGCAAAAAAAAATCTTCCTCTGCCTTCCTCAAACATCCAAAAAAATTACATAGCTACTCAAAAGGGAGTACTTATAACAAAATGTAATAATCTATACAACAGTAACTAGTTAGACTTCAAATATATCCCAATACGGGTGGTTCTTTAGAAGATAGCTGAGAGGAGAGATATGAAATAAAGATGAAAATTTTGGATATAGATTTCTGATAATTAAAGAGACATTGAACAGTCTCTGTTCAGAGAAAAGGATGTAATAATTGCTTAAAGAGTTGTTATAGAAAGGCCCAAACATCTCTTATAGTCAAGTAGGCACCATAAACAGAACAAAGTATACTGTGCAAAACTAGGGAGACTTCACCAACAAGGGCTTGAATGTACCATTAAAAGAAATATCATAACTAAACAATCATTCTGGGATTAGAAGTTATTGTCAACAAAGGTAGTGGAATTTTCATCAAAGGAGTTATTCCAACCTTATTGTAAACTTTCAAGATAATAGAGTGTGTTAGAGAACTACAGGGAATGATTGGAAAACATATCAGGTCATTTTTGAAGCCAAAAATCCATGCTTAGCTATTTTAGGCCACATGAAGCCATCTTCCTTTGTTTGGATGTAAATAGAGTGTTGATATTGTAATGCCTAATGAGCATCAGGAAGCCACATTAAAAGTCGGTGTTCCCAGTGATCTGAAATAATAATAATAATAATAATTATTATTTTTTTAATTAAAACTGAGCAAATCATCATCAAACATGGACAATCAGATTTAGGGGAAACTACAGTACCATCTTCCCATTGTAGACTGGGCATATTAGGTTGAAGTGTCACAGCAGTGGTAACTGCCTTACCACTGGGCTTTACACCACCATTAGAAGTAAATCAGTGGAAATCAATCAATCAGTGAAGATCACCAGGGGAATTCTAGATCTGCAGTGGTATAAAACAAGGGCCTGTCCCTGAATGATAGTGAAGGGGATATTGCTGGTTGGAATTCCTGCTTTGTTGTGAACAGAGGAAACACATCTCCTGCTTTGAGGATGAGATTCTCCCAGCTGCCACCCAACCTGAAGTCCTATCAACTAGGTCACAAACTCAAAGACTTACCACTTAGTTTCTCTCCACCCTGAGCATGTAACTGGCCAATCTGATTTGTGATCCAGCAGGTATCTAGTGCAGGATACCCCCCAACAGATGAAGAAAGGGACAGTTGAGACAGGAATGGACCATCTATGGATATTAAGACTTAAAGAACATTGACAATTGAGATTAAGCTGATCAGGATGTGAAATTCCAGGTTGCTAGAGACTCTGCATTTCTGTGTGTGGACAACATTTCTTTGGTTTGGTTTGGTTTTATTAGGCTTTTTTTAATCCTTTAGAGTGATGTTAAAGTATTAAATGGTAAATGTCTTTATTTTAAATTAGGGCTTTGTTCGGTCTCTTACCATCTATGATTACAATACTGCTAACCCTGGATGAATGACAATTGATAAACAGACAGTAGAAATACAAAACCAGAGCCATTTCTTTCATATCTTCAAATGGGATATGTCTTCCTGAATGTCTAATTGAGGTTTTACAGAACTGAAACCACCTGTGTTCATTGCTCAGCAAGGATATGCAGTAAGTAATAAGTACAGGTGAGCCCCAGCAAGAAGAAATTATAGAATATAAGAAATGGATGTTGGATGTTCTTGAAGTACGAGTAAAGGTGGGTCTTCCACTATCATGCTTTAATCCATTTGAGACTTTAATCTAGTTGAGTCTGGCTTCAGAAATTGGGAAATTGGGAAATGTATGTGTCCATCCAGGTCCTAGGCACTTCTGAAAGAACTTAAATATATATATATATATATATTTATCATGGCATCTATCCCTTTCAGCAGGGAAACAGTGTAATGGTCTCCTCCAGCACATGCTTGAGCACTAAGTTAGATAATGGACAGGATCAATCTCCTATCACATTCTTGGATAAAGACAAGGTACTGCAAGGATAGGGACTGTTTTCCTATAAGTGGATAAATTTATATTTGGACAACTTAGGGTCAAATATTTATCTAGCTATGAATATCTTAGTTACCAGGAATGGAACAATTTATCAATTTATTTTGTTGTTACAGCCAGAGGATCCTGCAATTTAAACAGGAATATTTTCTTATATATGTATATGTATGTATATATATGAATTGACTCAAAGGTTTGACTCAGCTAATTGTGGTGCACCTAAATAAATCGCTGTTTTTAATTGCAGTGTGCGGGGTGGTATTTACCTGTTTGGTTTAGTTTTATTTTTGCGAGGCCATGAGAAACCACTGTAAAGTTGCTACAAAGAAGTGTTACATTAGATATGAAAAAGACAAAACAAAACAAAATGAAAAAACATGTTTCCACACTGTCCACCAGAAAGGAGTGATTTTTAATTTTTTATTTTTCTTTTTTCCCTGAGGAAATATGGGAAGACAGAGAGGAGTGTTCAGGAAGTGATTGCTAAACGCAATTTACAGATTTATGTGTGAATTTACGGCACCAGTAGAGGATGTTCTGCTGTAACACACTGCAAGGTGAACTGGATAAGCTTTGGTGCGGGCTACGGTTAGTCTTACAGGTTTTGTCACAGGAGCAGTAAACCCCAGCAGAGTGAGACACAAACCACAGAAGGTTGCTTCTGTCTTCAGGTGTGCTCAGTTGATATGAGTGAGTTCTCATATGGGAATAAGTGGTGTCCAAGCAGATGGAGTCTGAACTGCTCCCTGGAACCTACTTTGGGGGTTAAAATTGCAAACGGGACTTAATGTTGAAGTCACCTATGGTGTTTTAATAGAGAAATCTGGGGGATTCTACTCAATGAGGTTTTTTGGTTTGTTTTTTAATAGAAAATGCAGAATATCATGCTACTAGGCAAATAATTGCTTTTAATATTACGACACAGACATCTCAGACAATTCAGAGAGAAACACTTTCAAGGAGGGAATGATTCCCAAAGGTAAAGTGCTTAGGCTCTTTGGATCACTCTTGGACTCTGTCTTTCACAAGGAGGAAGAAATGCACCAAAATAAAACAAAAACAAACCCCTGAGAACTATGTGGGCAAGAACCAAGAAAGCATAAATATTGCTTAAAATACCATAAACTTCCATAACTAACAAGTAAGGCCTTTCCAACACCATGTGTGATTTTCAAAGATCATAGAGCAAGATGAGAAGATAAAGACCTCTATAACTATTTATTTTCTGTGTCAGGACTGAATTCAGCACTAATTCATCATTTCTGTCTATATTTGATCAGCCCTTTTCAGCCACACTTCACTCTGAAGGAGACAACCACAACAGGCTTGGATGGATGTTGTTTTAAAGACAACCTGAGCATTTCTGCTTTCTTTGTTTATCCTGTAACTTAAAAACATTCATTAGTTCTTCTCCTCCTGCTGGTTCTTTTTCAGATCTTTCATCTGTATCAACTCTATAACAGAAGAGGAAAGGGAAATTATTATTATTATTATTATTAATAATAATAATAATAATAATAATGGTTTTTGCTTTTGTTATTGAAAAATCATTTTGCTTAGAAGCAACTGTGGATGAATCAGGAAGAGACTAATCTAAAGTCAACATTACTTCTAACCTCAACAATTCTTTTATCTGAGGTGAAATAACTTGCCTGAAGACAAGAGGAAGAACATTGTAAAATGCCAGAAATTGGATGGTTTCTAGTGTTCCATACAGAGGGCAGGTTCTACCTCCCTGCCTTGTACACCTCAACCAAACACAAAATAAGTGACCTTGTGCATAGCCTGTCATCTTTTTATGTTTGACAGAACTCCTTTCATGTTCTACATTCCTGAAATTTGTCATATTTGGCAAAAAAATTCTTTTCCTATTTAGGAAATACCAAGAAAGCATTCTGTGGGTTGTTAAGGAAAGGGAGTATGACAAAATCTCCCTGAAACAAATTAAAACACTTTTTAAATTGTTGTTATTTTTAGGTAATTAATGAGTCTCAGTTGTCTGCAGCAGTAGTTATAGCAATTAGCTCAGCTTAGCACTAGTCTCTAATTTCATACATCAATAAATGTTAGATCGGGGCACAATCACCATGAAGCGTAGTCATTGTTTACAGCATATTCATCTTCATAAGTGCTTGACTATAAACAGAATATCTTTCCATGGAGGTTTGCTTAAAAATATCCATCAGAATGCCTTAGAAATGCTGGGAAATACTGGGGGGAGAAAAAGCAATAGATCTTCTACAAAATTGAAAACCAAAATATCAATGTAAGACATTCATCTTCCTCTACTACTTAAGTAACTACATGAAATAGAAACTTTAGGTTATAAGGTCTTGTACAAGCTGAGTGAGAAACTTTTTTGTCCCAAAGAAGCTTCTGTTTGAGGAGGGAAAGGTATAAAGTGGGGTTAAATGTGGGAAATGTGTTAAGACTGGGGAAGGAATGGGAGAAACAGGAGTTTCACAGGAACTTAGCAGTGAAGACAGGAATGAAAACCAGGTGTTCACCTACAAACCATGAAGGGAAAGATAATTTGGTCCTCGATCTTACAGGAGGGTTGTGAATGAGGAAGGAAGAAACATGAGGGAACTGTTGCTTTGACTACCTAGCAGAAGACCTTGTGCTGTCTGTGTCCTCTACTGTGATGAGATACTGACTCTACCAGTCTTCCCTGTGAAGGAACAGTGAACATAAATCCACTCTAGCATGGGAGAAACTCATATTGAAAGTAATGAATCACCATGCAAATACACTAGTCTCTGTAATGGGGTTTGCTCTTGCCTCCTCAATAGTGGTAGAACTAATAGAGCATACTCAAAGCTACTATGAGCATATATCATTTGGTGTGACTACTGCCACAGACTATGCTGGTAGTATTTATTTATTTTTATCATAGTTATGCTACCTGTATTAGAAATAAATTTTAAAATTTGTAGAGAGGATTCTGATATTTGTTTTTATGGGACAGGAAGAAAACCCAGTGTTTAAGCAGGTAATAAATAAAACTTAGAATATATTTCTTTTACTAGTTAATATAGCAGATCTGGGACACCACAAAACAGTTATGACTCCCACAGTTTTGCTGTTTCACATTGAAGACAGCAGTTAAGCTCTGTTTCACAATTTTTAATGTGCCTAAAAATGTGTGAGGTAAATTTGAGGTAATCAGACATCTATCTCCCTTTGAGTTAATCAGATTTAGGCAATCAAACACATTTGATGTTTCAATAGGTTCCTACTCAGCATAGCTGTATTAAAAAATTTACTCATTAGCAGAAGAGGCACTAGAAAGAGGAAACAAAAAACACTTATGAACACACAGTTTCCTCTTTCTTTTCCCCAATGACGAAAAAACTGTTGAGCTGACATTTGTGATAATGTATTATGGCAGGTGAATTAGGCAAAGAGTTAATTAAAATCCGAAAGTTAATTAATGAGATCCACTGCACATTAAAGATCATTACTCCATCTGAAAAGAGTAATTAGAGAGCAGTTTCTGGTGTGTTTTATTCTCCTGGGTGTTTTGCTGACATGCCACATAAGTCACTCAATGCTAAGCAAATAATCCACTGATCTCTGTATTTACTGTGATTATTACATAATTGTGCAAGTTAAGCTGTAGCAGAGAAATTCCTCTTTCTAACAGATTTCCTTCCAACTACCTATTCATCTGTCTATTTATCTAGCTCCTGATGTCCCTTAATTAAGTCATTTGTGATAATAATAATTTCCAAAACTCATTTTAGCTGGTTGCTTTTACCCAGTAAACTAGTTGTTTCTAAATCACCAGAGATAATAAAGCATGACACTTGAGAAATCAGTCTTTTTGCACTGCTGGTGCAGTTTTCTGTGGCCATGGACAAAGTTGGGTCACACCCATTCCCAACTGGTTGTCAATTGAGACTATGAACTTTTACAACAAGACCTGTTTGGTGGTTGGTATGTCAGTCAGGAGCCACAATATCCACTTATAGGGATAAGTCTGAGCAAATAGTTAGTACTCAGTGAATAATGCTTCTTGCCATTTTCTAAGGATATTTCCAGCCTTGAATCAGCATTGATTGCAAATGTTACTGCTGATAAATGCACTGTGCGATGACATTTCTCTCTCTGGTTGCCCTAATTCATTCTAGATTTTGTCAGGGAAGCCTTTGAGAAAGTGTTTGTGTTTGCCTTCACACACTGGCATAACAAATGTGCGAGTGGGAACCCACAGCTCACTTTCAGACTCATTAGGTTTTGTCTGATTGTTATTTGTGCTGCCTCTATTCATAAACACCCTGGAAGAACATTGTTTGCTTCAGTTTAAACTTGACATTTCATATCTTGCCATCACCACCTGAGAGCACTGATCCTTTATGGGATCCCTTCATGAGCCTGCATTTCACAAATGCATTTTTCTACGTCCCTCCTCCACCTTCTTCCCCCATTCAGACTCTACACCTTTCCTCTTCTCAACTTTGCTCTCTCCTTCACCTCCAGCCTTTTCAAGCTGTTACCTTTCTAAAATTGTACTGGACTTCCAAATTCACCAGATGTTTTCCATCCAGCAGGACGCCAGGTCAGAGGCTGTTGGCAGCAGGACTTTCAAGTTGTTATTTCACATTTGCCTTCAGTAGTTAATCTCAGGGCTTCTGCTATGAATAAGGTAGGTGTTTCATGCAAGCCTCTTTTCTTAAAGATCTTTTCAGAAATCTAATTAAGAGTCAACAGAGACAGGACCTGTATGGTATCTTAAACTGATGCCTGAAGTGAAGAAAAGTTAAAAAAAAATAAGAATCATATATGGGCCCTCTCTGCTTATATAGCAAACTTCAGAACAGTTTCTGTCCTCTTTTAGTTGTAGGAAAAGTTTTTTGTCTCTCACAGAGGGGCTAATAGTTCAAAATGATTGCTGTCTCCTCTGTAGACCAATCATTTCCTAATTTTTCAGAAATAGTTAACTCCCTATTAACTTTTCTGTTGATGATACAGTGCTCTGAAGAGCAAATGTAAGCCTGCTGTCAGCTGGTGTGCTTCTTCTGTAGCTTTTCAAGGGTTTTTTAGACATAGTCCACAAGATGCCCCTCCATGCAGCCTTCATACCCAGAAATCCACTGTCTATTATTTAAAAACGTTTCCTGTGTGCTGCACATATACTGACAATGAGCTATTCTCCACATATGGTAAAGAGTTGAATAACCAATCCAATATGATTCATCTCTCATACAAAATAATAATGATTTAGGTCATTGAAACATAATAGAACCAATTCTCAGATATTATGTCAAACTTTGACTTTGTTTCACAATTTCTGTTCTGCCAAATTTAACTAATTTCTGAAAATTAATTTTGTTTTGTTTTTTTTTTTTTCCAAAGGGAGCTGTGATTCTTCCTACTATTTATTTTTTTTCTTTTTTTCTGATTCAGAAAGCTGAGAACTTGATTTGTTTCAGGAAAGAGAAGATCTAATAAAAGATAGCAGGAGGGCAGAAGCAGTAATATTTACTGACTAGTACAAGTGTGCAGGTCTTACTGTAGTTGATGGCTCCATTGAACTAGAATCCTTCTTTCATCTCTCATTCTCTGCCTACATCCTTCCTGGATACACCAGATGATAATTCTGTATTAAAATCTCAGGTCATGCTGGGAATTATTGCAATAAACAAGAACTCTGGAACTGACACAATACTATACGTTAGAAATTCTTAATGATCCACAAACTATATCCAGGCAGCAGGACAACTGCTCTTCACAAATGCATTAAGCAGAGGATATAAATACGTAGTAACACTCTCTCCTCCCTCGTATTTCCATATATCTAACTCTAAGTATCCCCATATCTCTGATGCTAAGCTTAATTGGTAGCAATCACATGCTCAGAAAAGTCTATGGGAAGTAGCATTCAGCCATGCTAATGCTCAGAGAATGTTCTTTTGTTTGGGACTTTACTTAAAGCAAATTATTTTATTCCACCCATGATCCCTGCCCATATTTTCTCTCGTCTTTCATTTCATGAATGTGTAGAAGATACACGAAGACATAAACAGACACAGGATCAGTCTGAACTAAGCTCTATGTACCTTGACAGTAGCCAAAAGCAAATACATCACAAGAAATTACAGTAGAGGGAAAGCAAAGGATGATGTAGTCCCCACAGTGCCTTATCCCAGGATCCCTCCACCTGGGACTTAAGGACTGTCTAATCTGTAATTCATCTAAATTAGTTAAAAATATTTTGTGTCAAAAAATAACACAAGCTTCCCGGGGCAGGGATGCAAATTTAATTCAGCACATGGGCCAAGTTCTGATTTGTCATAGAAATTATTAGTAATAATTAAAAATGGGCCTCTGCTTGCAGCTAACTTTTCTTGTTGATTTCTTTTTAAGTTTTTGTTTGTTTGGGGTTTTTTTGTGGATTTTTGTGTGGTGTTTTTTTTTCTTTCTTTTTAACCTTTCCATCCCTTAGCATGGCAATTTCCAATTGATCCAATGTACCTTATATTAATAAATCATCAGCTGCTCACAACCCATCTTGTATAAAAAGTCCCAATGCTTTATTTGCAGTGTAATCTATTTGCCACCTTTCCTGCTTTTTCAATGTCTTTTTTTTCTTTTTTTTTTTTTAAACTCATAGATGGCTCAAAGCATGAATTAGTTATAATCGTCTCATCTCTCACATCTTTACTTATCAAATGGAGACACAGCTCTTCCCAAGTGCAATGGTTTGTAAACAGTGCCAATTAGACTTCTGTTCTGCTCCAAGCTTGGGACAGAGCAGAGAGAGAGAGAGATGTGCTGCATTACAAATGGCACTTACTAAATTACGCACACCAAGACTCTAAAAGCCTTATCAAGCAAAGTCAGTGAAGGGAAAGAAAGAGCTAATTATCAGGCAGTACCAGTAAATCAAAAGGAGCAGCCAAACGTATTTTGAAGTCAGATAATTAAACTATGGTCTAGTAACAAGGGGATTCCTGTCTGCATGTTCAAGACTTTTTTAACCTGAGCTTAAAGGCAAAAAGCAGTGTCATATGTAAGTTACCTTTGTTATTTTGTCCTCTGGTGAAGAAAAAGAATCACAGCAAAATTGCTAGAGTGCTTTGTAAGAAAAAACTTGAGCAGATCACAAAGGGCAACGTGCCATCTTGATTTTCTGACAATTTTTAAGTGAGCGGTCCTGGCAAACATGTCTAGACAAAATGTTTTCTTCTGTGTGGATCTTTCATGTGAGACAACATCTCTGATGCAGGAGACTTAAAACAAACAAACAAACAAACAAAAACAAACAAACAAACAAAACCCAAACCAGTTTGTATGTCGGTCAACATATCAAGGTAAATCCGCTCCTAAATCACTTAAACATTTAAAAATATTCCCAACCAAGCATCACTGGCTGTAAAAAGCTATGTGTAAATGCGAATATTTTAACTGCACCCTTTCATTCTGGATTTTAAATCCTACTCGTGGGTGACAGGATGTCAGGACAAAACAGAGGCCAGGAAAAAAGAAGTCAATGGAAGAGAGATCCAACAGTGCTTGTAGGGAGTGTTCCTTCTCTTCGATTTCCCAAAACAAGAAAATTCCCAATGGCACGAATACATCCAACCTACATGTGCACCACACAACCCATCTGAACACATGCCATAAAGCTGTTGTGCTTATGATAATAACACATATACAGCAACTGTGCAGTAAATCCAATGTATGTTGGCAGCACTGATTGCCTTTCTCATATATTTCTGCTCTCATGTCCAGGAGACTACGTTATTTTCATACAAGTCTAGGATAGATTGTTAGCTGAATACCTTGTAGATTTGCAGCCTAGTGTGTCATAACAAATACTTAGAAATTTGTATGACCACCCTTTTATTTTAAATGCTTTTCTTTCTTTCTTTCTTTCTTTCTTTCTTTCTTTCTTTCTTTCTTTCTTTCTTTCTTTCTTTCTTTCTTTCTTTCTTTCTTTCTTTCTTTCTTTCTTTCTTTCTTTCTTTCTTTCTTTCTTTCTTTCTTTCTTTCTTTCTTTCTTTCTTTCTTCTTTCTCTCTTTCTCTCTTTCTCTCTTTCTCTCTTTCTCTCTTTCTCTCTTTCTTTCTCTCTTTCTTTCTCTCTTTCTCTCTTTCTCTCTTTCTCTCTTTCTCTCTTTCTCTCTTTCTCTCTTTCTCTCTTTCTTTCTTTCTTTCTCTCTTTCTTCTCTCTTTCTTTCTCTCTTTCTCTCTTTCTCTCTTTCTTTCTCTCTTTCTCTCTTTCTCTCTCTCTTTCTCTCTTTCTCTCTTTCTTTCTTTCTTTCTTTCTTTCTTTCTTTCTTTCTTTCTTTCTCTCTTTCTTTCTTTCTTTCTTTCTCTCTTTCTTTCTTTCTTTCTTTCTTTCTTTCTTTCTTTCTTTCTTTCTTTCTTTCTTTCTTTCTTTCTTTCTTTCTTTCTTTCTTTCTTTCTTTCTTTCTTTCTTTCTTTCTTTCTTTCTTTCTTTCTTTCTTTCTTTCTTTCTTTCTTTCTTTCTTTCTTTCTTTCTTTCTTTCTTTCTTTCTTTCTTTCTTTCTTTCTTTCTTTCTTTCTTTCTTTCTTTTGTTTTTTCCTCCTGAGCTTCTGCACTTTCTGACAACAAGCTCTACCTCTCCATATCTACCCATCTGATTTAATCCAGGACAGAAAATGTCAAGTGTGGATACTGATGAAACTCCTGAAAGCTGTGCATTGTGAGACAAAACCTTTGAAAACGCAGTTTTCAAGCACTAGGAGCCAGAGTGTTTCTGCTTTCAACATTGGTTTTCAAAATTGTTGAAGGACACTTAGCAAGCAGCTTTTCTACATAAAAAATAAATATTAGCAGGAGGCATACAAATGACTAGATATTGGTTAGATAATCTCTAGAGCTGTGTTAAGTTGGGAGTTTAGCATCAAATTATGTTTATTTTTCCCTTCTATAGGGTATATTCATGCATAGCTGAGAATATTTAGAAATGTGTTGATGATGTAATTTGCAGAATAAAGCAAGAGAGAACTCCATTATAGTTGTGACACAGAGAGTCATATTAAAGAATTCCAAAAGGGTACGGAGGGTGGAAGATAACAAGAATACAAATACTATTTTGTTTTCACAGTAATCACACTAGATCTCTAGATCTAGTGAGAATGAGAAGCAGTCATAAAGGTGAATTTAACATCTGCTTTCTATGAAATGGGGTTTCAATGATATACCTCGTAACTTCAAGAAAACAATGTAAAATAATGGTGGGTGGGAATTTTTTATGACTGGGGTGGGGGACTGCTTATGATAGGAGAAGTCTTCATTCTTCATTGCACATGGATAACTGTTTATAATAGAAGAAATTTCAGACTTTTGTCACCAATAACTAAATTTCATCTTCATCTATGTTAGCTTCAGGGCATCACTTTGTAAATGACGCCAAAAGAAATACATTAAAATATATACATATATATATATATATTTAATTCTAGCTGTGGTCTCATCAGAGAGTCCAATTCTCAGCAAGGACAGTTTCTCCAACTACAGATCTCTAGTACTGTGTTAAGGAGTTATGTGGACAATTATATATAGTATTCTAATTCTATCAATTCTCTATCACTGATTTATTACCAGCTCTGTGGCAAAGCATTTAACTTCACAAAAGGTGTGGGGACAGATACTCAGGTGAACTTTCAGTCTGCCACTCAAAACCTCTCTGTTATTTCAAGTGAACCATGGCCAAGAGTGTGAAGAAGCTAAGAGTGGTCTCTTCTGCATGTTACATTACAATTTTTTGTTGCTTTGAAGACAAAGAGTGCATATTATCCACAATGAAAAATACCAAGAGGGAAAATCCACTACTAGTGTTCAACCACTCTCACAATACTTTTTGAAATGTTTAAATGAAAATTTCTGTATTTCAGTTTCTGCCCATAGACTCTTGTCCCATCACTTCAAGTAAAATTTGAAGAATAAATTACTGTATTTACCTCCCCCCAATAGATCTGATTGCATATAAAATATGAACAATATCTGGTAGTTAAGATTGCAATGAATTCCTGGCAGTCTGGACTACCACTTTGAAGAAGATCCACTTGTTGGACTTTTCCTCGACTTTTGGAGATTTTCTTTTTAATTTTTTTTCTTTTTTTCTTTTTTTCCTTTTTTTTTTTTTTTTTTTCCATGTGTAGATGATAAAGGCAAAGGACAAGCATGGCTCTGATCCCTGTCTTCCTTTCCTCAAAGAAAAATTCTGAATATCTCCTGGGTTTAGAGGCACTAAATAGTCTAGATACAAAAGATCTTACTGCTGTCAAGACAATTTTGACTACAGATAATATTTCTTTAACAGACAAGGCAAATGTCATAGACAAAGGAAGACCGAGTTCAATATAAAGAGAAAGAGGTTGTAGGAGCAAAAGGGACTTGCTGAAGTGCTCTAGAAAACAGGTTACAGGGATTGGTTCTGCATTGGTTTTTCATCTCAGTGCACCTTAGCTGGCATCCTTGAATTTGGCTTTGCCTTCCTTCCAATCCTACAAGACTGTAGTTATGTCTATACATCTGCAAGATTTGTATTCCATGTCCAAGATCAAAAATGCAAGCTTTGTATCCAAATTTTGCATTATGAAACTGTTTGAATGGAACAAGAACTTCTGGTATTAATAATCTGTATCTTCTTCTGTATTTCTTCTCCGTCTCTACTTGTATCTTCACATCCAGCAGCTGAGAAGTCTACATGACAGTCTTCTAAAGATGTTGCTGATGAACTGTACACCAATAACATACATTTTCAAGGATGAAAAGAGAAGGGGATGATATGAAAAACATGGGTTCGTATGCTGTGAAATTACTATTTTGATAATGTTTAGTCACTATCTGTCCTGTAAGGATAGCTATGGTGAGGAAAGGAGGGAAGAATAAGGGCAATTAGTATTTTCTCTGTCTAGGCTTTAGTTCAGGAAGGTGATGTAAAGGGCAGGAGTCTGATACATTGTCAGGAAATATAGCATTGCCTGTTGACCCATGACTTCCCTAAATTTGCCCAAAAGAAGGCATACAGCAGAAATTCTAGTTTGCAGTGCTGTTGCAGAGCACATACTAAGCTTACATGACATAACACTATGCACAAGCAGTTTCATTCACTCATTAGGAAAAATATCCACAAAGAAGCCAAAAAATAAAACAGACACGAAACCCACATAACACAGCAAAGGCTATTGCCTGATTGTTTTTTCTATATATACAGCCAGTAAAGGAGAAACTCCTGCTTAAACCTTAAGTCTTGGTTGTTTTTAGCACTACTTCAAGTGACGCATCTCTGGTCTTAACTGCTACCCCAAACACATTCCTGGAGGGTGAGATCACACATACAGAGTTCAGGTTTTAAGCAATCTGGAGACCCCGGTGTTAAGTACTTTTTAAAGTTCAAGAATGGATTTAAGTACCTGTGTAGTCATAATCCAAAAGAAAATCCTTATGCTGGAAATAAATGCTCCAGCTAAAGCACAGAGGTTTTGTGACAGAGCACAGCAAGCTCTGTTATCAACTTTGATGGGAATTCAGCTCCTTCTATTTGTGCACCCTCACATCATCTTCCCAGAGGGATTCACAGTTAAAAAAATTCACCACTGAGATGGACTATTTCACACTGGATGTTAACACAATATCTACAAGATGAAGCCATCATCTAGATAAAGGCATCCAAGCCTTCATTTCAAAGTGTAAATAATAATTCAGAGCTACAAGAAACAAAAGAGCTACACATGGGAAAGCAATAGTCAAAGTGCTAGCATAAAAATAATGAACTAAAAAAAAATAAAATAGAAGCTAAAGGAAAACCAGAGGGAAATATAGAAAAAACTATAAAAGGGATGGGAGATCACATTTAAAGTAAAATAGACAGAAGCTTAACAATATTTTAAAGCTCCTAGAAAGCTGTAGGAGAAAAACGTAATGATGGTAGGGGAAAAAAAAAAAAAAAGCACAAAGTAGGAGCTGTGGGCATAAAATTAAAGTATTAACAGTAGTTATACACTTACAGTCTACATAGAAAGAAGGCCCATTTCAGAAGTGATAACACATACTTAGGGAATTTTTCCCATAGTATCTCTGCCGAGGTCATAGACTGAAAACTGCTAAGTGGGATAATGAAGTTGCAAGGCATGGTTTAAAACTCCTCCTTCCACCTCCTCCTAAAATATCCTAGAGCACATTGCCTATCCCATTACATGGTGCCTAGCAGAATTTTCAATGTTTAATAATGATTGCTCTGCCTTGGTAGAAATGACAGGTAAGAGCAAGATTGAGTAACCTAATGTATATAGCACTCACCTGGGATGAGAGATTCTTAACATCTAGTCTGAAACAGCCAGCTGTACATTCATATGTATCCTGGTCTGCATCACCAGGAGCATGAGCAGCAGGTGGAGGGAGATGATTCTGCCCCTCTGCTCTGGACCTGTTGGAGAGGGGCCAGAGGAGCCACAGAAATGACCTGAGGCTTGAACAGCTCTGCTGGGAGGACAGGCTGAGAGGGTTGGGGTGTTCAGCCTGGAGAAGAAAAGGCTCCGGATGGCCTTTCAGTGCTTAAAAGGGGCCAGTAAGAAAGATGGGCAGACATTTTAGCAAGACCTGTCTCCATAAGACAAAGGGTAATCGTTTAAACTAAAAAAAGGAAGATTCAGGCTAGACATGAGGAAGAAAATTTTTACACTGAGGTAGGTGAAACCCTGGCCCAGGTTGCCCAGAGAGGTGGTGGATGCCCCATTCCTGGAGACATCCCAGGCCAGGCTGGACGGGGCTCTGAGCAACCTGAGCTGGTGAAGATGTTCCTGCTTATGGCAGTAGCTGGACTGGATGAGCTTTGAAGGTCCCTTCCAACCCAAATAATACTATGATTCTGTGGACACTGTGATAATTATTGGGCACTTTATCTCCAGCATTACATGCTATGGTATTGACAGAAATATTGATAATGCTATGACACCTCTCCTGGTTGCATTAAGTAACACACATGAACAGCAGAGAGGTGAAGAACTGAAAACAAACTTCTTACGTTTTGCTTTTCTTGTTTCTTGTATTCCTTGCTACAGATGTTTATTTTTGTGTCCCTTTTTTGCAAGTAACTGCATGCACATTTATCCAGGAGACCTCAGAAATCTGCCACTGGATTTACTCTTTGCAGAGCTGAGAAACACTCCTTCCAGTTGGATGGAAACTACTTTGGCAAGATGCTTCTTCTCAAGCGAGAAATCTGAAAACTTGTTCTGTCCACTTAGTACTTGCAAAGACTAAGTACTAAATACTAATTACCAAGTCCTTATAAATTTTAGAGTCCTGACTGAAGCACTAGTGCAATGTCTCTGTTAGGCAGAAACTTAAGTGCTGAATTCAAATTTCAATAGAGCCAGAGACTGTCCCATGTATTGTCAAAGTACTTCAATGCACCTTTCTGAGTTCAAGAATAGGTATAATTTATGTTGTAGCTAACATAGCAGATGCCTTTATATTTATTGCACTTTTTTAAAGCTCTGTTCAAAGTGAGATGATAAAATGGCATAAATTGATTTCATAAGATATTTGAGATGCAATAACAGGGCTGTTGCTGTAAACGGTGTGGAAGAAATCTGGGAAGATGACGATGTCTATCAAACAGTTTTCCACTAGGTATACTGTATCATTAAAGAATGCTAAATTCTAAGAATTTATAAAGTATGCAATGGAGTAGTGATAGCCTTCCTGCTCATAAACAATAACCTAAATAAACTTCATCATCATAGTCTTCCAAGCTCACAAGCTTATTAAACACCGTTGGCAATCAACAACCAAAACTGAAATGACTGAGAGTTGGCTAGAGAAGTCAAACATGTGGAAAATATAATCTGTTAAAAAAATCACTGGTCAGACTGATATGAAAGAGTCAGAAACCTGTCAAACATACCAAAGCCATACTCAACATATTCAAATAAATCTTCACTAGTGATCACTGCATGATAGCTTCTGTGACCATGACTCACTGACTCAAGAGTTGTGTTGCTTTAAATACTGTCTGTGTCTTCCTTGCCTTTGTCACTTTGACAATGATTGAAATCAGATTAAGCATGAATTAATATACAAGAAGTCCAGGAAATCATTAGGTACGAAGTGTTCCTGGTGTACAGGATTAATTTAAAGAGCAGCCGTGTATGTGCCAATATAATTAACAAAGTAATGCCATAATGCCAGTTAGTGCTTTCCTCGAGTGAGAATTTTATGCTGCTGCATTTCAGCGTGGAAAAACTAATTTACTGTGTGCCTGCAACAAGCAACAATAAAGCTCATGTTTGTTTACAAATAAATCTTCCAAGGAAATGAAATGCTTGGGAAATTGCAGGTAATGCGCTTCCATTGTTGAGTGCACATTGAAGGCTGTGATTTAGAGATTACCACAGCCCTGCAAAAATAGCACTCAGAGTGGAGCAAGAGTTAATCAGCTACAAAAATAATTGAGGAATCATGTCTGCAGCAGGGCTTGAGGTAGCAGCAGATCATTAGAAAATACTGAATGGTCATTGCTCCATGGTAGTCATAGGTGGTGGTCCATGATAGGGTTCAGGAGGTAATGCTGGAAATACGGAGCAAACCATGATTGCATAAACTTCTGGGATTCTGTGTATTTCTCATATAGGCAAACACCCATTTCACTTGGCAAAAATCCTCCCTAAAATAAGAGGATAGCAAAGCCTTCCAAATATAGAACAGGAGAGAGAACCTAAGACTTTCTCTTCTCAGTATAGGAACCAAACATCTTCCTGTGGTACGTGACAAAGTTCTCCTAAACACTCCTGCTGAGTAGGGAGATGTCAAGAGACCATCAAAAACAGGGACTCTGGAGAAAGTGACTGACCCAGCAGTGAGGGTTGGCATCTGTGGATCCTGGGGACTGACAATCTTAAGTTCCATATGGAAAACACGCTCCCTATCATTTTGAAAAACTGAGCTCCTTTTTAAGGACAGCAGGTTGTGATGCCACTTCTTATTCTTCTGCTAGGGACAGTTTCTTTATATTACATTCAACAGCTACTTAGGAAATCAAACAAACATACAAACAAACAAAAACAAACAAACAAAAAAAAAAAAAGAAAGGAAGACTTCTTGAACAGGGCCTAGGATGTAGCATTCCCCTCTAGAAGAGATACAGAGATATGAGCATTTATGGAGCAAAGTCTCACTTCTCTCTGGAGTATTTCTCCCTGTCTCTCTCATACAAACAAATTTTTATTCTTTTCACTGCACAGCAAAGAATTTTTAGTTTGTTTTTTTGTTTGTTTGTTTTTTCCAAATCAGGATTAACAAACTGTCTTGGATCAAACTCTTATGTCTCCTGGTGTATTTCAACTTCTAGACCATCTTATAAGAAGCAGGGTTTTAGGACATTTGAACATTTTTGGTCTAGTATTTTTCTCATTATTTGCAAAGGCTATTTCAACCTTAGAAAAGCAATGCTTAAAATGAAGCTCTTTTATTAATTTATTTTGCTAATTAAAACCTGAAGGGAAACATCTGCTTCCAGTTAGTGCAGGCCTGCTGAACTGTAATTAAAGTGAATAGTGACTTTTTACTGGAACTTGGGTTAGCTTGGCCAAGAGATACCTCATGACCATATCATCATAGCATCTGATCACTTCAAAAATTTCAATGTCTTTTTTCTCACAGCAGCCATCTGAAGTAGAACAGGATTTTAATTCCTGTTTGACACTTGAGACTACACTTTCACGCGTATAAAGGCAACACAGAAACAGTAATGAGAAGATCTGCATAATGGCTTCAGGGAGACCTTATTGCTGCTTTTCAGTACTTAAAAGGAAGAAAGATGGGTACAGACTTTTTTTTTTTTTTAGCAGGGCCTGTTTCGATAGGCCAAGAGGTAATGGTTTTAAACTGAAAGAAGGGAGGTTCAGGCTAGACATGAGGAAGAAATTTTTTACAATGAGGGTGGTAAAATACTGTCCCAGGTTGCCCAGAGAGGTGGTGGATGAACCATCCCTGGAGACGTCCCAGGCCAGGCTGGACAGGGCTCTGAGCAACCTGAGCTGGTGAAGATGTCCCTGCTCATGGCAGGGGTGGCACTGGATGAGCTTTGAAGGTCCCTTCCAACCCAAACGATTCTATGATTCTACAGAAGGTCCAGATTCTCTACTCACACTCAAACAAAACAAAGTATGGTGGACATCACCATACCCTGGGGAGAGCTCAGTCCGATTAGGATTTTTCCTGAACTGAGCTACTGACTTGATGGGTGGAGGGCTATCCAGCCTCTAGTCTTAGACAGCAGTTACACACATGATAAGCAAGTTGATCCTCTGATGTACATCTTGGCATTCAGAGAAGAAGAAAAATACCTGGGAAGCTTAGTGCTCAAACCATCATTTCTGCAGAATCATTTTGCGAAGGGAAATTTCTGGTCTTATGAACTTTGAAGTTTGGTGGAATAAAGGCATCTAAGATTAGCTTAGGCACTTGAACCCATCTTCAGCTCTCGCTACAGGTCCCACTGCAACCAGGAGTGAGCACAGGTTAGCAAACTCTACCCTGACTGCGCAAGGACAGAGAAGTTTGTAGAGGAGGAAAATCCTGTTCTCTGAAGCCCATATATGTCACTTCGACCACCAAGCCAGCCTTCCTACAGGCTCTAGAAGGAAATTAAATTAGCACATGGAATGATTCCTTAAAATAACTGCTTCTTTTCAAGGAGACTCTAAATTCCCTCTCATAGCAAGTCAGCATCCACTCAATGTCACCTCCTTCCTGCTCTCCTGTGGTTCAAATGATTATGCTATTCCTGGAAGAGATGTCTTACCATGAAAACACAGCTTCATATCCTACAAACAATAGAAGAATCTTGCGGAGCAACTCTCTTAATTATTATTTATGTCTGTTCTAAGCATTTAAGAGAAAGCTATAGGTATTTGGAGTATGTGCATGATAACAAATGATGCATAGTGATTCTTCAGTGGTTTTTATTTTGGCTCTGTGAAGCTGCTTTACCTTTACATTGCAGTTAATGCAGAAAACACCACCGTAGCAGCTTCGTGGTCGCAGTGTGAACATCTATGGAGCTTTCTCAAAGAAGCATAAAAAAATTAATCTCATATGCCCAGAGACAGCCGAAATCTGCCTGGGTTTTAATCTAAGGCTGTGAGTACACTTGCTGTTTTTTCCTCTCCTTTTTCCAAAAGACATTGACAAATCCTGAGAAGAAAAGTCCCATAACACTTATATCAATTACCAAGAAGAAATGAGAAACCTGTTCATTATGGAAATGCATCTCATTCAATACGCTTGGAATTTCTTGTCAATGTTTCAAATCAAGTAGATTAGGAAGCATTAAAAAAAAAATCAACAAGGTGAAGGAAAAAAAAAAGGAAAGTCAAAGAAGAAATGCTGTGCAAATGAAATGTAACCCAATATAGCTTTTTTAACCCTTGCTGCTTTTGCTGAAGAAAACTAAAACACATCTAACATTCCTGACCATCGTGATTGTAGTCTTATATAGACATCATTGACTTAGGTAGCTGAGTTTCTCAAGTGAGCAGCACCTGTTATTACCAGAAAAGTGAATGTAAGGGAGTCCTTGCAGTTATACCAATTATTTACGATACTTAATTACTCTTATTACAACTTTCATTTCTTGTTATAACATGACAGGTATGCACAGCACACACAAAAATTAGATTTTAAGACATTTCTAAGATGTTGATGATGTAAAGCACTATACTGTCTTCTGAGATGCTGGTCAAGGTTTATTCTTTATTTCCTCACTGTACTGCTGCAAAACCTGGCACTGCCTCTCTCCTTAGAAAAGTTGCCATGAAGCAAGAGAATTAAGTGGTCCTTAGGAATTAAGAATAGATTTTAGCATAAACTTGGAATCAATAGTGCTCTGAAAATTCATCCGAGGAAATAAGTTCATGCTCTATATTTATTACTCTTGCAGGAACTGTGCACTGAGTGATGCTTGAGCCCACTTATAATGTTCAAACAATGCAATTCATAAGTCTCTAGTCATGCTTAATCTGTATGAGGAGTGATGATCTGTGAAATCAATGTTCAGATGGGGTACACCTCAAATGGACAAGCTCATGGTGCTGTTTCTGCTTGTGATGGATAAATTCTGCCTTCAACATCTGTGCTCTCACAGAAGACTTCTGCGGGAATGTAGGAGTTCCTCCAAAAAGAGCTCATGAAACTTCTCCTACCTGCTGCTTTGTAGATAGCTTATTCCATGGCATGAACCCCTTGGAGGCACCTTGCTGCTGCAAACTCCACTTCTTAATTTAACTTCAATACTTCCTAAATCGATAGTAATGAGTTTAAGTAGTTGTCAGGGAACGAAGCAAGCAAACTTTGCATTTCTGTATCAGTGCCAAGACAAAATGGTGTTGTGCATGTTAAGAAAAAAAATCAAGGTAGATATATAGAGGGAATTAAATACATTATTCAAAAGAAAACTTTATTGGAGAAAAAAGCAGAGATGGAGTGTTCGTTATTTCTACTTCATTAAAAAGTAATTGTTATATTTTACTCTTCTTACAGCTGAAGGTTTTAAAGCACTTTACAAACATTAGCAAATTAACTTTCCCAGCATCCCAGGTAGTAAGTTAAGGCTTGTGTGCATGGAGAGACTGCAGACTCTTTCTTGGAACTCTAATTTGTACAAACAGCCCCGTGTATATCAGTGGAAATAATTATTAATAGAATCATATAATTTTTTATGTTGGAAAAGACCCTTAAGATCAACCAGACCAATCCCTAACCTAACACTATCATCAAGTGTTCCTCTAAACCACGCCTCTAAGAGCCACATCTACATGTCTTTTAAACACCTCCAGATATGGTGACTCCATCACTTCCCTGGGCAGCCTGTTCCAATATTTGATAACACTTTAGGTGAAGAATTTTTTCCTAATATCCAATCTAAACCTCCCCTGGTGAAACTTGAGGCCATTTCCTCTCATCCTGTCACTTGCTATTTGGGAGAAGAGACCAACCCCCTCCATGCTCCAAGCTCCTTTCAGGCAGTTCAGAGATCAGAAGGTCTCCCCTCAGCTCCTGTTCTCCAGGCTGAACCCCCCAGGTCCCTCAGCCGCTCCCATCACACTTGTGCTCCAGACCCTTCCCCAGCTCCATTCCCTTCTCGCAACTCACTCCAGCACCTTAAGGGCTTTTCTTGTTGTGAGGGGCCCAAAACTGACCCCAGGATTTGAGGTTTGGCCTCCCCAGTGCCCAGCACAGAGGGATGGTCACACTTGTCCTGACACGGTTCAAGTTAAAAATAGTTACCTTTGTTACTTACCAAGATGTCAGAAGACTCGTTTTGCAATCTTCTACTATCGGGAAGATAGTTTTGGCAATAGTTTTTGAAGTAAAGACAAGTGAAGCAGATGAGGCTTTTAAAACCTTCATTCCTGTTTATCTGAAGGTTTAGTGATCCATCACTCACACCTGAAGATCATTCTCTAAGTTGTGCACTTGCGCCTGGGCTGCATGAAAAGGAGCGTGGGTAGCACGTCAGGGAGGTGATTCTGCCCCTCTGCTCTGGTGAGACCCCACCTGCATCCAGCTCTGGGTCCTCAGCACAGGACACACATGGACCTGATGGAGAGGGGCCAGAGGAGCCACAGAAATGACCTGAGGCTGGAACAGCTCTGCTGGGAGATCAGGCTGAGAGGGTTGGGGTGTTCAGCCTGGAGAAGAGAAGCTCCAGGGAGAACTTATTATGGCCTTTCTGTATTTAAAACGGGCCAATAAAAAGATGGGGACAGAATTTTTAGCAGGGCCTGTATGGTCAGGATAAGGGGTAATATTTTTAAACTAGAAGAGGGGAGATGCATGCTAGACATGAGAAAGAACCTTTTTGCAGTGAGGGTGGTTGCCCAGAGAGGTGGTGGATGCCCCATCCCTCGAGACATCCCAGGCCAGGCTGGACAGGGCTCTGAGCAACCTGATCTGGGTGAAGATGTCCCTGCTCATGGCAGCGTAGGTTGGACTTGATGACCTTTGAAGGTGCATTCCAATCCAAACTGTTCTATGACTCTATGATTCTACGAACTGGAGACATTTTTTAGTTTTTGGTGGTGGTGGTGGTTTTGGTGGTGGTGGTGGTGGTGGTGTTTTGTTTGAGTTTTTTTACTTCCCCAGAAGGAGGATTTATATGTGAGGGGTTTTTTTCATGTTTTTCTGGAAATTTTTTACTTTGACTAACTGTATGTGTGTGTGCAAATGATCTAGAGCTATCAGACACGATTTACAGAAATTGCAGAATAATTAAATATTTTTTCCTTGAAAATTTTCAGGGTTTTCCAACAAGACACTGAAAACTTACAAAAAACAGGTAGTCATATAACAGTGAAACATTCATTTTATTGAAATGTCCATTTCTATTGAAGTTCAAACATAAAACACTTAACTATCTTAGCTGACATATGTCAGTCTCGACCCAGGTGTGGGCTGTGCGCAGCTCCACTAAGCAGCAATGAGGCCTTGTGTAGTGCAGAGGTCAAAGACTTCTTCATACTGTATTTTTAAATGTAGAATCAAACTTTCATATGCTGAAGCAAAAATAATCTGAAAAATATGAATTCCTACTTCTAGCCTCCAGCTAAGAGCTGCATGTGAGAATTTTGCTGATCTTCAGCATCTTTTTGTGTATTAAGAGTAAATAAGAAATAAATAAGATGCCCTGTGAGGGTAACCTGAACAAAGATTTTTTTTACAATAGTTATTATTAACCAAAGAATTCTGCGATTGAGGAAGATACTATCTATTAATAATGAAAGGTCTTCTTTTGTCTTCAAATTTTAGATGCCTTGTGATTAAATTGAGGTTGTTCATGAAATAATAATAAAAAAATGCTGACACTGTAAATCAACCAGAACCAATCTTCTTCTTTCTCAGGCATTACTGTAAGAAAATTAATTCTCTGCACCTGGGAACAAGCCCTCTATCTCAAAGTAAATTGATAAACTGTGTCTCACCTCCTGTATAATTAGGAATAATGTCTCCCATTCTTTTGAGTGAGTGGCAGAAGTAGGACTGATGAGTTACCATTGTCTATTGGTGAGATATGTGCCTTGTGTTATCTCCAGCTTGTACTTTGCTGTATGAACTGTCATACAATAAAGCAGCATCTTGTTGTCTGGCCTTTTTTGAGAGTGCTTGACCTCCATCAACTTCTGCAATTCCCTTGGCTGTGACACAAGCGAGAGTGCTGTGCTTTTTTATCTGTATCTCCTCTTCAGCATTATCCCCACCACAATGTTTACAACCCATACGATGTGAGACACTGACCAAAGGAATTTGGCTGGTTCTTCAGATGAAGCTTTATGAGCCCCTGTGGCAGATGTTCTTTTCATCCTTTTCATCTGAAAATTCAGGAGAAGTAGTCAAATTTTGCCAACATAATACTTTCGTTACAAACTCAGACAGCTTTCCTTCTCTACGTCTGTTCTTCAGAAAGCTATTTGAGCAATCAAAAATAGAGGACTTTCATTATTCTAGAAATGAAAAGTTAGCATCTGAGGAACATACAGTAACAAAATCTATGGGAAACCCATGAATTCTAAATAAGATTGAAATTGTAAATCTTCACTAAACCACTCACTTAACTAGTAAATTCCAGTATGAGCACAGGGAGTTTGGACTGGGTCTTTACGTTATAGCTACCTTGTAATATGGTATAGTACATTTATGGGACTTCTTAAATCCACAAAGGCCTTGTATGTAGTAATGGAATTGCTGTAAAACTTCAAGGCACATTTCCTACTACATTTTGCCACTGGTTTCCACACATTTTAGTGTGTAGATTCTTGAATGTTTCCATCATACGTTTGAACCCCATTAAGGATGTCTTAAATATAGATTGCCATGTGGTAAATAGAAACTGAAACCCAAAATACCCTGCACTTTTTTAACGTTATTCCCAGTAGTCGTCTTTAGACATAGATTCTCAGAAGCCATCACCCAAAGTCTGCCAAAAATGCTTGCAAACCACTGCTAATTAAGTGACCAATTTTTTTTGTTGTTGTTGAAAACAACAGGAGATTCATATTTTTATTCTTGGTTTTATATGTGACTGAAAAAAAAAGAATATTGTGTTATTACAAACATACCAAAGACTGATTAGTCTTATAGTAGCATCAAAAGAGTAAAAAAAAAATTTAAAAAATGACCATTTCAAACCAATTTGTATGTGAACCAAGATAGTACAAGATCCCTGTAGTTTGTGACACTCACCTCACCAAGCTACAGACTGTGCTGTAGAAGTGAGCTATACTATACTCAACATTGATGCAGCCTCATCTCAAGTACTGGATGCAGTTTAGGGCTTCACAATATAAGAATGGGCAGCAAAGATGGTGAAAGGACTAGACTGTGGGGACCAGCTGAGGATACTAGTTTTGTTCATCTTAGAGAAGAGGAAACTGAGGAATAAACTTATCCCTTTCTGTAACTTGCTCATGAGGTGCAGCAGAGAGAGAGTTAAGGAAATGGCTTAAAGCTGAGTGAGGGGAAGTTCATATTGGATATCAGGAAAAAGTCTCCACTGAGAGTTTGATCAAACACTGTAGAAAGTTCCACAAGAAAGTGATCATGACGTCAAGCCCATCAGTGTTCAAGCAGTGTTTGTGCAATGCTCTTTGATGTATGGTTTAGATTTTAGGTTGCCCTGTGTGTTGTCAGGAGTTGGACTTGATGATCCATGTGGGTGCCTTCCAATTCAGGATATTCTATGAAAAACTGTATGAGATCATTCTAAGTAGCTATATATGCTTCTATTGTGAAACTGCGATTCTAGTATGTTCCTTGAAACCTTTGGCATTTTGTTACTCAAGTTATCAGCTGGACAGAGCTCTCCTGCAAATCAGGATATTTGTAAGCCTGCACAACAATTTCTTACTAAAGCCTTCTATTGACTCATGAAAATGCTGTAGGATTGCAGCTGTAATTCTGCCCAATGCTGGTGTCAAAATAAGCAAAGCCAGCAGCAGATCAGAACTGAGAGATAACTGAGAACAGCTTTTTAAATACATCTGTGCTGTAATTTGTCTCACTTTCTACTTGAAGTCAAATCAGCCCTGTCTCTGACCCTAGAATCTCCATCTGGGGATTTAGATCATAGATGAGATATTTGCACAGAGCTATGGCTCTAACAGCTTGAACAGAAAATGTGACAGGAATTAGACCTGGGTTTTATACACAACATACCTCAAAACACAGCAGCTGAGGCCAATAATCTAACAGCAATATCTATGGGAGCCAAATACTTCCAGAAAAGGGCACTAAGATTTGGGATGTGACTTTAAATTATAGTCCAAGCAGCAAAGATATTCAGTTATGGGATGAAACAAAATTCCTGAGTTCTACTGTTTCAAGTTGAAGAAGTTTGCCATGGGGATTTCTTAGGCTGTGATAAATAAAAGCCCATTAGGTTTCTCCTGGTGTCTAGGAGAGATTGACTGATGTTGCACAGCATAATGGAAAGTTGGCTAATCAATACTGTGCTATTTTTCAATTTAACTATATTAATCGTGCACACTGTTTTCATTTGTGTCTGAAAGAGAAATAAACAGGTGTGAACATTGATTCCTGCTAAATAACAACATTATGAAAGAACATTATTTAGGCACATCTCAGTTCCTTGCTGTTCCAGAAAGTCAGCATTAAGTAGAGGCTTCTGCTCATTACCCGTGAAAATGAAGACTTGCTAGCCATGGTATCCATCATGCTCTGATAACATGGCAATATTTCCATGTATTCATGATGACTAAGTGATTGGAACAGGAGTAGGGTGGAAAATTAGGCCATATGTCAGTGTGTAGTCAGCTTCTTGGCTTTAGGCATAGAGAAAAACCTCACCCCTTCCAACCCATGGAAAATACCAGTAACTTAAAAGTGATGGTTTCCTTGCTGCCAGAAGGCAGTGTGATATAGCAGCTAGAGCAGTCCCTGCTGATAGACTCTTCTAGCTCTTTCTTAGTGCTCCTTGAGAAGTGGGCAGCAAGTAATTATTTGCAAACACCTCCCTCCCTGCACCCCCAGTGCATCATATACAAGTCAGAGACAAAAGAAGGTGCCAAAACTCATACTCATGCCTCAAGTTCTGGTCAGAGAAAACTCCTGAAAATAAGCTTTTGACTGGTGGGATTTGGTGGGTCAAATCCACTGATATATCATGAGCTTTTGCATCACTATAGCGTCTCTGACAGTTGCTCCATCACAAGACAGCTCCAGCTTACCACCACCTCCCAATGCACCAGATGGGCTTCTGTCATTTTCCCAGTGTGTCACTGCCTCACTATCCATCAAAAATAGACAACAGATTCATTATGTCATGGCTTTTAGGATGTGAACTAATGAGATGTCTTGAAAATGTCATCTAAGCTTCTTCATATTTCCATTTTGCTGCCTTGGAGGTATAATGTGAGTCTCCAAGGCTATTTATTTTTGCAAGGAGAATTCATAATGTCTGAAGAAATAAGCCTGATAATAAATAATAGTAATGATAGTAAATTGCAAACTAATAAATAGTTATAATAATAAATAATTCTTAATAAAGTAGATGCTTACCTAATCTATATTGCCATTATCCTGCTGACTTCAGTGGAGGTGCACCATTTTACACTATGAGGAATTTGGCCCAGAGATTCTATAAAAGGCAGTAAAAGTGAAAGTTAACATTATAATTGGACAATAGCAGAGGCAAAGATGCAAGACTTGAAGCACTTTTTGCAAAAGGGAATCCCACTGCCTTTAAAAGCCATGGTGACAATTCCTGACCCAGGAGTACATCAAAAGCTCCCTATTTCAGACCCTTACTCGCGCATATGTTTTTTTGCACTAGAAAAATTAAAACAAAGTCAATTTGGGGATCCATTGTCTTCATGTAAATACCCTGGGGAGAAGAGAAAATGTTGCAGAAAATGTCATGTTGGACAGTCATAAGAAATGGCCATCATCTCAGCATGCCAATAACCAGAATAGAGACAGCAAATTAAAAATGAATGAAAACCCAAACCAGGACATGAGGAAGCTGAGGCACAGGGTGATTAAATTGCCTTGCTTCCAGCAGGCAGACCATGATGTTGAACTGCAGTTCAATGTTTCACGCACAAGATTGCCTATGGGAATTCGTAGCCTTCTGCCCACACCTTGGCCATAGCTATGAGAGATCAGTGACCCAAGCCAACTTGATGGGATTGGGTCTTCTGACAGGCTTCTCAGGAAGAGTTTTCAGGTTCCCTCCAGGCATTGAGCAACTTTTACAGAAAAGAAAATCCTGATTCACACATATTCTATCCGTCTTTCCTTCTCTGACATTAACATAGAGTCACACCATATGCAGCTCTCCACCTTTGATAAAGTTGTAATTTATGCAACACCTTTTCATAGGACCAAACCTTGCTATAGGACCGCAGGATGTTTTGGGTGAGTTGTGAAGGTTCAATATATTGCTATCCCTGCCAGAGACTCTAAAGTCTTGTTATTTAAAGTCTCTTGTGACTGATAGTATCTAGACTGACAGAAGACCTAATTAGTCTGAGGTAGCCTGGAAGCCTTTCTGTTGAATTCAGAAGGCGTTGGGATCAATCAGCTGGGCTTTGAGCTGCCAGGAAGAAGAGATATTTGCCCTGGGCTGCTGTGGCAGACTATTTTAGTATTGTGTCTGAGCCATAACATTGAATTTCCTCTCTCGTTTCATGACACACAGGTTCATTTGACAGTCATTTCTTATTGTTCCTCTTCATAAAATGTTTTGGCAGGCTCTTCTGAGCAGACAGGTGTCCAAAATACATATATTAAAACCAAGCTCCATGAAACCCTCAAATATTAATAGTTGACTCCCAGAGGAAAAATTAAGCTCTTGTTTCCTGCAGCATCTCAAACTATATAGCCAAAACCAGCACTCCTCCCACTCCTTCTCAGATGGCAGTTTCAAGCCACATTAATTAATTCATTTCCTGGATATCTCAGGGAAGAAACAGGTCGTAGATGATTATTATCCCTAAATAAAAAATGCATAAACTGAGGCATAGCAACATCAAGTGAACTGCTTAGCAAGGTCAAGATTAAACAACTAACTGTTAGGTCACTGTCTCTTCAAAGGAAAGAGGTAAAATTAACAGCTGCAGGCAAATCTGACAAAATAACTGAGTATTTCAGACCCTGTGTTGGATGAGATGGAGACCCATGCCACCTATATCATGGTTAGCATTTATGTGAAGAGGATATGACAAATAATTTGGACAAGTCTTTTGATTGTTTGTTCTTAAAAGGAGAATATGAGAAGCCAATTGTCCCAGGTACTGTAAAAAATCTCTAGACAAACTGTGATCAAAACTCTAAAGGAGAGATCATAGTAACTTGAGGAGGAAATGTGAAAAGCCGGGAGCAGATTCCAAGAATCTTTAATCTTCCCCTGAGCACAAAGGAGTGCTTGGAGCATGCAACCTCTCATTTTAAAATTAAGTTAATAGTAATCTGTCGCAGTAATTAAATTGCTATTTCTGCACTAGTGTCATCTTCAAGAGCATCACTACCTTGGGAGTGCTGGAGTCAAGGATAAGAGTAATCGTCTGAAAGTGAATTTTGCTTTAATCACAATGGTTGAATCTAAATGCTATGACCTGTGATTTTATATTATGGCACATCTAGAGAACTTTTTTTTCCCCTGATCATCCATGTCAAGACATATCAGCTCATCTCTTGTTCAGGTATGGGGGTTTCCAGACCACCTAAATGAAAGTTTAGGTGACATGGGACTGGTGTGCCTGTTTCTAAACTACACAGAATTGGGCTACAGCCAAAACACAGACGTGGGAGCTTGGAAGCACTACTAATCCAATTCTGATGTTCAGTAGGGATCTGTGCATTCCCCTGACCATTTATATTTAAAGGCTGAGGTGCTCTGAGATACTCAGCTGGCTTCTTACTAGTCTGGTTTTTTTCCTCCTTTCCTTTTCACTTTTTCTCAAAGACGCAGACAAGTGAGAGGAATTCTTTTTAAAGGACAACCATCAATGAGTAAAAGACCAACAGAGCATGAACATGTAGAAAGCAAGACATCAAATACAGTAAGATCAAAGAATAAAAAAATGTCAGGCATGTAACCTTTATTGTGAGTGTTAATCCAGCAAACCCTCTTTTTCCAACACTACTATTGTCTGCTTGATTTGAGTAGGCTTAGGGTGAGTTACATTTCTGTATTTTCTAGTCTTGTTACAAAGTCCATTTTAATGGCTGACTGAGTAAAAGGAAAGAGATTTTTCCATTTTTGGTCTCCAGACACATTTGGACAAACCAGTGCAAACTGTTTCATAGAGTTGCCTTGTAGAGCTGTCATTGCAGCTCCTTTTGATCTAATGCCATGGTTTACATTGTTGAGGTGTCTGGTCTCTCATAATCAACGATTGTTTTATCTTTATAAGTCATATGAGATGATATAATTTACATTTTATAGAAATGGAACAAATATTAGATAAATCACTGAGATACAAATTCGCAAAGGCAACCTCCACTTCCCCTAAAAGGCAAGTTGAAACCAAAACATTATTTAAAGTTCTTCAGGGGTGTATTACTAAATACCTAAGTAATTATATCACCTTCATTACTACAATGCAAAAAGCAAGTATCCCAGGCTGTTAAAAACTGCTGACATCCTGGAAAAAGGGGGGCCTAAGAAACAAAGAGTCATTACTGGATTCAAGGAAAGACAACACTTTACTAGTATATGTAATTACAGCTTGTTTGCATAAATATAGGGTTTAGATGCCTTAGTGATGTGTCAGCTTAACCCATTCCAAACAGAATAAAAAGGGTTTTCCTCACAAGTTTTTGGTCTTCGAAATAATACAAGATACAAAGCATGGATATGTAGCGCTGGACTTAACCAGAATCTGCACTGCAGGAAAAGGGAAGATGAGAAAACTCTACAGCTGCAGAACTCCATCAGATGTGCTAAGATTACATGTTCTTATGCAACACTCCTATTCAGTTCTCGTCAAAAACGTTTGCCTCTGGGTGGCTGTTAAAATCCTAAAGGAACTGATAGATGGTGTTTTGCATGAAGGCAATAGGTTTTAAGTCATCAAATGACTCTCACTTAACTTTTTTTATAAGATCATAATAAATGAAAATTTGTGGTAATTTTGGAAAGGAAGAGCAAGTTATGTTTCTGGCTATTTTGCAGAAAATCCTCCCCAGTGTGAAAGTTAGCATTCAGAAAAAGTACGAACAGTCCAGTTTCAGAAGTTGGGCATCAAAGGCAGGAGGTGCCATTACCATAATAAGTCAGAAATGGGATGGGAAGAAAAGCTTTAAGATATAACAATGAACAATAATTACACTGAAATTAAACACTATATCAGCAGATGGGTAGGTATTGTCTCCCCTAAAATATCTATTTTCTGGATGAAACTGTTGCTTCTCTGCTAGATCTGTCAAGCTCTAGATCAAATCAAGCTATGGCTTAAGAATATTGTATATGTCCTGGTCACTGTATGAAGGCAAAGCCAGTAGCTAAAAGTTAGTAAGGACTCCTGAGAAGTTGGCTTTGGTCATTATCAGTGCAAGCAGGATTGATAGGGATGCACTTTCAGAGAGTAAAATCTAAGTAAATCTAAGCGCTACCTGATGATCATTCACCATTTTTGAGATTAAAATTAGCTGTTTTAAAGCTAGACACATGCTCCAGTACAAAGTTATTATCTCTCTGATCAAAAGGAATTAGCATCTGCAAAAAACTTTACACTGTGCTACTTATCTGGGACAACTATTTTACCATTAATGAATCACCCTTTCTCCTTTGATGTACAGGCTATGGTGCTTAGTTTCAGGCTTGACTCTTCACTTTTGGATGGCTAACATTAGGTTAGTTACATGAAATATGACTATGGGTGGGGCTGGGGTTCAATTCTACACTTTGTCACATATTCCATTGTTTCCCAATAAACCTGCTTATACTTTCAGGCCTTTTGCTTCAGGACAGGGATATTTTGTCTTGTCTATTCAGCTTCTAAGTTTTTTGGAGCATGTTCTGTTTCCTTTTTGGTCATTTGAGAAGAACTTTTGTTTATAACTTCAGAGGGGTTCCCCTTGGAAATTCTGTGTCTTATCGTGAGCAATAGGCAGGTGCATTAACCTTCAAAGATCAGTAAATGTTTTTAAAACACTGACCAGATTGAAGTCATTTTCTTCTCCAACCTTCCATATCCAGGCATTATCTTAAAAAAAATCTTGGCATCTTTTCCCTTTGTCATTTCCAATGCCACAGAAAGTCTGAAGGGGAGGAAAAATACAGCATCTGTAGGCTAAAATAAATTAGTGTGGAAAGTGTTTGCTTCAGGTTTCTTAATGTTCATTCCTCCAATGTAAAGATTTATTATTTAAATTAAAAAAAAAAATGCAGCAAAACCCCTGAAGTTGCGCTTTTATACATTTGCATATTGTTTTTTGGGGGGAAGATTCACATCAGGCAACAAAGACTGAATAAATCATTAAGTACAGACAGAAGAATGCTTTAAAAGAAATGATTTGCAACAGATATACTGTAAAACATTACCCACAGCAAATGTTGGATCAGCATTATATATAGAGCTGCCACTTAGGAATTTTATGGGCTTCTTGGGAGGTTGCTTACGAATAGTAGTATGGTCTCTCCATCACAGGGCTACGAATCAGATCTGGATTCTATTTTCAGCTAAGTCAATGCCCTTACAATGTCAGCTAAATAAAGTACTCGATTTCTCTGTTTGCCCTTGCAAAAATAAAGGTGAGCTATTCATTCACATGAATTTTGAATTTTATTTAGGAATATACTTGGAGCTCTTCAGGTCAAAGTTGCTAAACAAATGCAAAATACAGTTTGTACTAAGGATTTTGAATTATTTCGAAGGCAGGGGATTTTGAAAACATTTTAGGATTATGTATACTATATGGCAAGATTCAGTCCCATTTTAGCAGACACCAAATGACAATTATTTGTGGTGGAATAGTCTACCAGAGAGTATAAAAGCCCATAGATTAGTTTGTTGGCAGGTTATATGGATAACATACATCGCTTGGATTAATCTTTCCTCTTCAGTGCTAAGGAATCCAGCAGTAAGAAATTTACTCCAGACCAGTATTTTTCTTCCCCTTTCTACTTGTTTTCATTTTGAATGGGAACTTCTGGGGAAAAAAAATAATCTGAGGGCATGTCAGGCCTCGACTAATTTCTAATCCACCTAGACTGGAGTGATGGAGAGAGGAACCTATAATATCCATATACTGAAGCTCTGATGGAGTTCCCTCAGGAAGCCTGGGTAAATTGGACACTGTTTTTATGAGGCTGGTTTTATTTTGGTAGCAGACATCTCTGAGAGGTCTGTAGCAGCACTAAAAGAGATTGGAATTTCTTTTCACCTTGGGAGCACATTATTATTTGAAACCTTTTACCACTTAGGTATGTGCGTTAGGTTAGATATTCCCCTTAGCCTGAAAATAGAGTTTAGCTCAAAAATCTGCTTCCTCCTCTTGCCAGGAACCATTATTAGATGATTTTCTCAAGAAGAAAGTTTTTAAATAGATAATCTTCCTTTACAAATGTGAGGCTGTTTTGCTCTTTAACCCTGAACTTCATTGTCCATAGTTCTTAGTCAAAGATTACAAAATTAATGTCCCAGCCAATGTTTAACTGCTTTATATATTTAAGTTTATACATTTTACATGTTGTGTTTTCTGAATTGTGGTGAATCATGGGGTTAAGACAGAAACCCAAATGTCTTCTGCCATTGCACTTATCAGCAACACTTTCTCCCAGAGGGGTTTATTAGGTCTATCTCAATACCCTGTAAACAGTGACACATATTGAGAGATGGCTTACATTATCAGCCCAGAGATCAGGCAGATCAAGCCTGTTTGGGTTGCAAAATACCGCAGAGACTTACCTTTCCATGCCGAAAGCTGCCATGTCTATTTTTCTCAAAGAAGGTAGATCACACGCTTCGGGGACTGACTCCATCACTAGTCTGAGGCTGTGTGGCTGCAGCACCAAAAAATGAGTGGTCCAAATGCACTATTTTGTAATTTGAAGTGACCAAATTCAACACTCACGTGAATTGTAGACAAACACTCACATGAATTGTTGACAATTTGCAGAACTAGGTGGATGGTTATTAACAGAGTTGCCGACTTGCTAATTCCACCAACGCTGACAAATGATATAGAGATCAAAGACAAGCCCAGTGGTTCTGGACTTTTCTTCATAAAAATACTTCAGTGTCTCTTTAAACTAAAATGCCTAGTACAAACGAGATCACAGGCCTTGAGATGGTTCCAACACAACATTAATAAGTCAGGAGGGGCTTCTGCAGGAGGAGAAATTTGAGCATCTCCTTATTGTCAACTGTGTATCTGAGTGTTGTCATCACGATGAACAAGTCTCCTGTAACTCCATATGTCCAAGTACTAAAACGTGCCCTTGCCCTTATGTTCTTATGTAGGTCAAATCTTTGCCTTGCCATCACTGACAATGTTTCTTTAAATCAAAGATGAATGGTCTCTTTGTGATCAATGTTATTACAATGAATTTCAGGAGAAATTATAAAAATGGAGCACTTAAAAGTAAAGACCTAACACTTGAGCTAGCTAGCGATTAATTATAAATGTCAATCTCTATCAGAAATTCTTTTTTATGTAAAACCGATCTGTTCTGAGTACTATTTTAGTGCTAATTAGAGAGAAGCGAAGATGAAGTGTTATCCAACGATGAGGGTTCATTACAAGGTCTGCTGACCCCTTGTGCTTCTTCCTGGAAGTACACTGGTAAAGATCCCAGTATTAGTAAATTAATTTTGAATATGGAAGTTTTGGGTTTGTCCCAATTAAATGTAAGAGTGACACCTGCAGAAGCTTCTTCCAAAAGGAGCATGTTTAGATTGGATATTAGGAAAAGGTTCTTCACCCAGAAGGTGCTGGAGCACTGGAACAGGCTCCCCAGGGAGGTGTCACAGCCCCAAGCCTGACAGTATTCAAGAAGAGACTGGACAACGTCCTCAGACACACAAGGTGTGAACTGTGGGGTTGTCATATGCAGGGACAGGAGTTGGACTCGATGATCCTTGTGGGTCCCTTCCAACTCAGAACATTCTATAACTCTATGGTCTATAAGTGCTTGGTTGCAGTACAGAAAACAAAACAAAACAAAACAAAACAAAACAAAACAAAACAAAACAAAACAAAACAAAACAAAACAAAACAAAACAAAACAAAACAAAACAAAACATAGTTCTGAAATAATAAGATTAGTATTTTAAGGAAATATAGAAAATAGAAAAGGTTTTTATCAATAAGCTTGAGAAGAGAAACAGTGCATCCATGAGCCAGAAGCAGACAGATTATTTAGCCACACTCAAATGAATTTTCCTTGAACAATCTCCATACATTCATCGGAAGAGCCCAATCAGCACGATAGAGACTGAGGGCCAAGCTACCACACAAACTCACAGTTCTTCCCAGACCATTCCCTGGAAGGTTGTTTTTTTGTCCTGCAGGCCTGGAGGAAGAACAATGTGCTACAACAGAGGATTGTGCTGTTTTGATCAACTCCTCTGCTCATTCCAAAGTTAGGTCAAATAGATTAAAATGAAATAAGAAGGCTGAATTTTAAAACCAATTTCATCTTTTCATTATAAACAAAACAGAAAATAACATTTATTTTGCTGCAAATAGACATCAATAAAAAGCATCAGAACCATCAGGGCGTATCAGAAGGATTACTTACTTGGTGCAGGACCCTTTTATGAATGATGATCAAAAAAGGTTCACATAGTTCACATGAAGGTATTAAAAGACATCTAAAAGTAGCCTCATTATGATATCTCACCTACAATAAAGACTTTCAAATTTCCTGTGACCTATGAATCCAACCATTTCCAGGAACTTTCTTCTCTTCTTTACAAATTTAGTCACCTATTCTTATTAACTACAGGAAAGTGAACATTTACATTAAAAATGCTGTCTACTTTCAGAGTCTTAAAAATCAAGATATAACCTTTTTTTAGTTCCTAAATTTTCCTAACTATTCCTTTAATTTTCTCTTCCTTGAGAATAAACCTCATTTCTTTGCTGGCTGCTGCCCTTATACCTCCTTTTCTGCCATTAGTGAGCTAAATGTTTGGAGAATGTAATTGTAAAAATCGTTCTTTAATATAAAAGGCTCTTGAGACAAATGTCAGACTTTATTTCCGCTGCAGCCGATAATGGTACTTGATAGAACCATTTATAATTTCTTAAGAGGGAGAAATAATTCTTTTTAACTGATTTATTCATACAAAGCCATTTACTCTTTCCCTGAATGCAGTGGATCAAACTGAGTTATGTTTCCTAATTGGCTATTGATATGTGGGGGGCAATTCGAACGATGCCCACCAACATCCTCTTTTATAACCAGTGCTCATCAGAACAGGCCTGAGACCTTGGATAAAACAGCTGGAGACCTGCTGATATCTACTCTCATTCCCCAACCTCTTAAAATAACGTCGTTCCATACAAAAGAGCCATAAAACATCCAAGGGAGTTGAAGGCACTACTCCCTCCTGTCCTACTGGGATGTGTTCTGCTTTGGAGGACTGAGGGTTTTCAAATCCCACTGGGTGCTGACCTCTTGATTGCTGGTTCACCCTTAATAATGAAACTACTGCCTTGAGTGTCCTGACTGAGAAGGCCTTTGACAGGCAAAATAACCAAACGGCCACACGTCTGAAAAGAGTGAAGAGGTACCCTTTGACATCTTTGCTTTATAAATAAGCACAAAGCGTGGCGGGGAGGCTTTAAAAATAGCATTCCTCTAGGACATGAATTCCTCTAGGAGATGAATGCTGAAGACGGAATTTTGACCCTGCTGAAGTCAATGGAAATTTTCTGACTGATTTCAGTTGGGCCAAAGCTTCATCCAAAGCACTGAACTATTTTGATGGGCTTACAATAGTTGCACAAGGCCTTTGAAATTTTACTCAGGGCTCCAAGGGGTCTGGGAATTCACTAGGTCTAGAAATCAGGGAAAATATCATAGCAGCATCAATTATTTCAGCATTTGCAGAATGGTCAAGGGAAGTTCCCAAACCACATGTGCTAATTCCTGCTTTAGCTCATCACCCTAAACAATAAAAGACGCCTTATGTATGCTTTTATATATGTCTACACCCCTGTCATTTTATGCTGCCCTTGTTTTTTGGGCACAGTCAGAATTTTTCTGCTGTGTTTTATCAAGAAGCAGATCGATAAAGCTAGTAGAGATTTTTCCTTATTCCAAACTGGTTATAAAACATGCCACCATGCACAAAATTTGTAAATATTGTGGATTTTTGGAACAGTGCACTCCATGGTAAGACTGTCATTGCCTCCTGAAAAGGATGATCAAAGTAAATGTGAAAACTATTTTGTTAAGGTAAGGCAGGTACTCTGCAGATAGTTATCAGTTTAACTTCACTAGGTGTGTGCTGATTTATACTAGCTGATGATATTACTATTGTAATATATCCTTATTTTTATAAATGTTAAAATGCTTTTATTGCTTGCTTTACTGTTTCACTTCATGTGTATAACTGCCATAAATGTAATACACAATTCTTCTCACCTGAGAAGCTATTCCCATACATCCCTGTACTTCATACATACTCATTTCTTCAAATGGCTCTTTTCCTTGTGTTTTATGGGAAAATATTGCCCTTGTCTGACTTTCTGTATAGCCCACTGATTCTTTCTCCTTAAACAAAGTGATCTTCAGACAGGGTTTGCACCAGTACAATATTTAACTTCAATGGATATTTGGCAACAAATTCCCAGAAGTATCTTTGAAAATCCATCCTTTGGCATTATAATTGCTTTCTCCTGCTCATTCTCCCCCTTGTTCTTTTGTTTAAAGCTTTTCCTGGAGTCCAGCACTAGACAGTCTCTGTGCTCCTTTCAAATGCACACAGCTCCTCACTTGCACCTTGTTTTGTCATACGCTATTCTTAGCTTTCCTCCAAAAGGCTGTAAATCTTGAAAGAAAAAATACTGCATTGGTCATATTTGTTTTTGATGCTTTGGAATAAGATGGAATCTTTTTTTAAAAGGTAGGAATCAAGTGAGAGGAAGGGAAAAAAGAAATTGAATTGGCAGAGAGAATTCAATTAAAAATTAAAGTTTTATTAGTATAAGAGTATCCTTGTGCACACAAATCTATATTCCTATACTTATCTTCTCTGCCAAACCCTCTTGATTTAATAACCCACTGTTCACACTGCAACTCACATGTGCTCTGCCCACATTCTTGAGGAAAGGATTATGCATCTTATTAATGATGCTGCCTCAGACAAGGCTGCATACTTACACACTTTACATGCCTGGCTTCCACTTGCAAGATTGCAATTATTTTTAGCAACTAATTGCATACCCTGTACCCATGGCATTGGAATATTACAGCTGTAGTTTCCACAATATCACTGAATTTTTTGTAAGCAAATTTCAGGGTGATCATTAGCACGCTTGTAAGCAAGTTTGCAGGCTGTAGAGAAATCCAGCTAGACTCCAAATATACGAAGGGCACCATGAAATTATATTGTTATTTCTTCCCTTGCTGAATCCCAACTTCAGTGATTTGAATCTGTAGAAACAGTAGAAGTGGTAGTTGTGGAAATGGTATAGAAGAAACATTCTCTCACTGATACTTGAGATCAAGTCCATCCATGCATCCCTAGCAATGTGTTTCTGGTGTGTGACTTTGGCCAATTCACTTGATCTATTTTCTGTCCTGCTTCTGCTTTAGAGAAAAGGAATTCACATTTCCCTGGTGCAGAAGATTGTTAGGATGTTTGGGGGTTTTTTTAGCATGAATAAAAAGTCAGATACTACAGATTCCCCTATGAGGAAACCCTGAGAGAGTTGGGGTTGTTCAGACTGGAGAAGAGAAGGCTCCAGGGAGATTTTGTAGCGCCCTTGCAGCACCTAAAGGGAAACTACAGGTAAGATGAGGAGGGAGTCTTTATCAGGGAGTGTAGTGATAGGATGAGGGGTAATAATTTTAAATGGAAATAGGGAAGACTGAGATTAGATATAAGGAAGAAATTCTTTACTATGGGGGTAGTGAGACACTCAAACAGGCTGCTTAGAGAAGTTGCAGATACCCCATCCCTGGAAGTGTTCAAGGCCAGGTTGAATAGGGCTTTGAGCAACAGGGTCTAACAGAACGTGTTCCTACCCATGACAGGGGAGTTGTAACTAGGTGATCTGTAAGGTCTCTTCCAACCCAAACCATCCTATGATCTATGTTCAATGATGTCTCAGCACTCAAGTGGAGAGTGCTTCAGTGCCACAGCTTCCATTTTTATATTGCTGATCTGTGCAGTAGTAGGGATGTTGTAAAGTTTAAGGAGAGCTTATACAGGAAAAGATAGGATCCAGACGCACAATGCCTTTACCACTTCCAGTTATCTGAGAATATAATGAGAATGAATCTAGGTTTTTAAGGCTGAAGTTAAGAGCTGCTTGCAAACATCTGTAGACTGGAAACACGGAGTGTAGAAGTAGGACAATGCAGAACGGAGTAGTATGATGAGATTAATCTCACTGTAAATATAAGGTGATATCAGGAAATTATGTATATGTAACACATTGAACTCTGTAAATGTTCTTTTTGCCCATTGCGGTAGGATTTCTATAGTTTACCTTGAGAACCAAAGCACTACAAATCTGTTTTTTTTTAATAACCTCGCAAACATTATTTATTAAGTGTTGTTTTTCAAGATCTTTTCTATTAGCAACTGGAAGCTGGGTGCAACTCAAAGTGATTTCTCTGGCTCTGAAAAATCCTTATTTGTTTATAAAAAAGATGAAATAATAAATAATAGGCCTATCAACATTGAAACAATTGAGCTACTTCTGATAATTTACCCTATTAAAAAAAATCTATTATGTGAGGGATTAAGGAGTTCAGAAAAGATAATTTCTTTGTTGATAATTTCTGGAGAATGGGAAAATGTCAAAGAATTACTTAAGGCTTTCTTATACTATACATCTGCTAATCTCTTAACAACCGACCATCTCTTAAATTAACTCAGCAGAAACTTTCCTGAGTTGTTGGTAAGAACAGAAACATCAGCAAAGAAATTAGCACAATACTCAGAAATTCATGAATAGGCTGTATCTTGTGAAATAAAAGGTCAAGTCAGGTTTGGAAAACGGTATATTTTTTTTTGGTTCTGAAGGTAAACAGAATTGAAAATTAATTACACCATGTCTTTTGTTTTAAGAAAGGAAAAAAGCCTCACAGATATGTTTGCAAATGAAATCTGAGAGCAAGCAAGGGAAAAAGACAGAAGTTATCGTAGTTAGAAAACATAGTTTTCAAGTCTTATGGGTCTCATGAATTTCATGACAGGCTACTTAGGCTGAAAGCTGAAGTAACTGCAAATTTCTTAGTGAATATTTTTCAGAACTTATGAAATGCAAATGAGTTCCTAGACAACTGGCAGAAGAAAATCTGAATATTTCTCTTTAAAAGTCAAACAGAAGAGAAGAGAAATCTCAGGGAAGTCTAGAGCAGTCAGCTTAACTTCAGTTCCTGGAACAATATAGGTACAAATAATCAATCAAATTATCTACAAGCACTTTGAAGATAACAAAAGGATGAGTTGCAGCCAAAGTAGATTTGTCAAGATAAAATTGTGCCAAGTCTTCTAAAATTGTGCTATGAAAGTGTAAAAGCCTTGCAGATATGGAAAAGCAATAGATGTCATCTGTATTAGATTTAGAAGGGCATTTGACAATATTTCTTATGGTATCCTTTTTTGGGAATATGATCTATATGGAACTGCTGTGATGTAGGTGCAGAGCTGGTTGAAATACTATGTTCATAGGGTAATTTTTAGTAGGTTGTTGTCATAGGAATCCCCCACTGAACTGCCAGGGACTTACCAGTCTTCAGAGTATAGTGAGTTAGAATATAAAGCAGAAGAAATGGAGGTTCAGGTTGGACATTAGGAAGAGGTTCTTCACCCAGAGGGTGCTGGACACTGGAACAGGCTCCCCAGGGAGGTGTCACGGCCCCAAGCCTGACAGTGTTCAAGAAGAGACTGGACAACATCCTCAGACACGTGGTGTGAAGTGTGGGGTTGTCCTGTGCAGGGACAGGAGTTGGACTTGATGATCCTTGTGGGTCCCTTCCAACTCAGATTATTCTATGATTCTATGATATCTGAAACGGTGCCTGTACATAGGTAACTGAGTCAACATCCCCAGACAGTTAAGTTTTAGCAAGACTTAAGGAAAAAATAAAGTCTCATGGGGAAGGTGAAGGTGCATGGAAGATTTCAGGGATGACATATTGATTTCATAGCTGGATGTTGCTAGAACAGTGATTATGCAGAGATTTGGTTATAAAAAAACTACAGCAGTGCTTATGCTGCCTTGTGGCAAAAAGGAATAGTCAACATTTCAGGTTTCTTCCAGCATTGCTGTCTGCACTGCTGTGTATAGTACTGAAGATGTATGTTGCTTCCTCCGTTGTTTTGGAAATGAGCTGCAGAACGTCTGATTGCTCACTTACCAGCTTCAATGTAGTGTAAACTGACTGATTGCAAAATCTGTGCGCTGCCATTCATACTTGTTCTTTTTAATTTTCTCCTCGGTAGCGTCTCATTGTGCTAGTCTCTATTTGGGTTGTCTGAGTACGTGTGAACTATTTTTTAAAAAAAGGCAATGAATTGTTAAGAGAAAGTACGTACATTTTGCCTGTCATCCGCACACTTCCTTAAATATCTGCCTGTTACTTGCCAGCTTTGTGGCTCTTATTCTGTCTGTTTACATGTCTGTATATAGCTCTGTCATCTTCTTTGTCCATCTTACTCCATCTCTAACATTTCCTACACTGATCATCCTTTATTCTTCTCACCTACCCAAATTGCTTATAAAATCACCTTTTTGCTTAAGAAGCCCAAGGCTAAGCAACATATGGACACCTGCTCCATTTCCCTGTTACAGGCATTTTTTCACCCCTCTGCTGTTTTATACACACTTTTGGCATACTTTGAATATGAGGGATGCTAAGGAAACCTAAATTGTCTTCTATATTTGTTTATAGTCCCATCTTTCATGATGGCTGACATGGTCTATAATTGACTCCAGTCACATGGAAACATGCTAGTTACTCCTATAAACTGTGAGAAACCTTTGCTTTGTACAATAGCCGCAACTCACAGATGCCTAACGAGGCACTTTCTTTGCTGTGATTGAAGAGTTCTAGAGATTTCTGGGTTCAAAAAAATGTTATAACAACTTTTCGCTAGAGCTCTCATTATAAAGCAGGTTGAAAACACACCAAAATACAATCTTTTAAAACCCCTGTTCTCATTTAAATTCTTATCTGACATTTTTAAAGACACAAATGCAGCATTGAAAAAGGAAATGTAAACAAGTAAAAAAATCAAAAATACCATGCAGAAAATGTACCAGTGTTTCAATTAGATCAGTAGAATTACTGTTGAGTTATCAAACCTTTTTCTGACACCTGTGTCAAAGGAATATGTGTAGCATACTAGAAAACATTGACCTTATCTTACTTTTTTTGTTTTATGTTACGTTATCATATTTTCTTTTATTCTCTCTCTCTTTTTTTTTTTTTTTACTGTTACACACATTTTGTAGCATTGACACATTTTGCAAATTTGGAGAGTTTCTGCCACTCGATTGTTAAACTAAATTTGAGAGCTGCTGAAAAATATAAAATAATTTATTTTCTAAATCAAACCTTGCAACAAAGTGATTTGATTTGAAAAACAAACAGAAACAAACAAACCTTTTCATCTATTAAAGCAAATAAATTAGTAACTTTCATTAAGGTGATATTTAAAAAAAAATAATGTCAAAGTAGAAATGGTTTTCCCTCAGATTTTGAGATTTCCTAGAAAATAAATTTTAAAAAATATTGTACACAGTTCAGAGCCATATGGTAGTAATTTTATCATTATTGCTGCATGTAGGAATCAAATATAGAAAAAAATATCCTCCTGTTTTTGCTGAAAGAATAAACAAAAGCGTGCCAAAGCATAGACAGTGGGATCAGGTGAGACCCCAGCAAGTTTGCAGATGATCCGAGCTGTGTTGTGCGGTTGACATGTTTGATGTGACCACTGAGCTCAGCAGCTCCATCTACAAATACCAGGGCTCCTCAAAAGAAGTGTGGGTAGGTCAGCTAAAGTTTTGATCCTGCAATCTGCTTGATGTTTCTGCACTCAAGCAACATTCATCCTCTTGCTCTAAGGTGAGCATGGTTCATATATTTATTCAAATTTGCACATATGGAAAAAAATGGAGGACAGGTCTGCAAGCAATATTCACCTGAGTGAGTAGTGGCAAACAGATATAAGAGCTAAATTTGGAAGGTAAAGATCCTGAGAGTTATAAATGAATCATTGTTTTTTTCCTGCTGCCATTTGCATCTTGATTGTAGCCCAGAGGATGTGTCAGATAAGAAGAAATAAAGTATATGAAATCTTGAGTGAATCTTCATGCCATTGCATCTGACATGGTGATTGCTGTTGGAAGCAGGTTAACGATAAAGTTCCTGGATTTCTGACTTCATAGCTCAAAACACCAGTGTTTTAGAAAACTGTGGCTGATTTTCTATCTGATGGGCTATGACAACGCTCTTGGTGAACTGGCCAGTAGCATGGAAGATTTAGAAGTTCATTTCTCAACAGTCACTAAGTTTTTAATCTTCTGAATGTAAAAAAAAAAAAAAATATATATTTTATATATTATATATTTATATATTTATATATTTATATATTTATATATTTATATATTTATATATTTATATATTTATATATTTATATATTTATATATTTATATATAGTATATATATGATATATAATATATAATATATAATATATATTATATAATATATATTATATAATATATATTTATTTATTTATATATATTTTTATATATATATATATATATAAAAATACCAGGAATATGAGTGGGGAGGGGCATTTCTCCTTTTGAGGTGTGGTGTTATTGGCTCAGTCTGATTCCCCTGTTAAAACTATTTCACCGGTAATGTAGAACAGACAATTTTAGCTCAAAAGGCCCTCTCTGGTGTTTTTGCTTACCTTGCTTTGAATGCATTGCTTACGAAAGATTCATGCATATTGAAATCTGAACAATTTGGGGTTTTTTCCTCAGGAAATATAGAGTTGGCAGCAGAGCAAGTGTGGTCCCTCCTTCCCCACAGTGTCCTCAAGTCTGCCAACCCAAGACCCTTCATTAAGGAGAGAAGGTGTCACTGTAGTGTTAAGGAGAACCCTACCAGAGAACAAGCTGAAATCTACATCACACAAGTAGTAATAACTACATAAAGCAAGAGGGGATCAAACCTTCCCCTTAAAAGGTCCAATAGATTATGTACCAACCTCCTCCATCCCCTTAATGTGGCAATCCAGGTCATTTGGAAACACATCAGGACCCTTGAAACTGTAAGCCTGACACGTACCTGAATAAACTGGGAAAAAAAAAGACAACCACAAAATATTAATGAACCGTGAGACAAATTCTGCATCTCCTGTGCCTTCCTCAGTGTTTGACTCAAGAAGCTTAACAGCTGCAATCACAAAATTAATTATTACTTAGAAATTTAAGTGTAATACTCTAATCTTAATGTTTGAACAAAAAGCCTTTAGTGTTCTAAATGTATATTTTAAAAAGCAAAGCATAAATTTTTAAAGTAATATCCACAGTAAATGACAAATTTGTCTTCTTGTAATAATTTCAGATCTCTAAATTAAGGATTGTGGCTTGAAGTAATAATAATATTTCACATATAGAGAGGCCATTCAGCTACAAGGGAAATAAAGTATTTTTTCTTGGCACAAGCATATACACACAGATGTAATTTTAACTACAGAATTTGATTCAGTGGTCATTCAAGTAAATTCAGGTTATTGGTGCTTCAGCAATACTGACCATTTAGAGTCCTCAGCCAGCATGTTCTTCTAGGAACTGCAGGAATAAGAGAATACAAGAAATAATCTGAAAGCAAACTAGAGAAGGAAAGGGATAGAAGAAATCTGTCCTCTAACATGTAGATAGCAGAGGTATCAAGGTATTTGAAGATAATCTGCAGTCACAGAGGTAAATAAGGAATCTTCCCTGGCATTTCATGTCTACTTATTGATAGGACTGGGAAAAAAATTATATGGATTTTCAAGCCCCAAAATATGAGAGTTGTGCCCCAAAACATTCTTGCCTGTTTTCTTACTGGAATGCTTGACAGAGTAAATACCCATGTCCTGCCTCATGTCTTCAAGTTTCCAGTGAAGTCAGTGTCAAATTAAGCTGTTTTGGGACTTCATCCATTTTTCTGTCTTACTCAACAATGCTACACAGGGTGACCTGCGGCTTAGAGTAAAGGAATTTGTTTTCCCACACTGTCATGTTCCTTTACCATATAATTAACATGGGAATTTTTCTATGTCAATAGTTGCCCATTGGTTTGCCATTCCAAACAAAATATTCAGCTATTGATCAAAAATCCTTTCTCATTCTATAGCTTTCTTTAGATTAACTTAAAGAAAAATTTGACATTAAATTTCAAGCAGACTTTGTGGGGTATTCTTCTTTAATACCACTTATATATACTTAACTTTTAGTCATCTATAAACTCACTTACCTTCCCTGTTCTTCTGCAATATCAAGCCAGCATAGATGAAGAGATATTGATTCTCATCTAAAAAAATTCCACGAACTGTGGAAAGTTTATTGCATAAGCATGATCCAAGATCTCCAGCATATTAAAGATATATAAAACTGTTATTTCCATTTTATTGATTTACCAATGTGAGACTTAGATATTTTAAATAGGAACACTAATTTGGGGATTTTCACTAGGGGCACTTTCAGACTATAGCCCATATTATGATAAGATGAGCAATGATAAAGTCTTAAAGGAATTTTCCTTCATGTTTAGAGAAACATTAATGCTGAAGGTCTGGTTATAATGGACTGGAGTTAAAATTATTTGTATGTAGAGCATGCAAAATCCCAGGTAGTTCCTACACTCCGATGGAGTGTGAGAAAAGGAGACATGGTTGCTCAAGAAATCATGCTAAAGACATCCAAAAAGCACAACTGCATAAACCTATTTTGCCCTCTTAGCTTCATATAGACCACAGTAGAGTTTGAAGTGAACAAAGACTCAAAAGTCTTCAAACAGCAGCAGCATGCCCTGGATGGGCTGGACACAGAAGAAGCAAAAGCTAAAATGCCACAGTTCACATGTTGAACAGCTTTTTTATTCTTTCTGTAGTAGAAGGCATTTATTTTTCCTATCCTCTTTAATGGCATATGCACCCCCAAATTTGAGTCAAACATGCACAAGGCAGTAGTTTCAAGGTTGTATCCTCAAATCAAAGACTTGTAACAGTGATGAATTAACCTCACCTAACTCCAGATATATAAAATGGAGTTGCCTGCATCAGAACTTTTTCTCCAGGCTCTTAATATAGTCAATGAAGAACTGGTCAACAGAATTTACATTGAACCAAAGGTAGCTGCCTATTTAAGGAGGTGAATCACATCCTGAAGTCATTGACTACAAAAATTAGCTCCCTGTTATCTATGACAGGAACCCAGGGTGATTTTCTCAGATGTACAGTGTAGATACTAGCTCCTGAAAATCCTAATTTAGAATATTTTACAGTCATACTGATTTCTCATTAGAGCTTTTTTTTCCACTCTAAGCAGTTACAAGACCCATCCAGGTTTCAGATACTAGCTCTCAGCTATTCCACTCACACGACATTAATGGGTAATTATCATTCAGTAGACACAGTAAAGTTTAGTCTGTAAAATATATGTGGAGAAGTTGACGCAGTTGCATCCATTTATGCCTGTACCAAGCAAAATATCTCAGTGTCCAACATCATTATTCAGCATACGCATCTTGTGGCCAGTGAAGACATCAATTCTACAAGATTAGCTTGTAAAGCAGCTGTGTTAAAAAGGCCTGTTTCTGATCCCTCATTAAGTCAGTGCTAAGTCCCCTTTAGTCAACAGAGGCATGACAGTGTGAAATATAAGGGGGCAGAGGTTGCAAGAATAAACATTTTTTTCATGTTTTCTAAATTGAAGGTCCCTTTTGTCCTTGTGAAAAAAGTATAAATAGACTGATGATTAAGGGAGTTAATAAATTGAATCTGTTATTATAGTGTTCTGCAGTTTATCAAGTCCAGTTAAAACTGAATGCAGTTGTAATTACATAAAATATTTTGTATTTATAGTGTAACTTGAGCACAAGTGGCAAATCAAACCCCCCCATATTTGCTCCATTGTGCAAATTTACACCAGTTACAGCAGAGTTTTACCAGGCAACACCTCATGGTGATTTAGGTACTATTCATAAACACAAAATCTACTTTTGTCATCTTCATTTCCATTTGAAATTAACTTCATATGCCAACTGAGTACCTACAATCATTAATATGTAGCTTATACATATGATATTATAATGTGCTTCTGTGTAATATGGTAAACAGGAAAAATAAAGGCTACTTGTTCAATTTTAGTTCATGAACTGTTCTCCAACAGTTGACCCTCCCCACTTACCTCCTTTCCAAAAAGGAAATATTAATGTGTTTTTATGTTCACTTGGCCCACTCTTATCCAGTAGTTTTCTGATTAATACATTGAACCCTCCTATTGACTTTTCCTTGAACTAAAGAAGTAGAATTTTTCTTTTTCTGTAATTGGTGATAAGCATGTGACTTGACTTACTCTAGCAAAATGAATGTGAGGATTTAATGTGTATATGAATTGTATTGCACAATGAGGTATGAGTGAGTGCAATACATTCACTACACAGCAGGTGGGATATTAAGTCCTAGAAAAGAAAGTGCTGTAGTTGAAAAATAAATAAAAATATTAAAAAAACCCCACCCTTAATAAATTGAAAGAATATTAAGTGACAGCTAAGCTAGAAGCAAGAGTTGGCTCACATCCCAGAATGTCTATGAATGTCTTTGTATGAGTTTTCAAATCTACAGTAGTCTTCAGTTGTTAAGAGCAGTGAAAAAACAGGTAAAAATCAAAATACAAAGTGAGTAAACTCCTACATGAAGCAACGAGTGAGGGAAGGAAAGGGTTGCTGTGGATAGTGAGAAAACAATTTAAATTCTAATGAAAGCATGAAATATAAAAGATTCAAGCCCACCATTGGGCACTACCTAAGCAAAAAATGTCTGCATATCAGAACAACAGAACATGAGGATGTAAGAAAAGCCAGAGCTGGTACCAGCTTCCCAGAGAAAGAAGGTAAATCAAGGTATTTAGCAAATGAACATTCTGTGGACCATTTCACAGAAGTATCCTGAGAAATTTGGCTCACTCGGGGTAGGACTCAGTTCAAGATTTTGATGCTGAAGGGTGAGAACCGACACATGAGCAGGTTCTCCATGATAATAAGGAAAGATATACTCACTACAATAAACAACTACCAGAAAGAATTTAGCTGTAACAGCCAGTCGCTATCTGTTTCAGGATCTCTTCTCCCAAGTAACAAGTGATAGAACAAGAGGAAATGGCCTCAAGTTGCATCAAGGCAGGTTTACATTGAATATTAAGAAAAATTTCTACCCAGAAATGGTTGTCAGGCATTGGAACAGGCTACTCAGGGAAATGGTTGTCACTATTCCTGGAGGTGTTTAAAAGACATGTAGATGAGGTTCTTATGGACATTGTTTAGTGACAGTGTTTGGTTAACAGTTGGACTTGATGACCTTGAGGGTCTCTTCCAATCAAAATGATTCTATGACTCTATTATTCTGTGATTCTATGAGCTGTTTTGTTTTCTAGACTTCTGTGAATACCTGGATTAGCTCTCTCCTGCATATCACAGGAGGTTTGACACTTCAAGCACACGTAGACACCTATAAGCAAAGGTCTAAATTTAGTTGTCTTCCCTATAGCTCACTCCCCCCATCCTTGTGGAGCCTGTCTAGCTATACGGTCATTAATGAGAACCATGGTTTATGTTCTTCTGATAAGGAAGTTTAGCTTTGGTGATGCTCATGCCTCTCTGAATCACTGGTGCTTCCAAGAGTTCGTAGGTCTAGGTTCATCCTAGGAGCAACAGCTGTAGTCTCAGCGGTTTTGGTTGGCAGGTAGTAAGCAGAAAGTAGTTACTTATTATTTTTAATAAGGACTCAGTGTTAGGAAAAACACTCCATGGTGTCGGGCAGCTGTTGAGGGGTGCTAGTTTGTTACCAGGCATCACTCTTTTTGCATGCTTCTCCCAGAAGACTTAGAATCATAGAATCATTTCAGTTGGAAGACACCCTCAGGATCGAGTCCAACCATAACCTCATCTAACTCTAGCACTAAACCATGTCCCTAAGAACCTCATCTAAACACCTTTTAAACACCTCCAGGGATTGTGATTCTATTATTTCTCTGGGCAGCCTGTTCCAATGCTTGGCAACCTCCAGAACCCCTGGCCAGGAAAGCAGGTTACTCTTTGAAAGCAGCTTTCAGTCTGTGATCCACAAGTCATGCCACCGAATGCAGACCAAGTGAATATTTGCTGTCTAGTCTCAGTAATCATTGAGTTCCCTCACTGAACAACAGAAGTGCCTGCAGCATGAGATTTATCTCCACGTTACGGACCTATTTTAGGATGGGATGTAGGAAACAGGAGCTCACACATACTTTGCTTTTAGCAACTCAGCCTGTCTGTTTATCCTGGGACTGTCATTATGGTCTCTGCTTTATTACATTAACTCAGCAAAAGCATACACATGTGTCAAGTGCTTCAGTGAATAGACTTAAGCACATGATTAACTTTGAGAGTGTGCTTAAGTACTTTGCTAAATCAGAGCTTCTATGTTTTCCCCTCTCAGTACATCTGGTCAATTTGCATATATTTTCCATATAAAGAAGTTCATAATCAGAAAAAAAATGAAACTATTTCCATGCTTGCACACTCAGTGGTACTGCTGGCGAAGCTAAGTTAAGCAATTCCCTTTCAGCCCTTTTCCCCTGCCCTACAAGTTTTTCAGCTGGTTGTTCCAACAACTGCAAGCATTGGGGTCTATGGGAAGCTATTTGGTGAACTGGACTAGGGCAATATTTAAGAAGAATAAGTATAGTTTTGGTGAGTTGTGTTATTCTGGATTTGTTAATGAAGTGCTATGCAACCTGGCTGCACAAACTGCTGACAAAACAAATACAGGAATATGTGATCAGATTTGGAAGGTGCTTAAACTGGCTTAAACTCTTTGTTGGTTTACAATGTTCTGTGCTATCACAGATTCAGAAGACCTTGCACTACATGTTCATTCCAGAGTAGTGTTTCTTGTATAAAATAAAAAAAAGTCATCTTTAGTTCTTTCAAAGAAAATAACAGAATTGAATAGTTTCATTTTCAGCTGAACCCCTGAACTAAAGATATTATTCTGTGAACAAAGTATCATGCAGAATGTCTTGCGATTATATTAATTGTTTGCAAACACCTAGAATGAGAATGAAGCACAAGAAAAGTCCTGTATAAAGCTCTAATTCTATACAAGTATTTTTATTTTTTCTGGGTTAGGTGAACCTTTTTTTCCATAATGACAATTTTGTTGTGTCATCAAAGACAGAAGAGCAAAAAATTAGTGCTCTTAAAGGTTAATTCCTATCTCGAGTCATATGTGACATAGCTGAGAAAATTAATCACTGCAGAAAAAACAGAGCATTTGGTAGCAATACAACTCTTCCTCTGCAGAAACCTAGGTCAGCTAGATCAAGAAAACATTATTGTATTGAGACAGTTCATGAGAGCTGGAGACGTATAAAGACCTGATGTTCTCTGCTGTCTCTGCAGCCCTGACTAATCTCGGTTCCTCAAACTATAGTATTGCCCACCCATAGACCTCTGCTTTTTATTAAAGCATTTATCTTTGTGGAATTTCTTTGCTGTCAAAAAAATAAGATTAGATAATAGCAGACCTGAAGCTGATAAGAAAAATATTGTTCAGTTCTAGTAATTAGTTTATGGTTTGATAGCCCATTACTGCTTAATGTTTTACTTTCCTACCACCTGAAAACCAATAACTTCTTCACTAGTGACACATGAACTTACTTTACAGCTTCACATTGGTGAGACCCGGAACTCAAAATATTTGTACAGAGCCAATTAATAATTTAATTCTGGAAAATATTTGTAAGGATTTCATTAGACCTAATTCCCTCTGAAATCTGTGATATTGTCTAGGGACTTTGTTTCTTCATTTACCATGTATTATCATACACTATAAATTTAGCTGACTTATTTTCTAGTGTTGGGAAAGACATATAGACCAAAAATGTAAACCTGAGTATCTTTTTTTGAACCTGAATTTCAGTTTCAACCATCTAAAGGAAGCATTTTCTCTCTCAGAAATTCTCCTCCACAAACATGACATAAATTTTAGTAACTGACAATGATAACAGGGCTTTGCACGTGATTAACAGGTTATAGCAAGTAAAACCTGGGAATATTCCCATCTTGTTATAATTGCTCTCAGCTGAATGGGATGTAGATACTTTTTAACTGTTATTTTTAATCAATGCTTTTATCGACCAGTTATGTGTATATAATACAGTCCAAAGAGTCCTAAACTCATAGCTTGGAGTCCAAGGAGAAATAATGCCTGAAAAAGGAGGCAAATTGACTAAACAATATATTCTTGCTGTGTGGTTTCCAAGCAAGATGATGAACAGATAATGGACAGAATAGTTTAAGCTTTAATTACTGTCTACAAACCCATTTTAGACAGAACCTACAAACCAAAATCTTGAAAGGTTTTCCTGCTCTTTTCTACACAGCACTTTTAAAGCTCAGAATGCAGAAAAAGTGGAATTGATTTGAACAAAAATACTTTGGCTTCTTTATCTGATAATGTGATCCAATGGATTGGTTGTTGTCACAATATTAACATTTATGAACCGTTGCCTACAACAAGACAAGGTAACCTAGTGTTTTCCTACTTTTTAGGTATAAACAATTGATTGGTTTAGCAGTTATTATGGTTTGGTACTTCTGGGTAAATATTGTCCACTTGAAAACTTGAGAATAACAAATTATAAACAAAGCTGGATAATATCTCTATTGTTGTATCTTACGATATGATTAAGCTCACAGTACTATTGACTAAAACTCCCCAGATTTTTCATTTTTGTTTGCACAGCATGCAGAGTTTATCCCCCTTGCTGATTTAATTACCTCTTGTTGTATTTATGCTGACATTATTATGAGATAATAGAAGAATGAAGAACATTGTCGGTTACTTTCAAAGACAATGGAGTTAATCTATGTGGATAATGGAAAAGGTGATTGAAAGATGTATTGTTTGGGAAAACAATTAACACAGGCACCTTAACCCCTAAATGGGTTATCTTTTGTAAATCCTTGAGTCATAGCAAACAAACCGAGTTAACACATCGTTATTTAGTTCAGCTCAATTAGAGTACAAAGTAATTGCTGAGAAGATGCTTCATAAGAAACAACAGGCAGTGCAAGCTGATATTAACTTCCACAGCGGCATCTCACCATGAGCAGTGAAAGAATCAGAAGGGCACTAATATACCGTGGAAAGGGACGCGAAATGCGCAGTGCTGAGTTTGTGTGAATTGGCTGAGTAGAAATTGATACTTTTCATGCCCCTTATAAAGCAGCGTTCCTCTGAGGTTTTTCTGAAACTTCCAGATGGAAGTAGAGTCACGCAAAACACTAAAACATGATCTACTATGTGCAGAAATGGTAGTAACAGCAAACTGTAGATTTTCTCATATTTGAGATTCCTCCCTGAAACAGCATTCCTTTCAGTCTTGCTGCTCTTCACAAGCAATCTGGAAGGCCAGTATTGATGAGTACCTCTCCATTGAGCTAGAGCAGATGAAGTTCTGTAGGATGACCCTGAGTCTCCAGGAGAAGTTAGGATGACAGGACACCTTCTCAGTATGTCAACTGCACTAAGCAAGTAATATCTTTGGATCTTTTCAAAGAAGATCTTTGATTTGTTTTGTGTTGCCTGGAGTGAATTTGTCCCTTTGAAAAATCAGATCCATTCTTTGTCTCAGGAAGGTTCCCAAACACAAGAGACATAAAATCATGGGGAAGTGAGAAAAAGCTTTGCCTGCAGTTTAACAGAAGGAGAATTCTACAGAAAAAAATACAGAAAAGAAAGGACATACATGCCTGTGCAGACACTTTAATTGTCATTATTGTTTATTTTGTACTTCATCCACAAATTTAGAAAGAAAAAGTCACCAATATGAGACTTTGACCTAAACTGTGGTTTAAGTATTTAAAAAATCCAACTGCATTCATTTTTATTGTGAGTTTTTGCTTAGTAGGTTAGGTTTTGTTTGGTTGGTTTGGTTTGGGGTTTTTTGTTTGTTTTGTTGTTGTTGTTGATTTGGTTTGGTTTGGTTTGGTTTGGTTTGGTTTAGTTTGGTTTGGTTTGGTTTGGTTTGGTTTGGTTTGGCTTGGTCTGGTTTGTTTGTTTCTTTTAATAAGCTAACTCTTGATGGAGGAGAAAACGACAGAAAACCTGACAGTTTCCTCTTAGCCTTATTTATTTGATGTTTAGTCTTTCAGGACATTGGTGAATGAGTGTATGGTTGTTCATGAAATTTTTACCTACTTTGACAGTATAAAACTCAGGTGGATATTTTGTGTTATTTGTTTTAATTGTGTTAATTGAGAATTAATTGTCTTGTTAATTTATGTTAATTGAGAAATGCATCTTTGGAGGACACCATCTCCAGACCCAAAACAAGAGTCTAAATTAGGGGATACCTCAATTCCTAGAGAAGTCCAGTTCTGCTCAATTGTGTATAAGGGCAGTCTAGAGAGATGGATATCTACTTCTTGGCTCAATTAGACAACAGGAATCCCAGCTGTTCTTGACATTGTTACTTTAACAAGTGTATCGCCTTTATTTAGTAATTATTATTAAATATTTGGGCTGTGGGGCACCATGTTTGACAAGATTAAGAAGTAAAAGAAGGACAGGACTAGGAAACAGGACTAGGAAGATGTTGAGATTACTGAATTCCCTGCAGTTCTATTACTCAGATAAAGAAACATGGTCCAATGAGAACTCATTGACCACAAGTCCCCAGAAAACAAGCCCAGAAAGCTGAAGGATGAGATTAAAGACATTTGCAACACAGCTGGGCTTTCACAGGGCATCAGTCCAGCCGAGTGGTCACCTCCATAATAATAATCTTAATTCCTACTATCTGTAAGAACCTTGAGAGAGGTTCTCCTCCCACTCTGCTCTGCCCTGGTGAGACTGCACCTGGAATATTGTGTCCAGTTCTGGGCCCCTCAGTGCCAGGACAGGGAACTGCTGGAGAGAGTCCAGTGCAGGGCAACAAAGATGATGGAATGGAACATCTCCCTTATGAGGAAAGGCTGAGGGAGCTGGGGCTCTTGAGCTTGGAGAAGAGGAGACTGAGGGGTGACCTCATTAATGTTTACAGATATATAAAGGGTGAGTGTCAGGAGGATGGGGCCAGGCTCTTCTCAGTGACAACCAGTGATAGGACAAGGGGCAATGGGTACTAACTGGAACACAGGAGGTTGCACTTAAATATGAGAAGAAACTTCTTCTCAGTGAGGGTGCCAGAGCCTGGACCAGGCTGCCCAGGGAGGTTGTGGAGTCTCCTACTCTGGAGTCATTCAAAACCCCCCTGGATGCCTCCTTGTGTAACTTCATCTGGGTGTTCCTGCCCCAGCAGGGGGATTGGACTAGATGATCTTTTGAGGTCCCTTCCAATCCCTAACATTCTGTGATTCTGTGATCTTCATACCCTGCCTCTTAATTACCTTGTAGCTTTTTGGAGACTTGCCCTTCGTTTTTGGAGGCTTCATCTCTTGAGACCTAGATTGAATATTTCCTGCACAGAAGAAAAATTGTACTCCATCACGTTATACTACTACTGTTTCCCAACTGTTACATGAAAATCAGTATTGTAAAGTGTTCACCACCACATATTTGGAAACTCATGAATGCTTCTGGTTAGTACAAGAAACATCTCCTAGCACAAGTATTGCTTCCACTCATGTTCTTCCACAGACCCTTGTCTAAAGGATGGGATGCCAAAGGAGGTATCAGGTAGTTAAATACTAATGCCAGAAAATTTTAGAGATGGTAAATCTCCAGCTCAAGTGTATCCCAAAGAGAAAATACATTCATAATTACCACTTGCACACTACTGTAGCTGTGTTGAACACTTGATCCTCAGAAGCAAAAGCTAAGAGGAGGTACTTTGATGGACATACGTAACCTCCACTATGTCGCAAAGCACAGATTTTCACATAGCCAAGAATAGCCAAAAAACAAGAACAGGAGAAATAATTATTCCCCAAAACATAAGTAAACACACCTCACTACAAGACCTCATTGCCAAATTAGAAGTGGAAATACTGACAGAACTTCAGCTGAAGCGAGGTAAACATCTCTGTAGACTATTACAAAATCACTCTTTATCCTTCCTGCATTTTAGCCACAAAATGAAGCTGGGACTTAGTTACATTAAAAGAGATTGCTATATATTTTATGCCATGCATTAAGAATATTTTACACTGGAGATTTTAAACAGCATATTAAAAAGTACTGAAATCACTCATACCAATTGGCTATGGTATAATTGAGCTCTATAAAAATTATTGAAATACTTTTGCAACTATAAGAAGTAATATAAATAATAAAGTGACATAAATCTTCTTTTCACTTCCCACTCTAGAAGAAACAAACTTTTTAGCATTTCCCTCTGTATTTTTTCCAGCCAGAAACATCATTGCGGAAAGAAGAAGTGTTTTCTTACTCTATCTGCAGACCATAAGATATATTTTTGTAAAAGAAAAGTAACAACAGATTTTCCACATTTCTGGCTTCAAAATTCCCCATTTCCTACTCACTCGTTACTGGAATTTCTTCCTTTGCTTTTTCTGTTCAGAGGAATGTCCATGTATGGGTAGTACTACATTCTGTGACTGCCTAAGAAAGGGTTTTTTTGGTGTTTTGGGGTGGCTTTGTTTTTTGTGGTGGTGGCTTTGATGCTATCTACAAAGAATGTGATCCAGATTTAGTCCCAAAGGTAACATGGTATGCCAATCCATACATCAGCAGATGTCCTTGTGAAGTTGACAAGGCTGTGCCAGTTGTGACCATGGGCTTGGAAGGAGACTGTTCACTCTCTGAGTGACAGACTCAGCTTTTCACCTCAATGATGGCAAGGGCACTCAGTGACCTACCATATAGTGGTGCCAACGTATTTCCATAAATGACCCAGGTATCCCCCCTGTAAAGCAATTATACCAGACACACACACAAACAATAACAGGGATTCTTTACACCCACAAATAAAATGTCATAGTGGCCCTGAGAATTCAATACACCACCTAATATGCTCCTGCAATACAATATATTTCATTTACAAGGCAATATATTACCCAATTTATAACCAATCTGTCATGCACATGAATCAATACAAATCATGAAAACACACATACATAACACACTTCGCATAATTGAGTTTTATGCTCCCTAGACTCTCATTACCCTGCCACAAAATGCTTGAAATAAATATTTCTTATAACTTTCAAGGTACAAACACCATCAGGGACATCAGGCCAGTGTTACACAACTTTCAAACACAAATATAATTCAGGATCAACTTTCAGAAAGACCATGAAACCTGGAAAACTTAACTGCAATTTGCAAACTGTATAAGGGATTTCTTCATGTATCCTGGCATATCAATTTTCCATGGAAAAAGTGAACAAACATAGATCATTTAGACTGAAACAGTCTTGAGTCCTTAAGGTCTAGATGAACATAGGGACTGGTATGATTGCACTTGATATCACTGTGAGACACAACTGACTATATGACATCCATGTGAACGTGATTAGTACATTTTAGAGCATGTTGTATGTCAATCAATAACATTACTCAGATTATCTGTGTAGATCTTGTTTGGGAAGAAGGTGAATGTTCCTAAACCAGTCTCTGTCAGAAGTTGTGAGTACATCTATCAAAAAAGTCTGGCATTTTGACCAGATGGAAAGAGCTCAGACCAACTGCCTGGCATAAAGTTTAATTTTTCTGCAATTGCTAGCTGATGCTGGATACCAGAGTGGGATTTTTGGCATGCATATGGATTTATTGAGAGCAGGAAGTATTCGGCTTTCATTAACAGTAATTCCATTTTGAATTAATCTGCTTAATTTTGATTGGCCTTTGATAGGAATTGAAAAAAAAAAAAACCACACAAAAATAAACAAACAAGCAAACAAACAAAAAAGCAAATGAAGAAAAAATAACCAGTCATAGTATAACAATTCCTTTGTTTCAACAAACACAAGTTTGGGTGCACTTCAGATAACCATAAAACTGTAGAAACCAGGGCTAAAAGGCAAGAAGTTCAGCCAGCAGCCCCAAAGTGAGATGACCTTCCCATGAGTCTTTCTGACAATTTTTGCTGCAATCGAGTTCAGTATTGTCAAGTCAACATATTCCCCAGGTTCACTTCCTAACATCTGATACCTCTTTTGCTGCAAGTTAAAGATGGGTATAGACTTTATTGTACATGTTTTTCTACCTTCTTTCACACACACACGACAGGATTGGGGTAATTGGAAGAAACTCCTGTTCTCGTTGAGGATATATTGTGCACTTAGAGATTCCAGCTAAGAAGGATGTCTCATCTCAGAAATGTAACGTATGTGCTAGCAATTGAGAATTAAGCTGTTGTTATTTTCTGAAGAACCTAGCTGCTATGTACACATGACAGACATTTCCAGGCATCTTTTATGTTCATTCTTTTTGTCAAGTCTTACTGAAGTTTTTCTCTTAATTACAGTTTTTCCAGTCAGTTCTCTTGTATTTATATATTGCATTAAAAAATGCAAAGTGTGCTTAAAATCAGCGATATCAAAGGTCTTTCTGACACATTTTCATGTAACATCTTTCAAAAAATGATTACGCTGCATTTATGTGTATGTGGTAAGAAGCTGGTGAACAACAGTGGATTGACAAGTGTGCAAATTTAATTTCTCTATGTGAAAACAGATACAGAGCAAGCAGCAACACTGTAAGCTTCTATCAAAATTCTCAGCCTATGTGCTACCCATATGATGGTGTCTGGGACTGCGACATGACATTTTTGAGTTCAGCACACATTTTGTCCCCAATCCTTGCACTTCTTTTGGGTCATTTTAGAGTACATCCCATCTCCTCAGTTTTGTGGCTTCTCCTGCTCCATAGCAGGAGACAGCAACAAAGATCAGACCTGTCACCCCAATTTAATTTACTCTTTTTACTTTTTCCTTGCAAATGCTCTCTTGATGGGCTTGAGGAATAAAATCTTGCCTCATTCCTGTGAATGTCATCGCCCCAACCTGTCATTCTGACTGTCACTTGTCAAGCCTATTCTGGCTCCCTGTTCTCTGTATTCTCTGAGAGTAAGAGGTAGTAGCTTCTTCTCTGTGACTTTCAAAGACTCCCAGAGGCTATTTGCAAAATTCTTGCTATCATAGGACAAAATTTCAGCCTGTCTTAGTAGACATGGATATTTCAAGTGGTCACCAGAGTTGTCACTTGTCCTGGGGGATGGATTCATGAAAGCTTGTCCAAAGTAGCTTCCTCATAGCAATCACACAGTAAAGTGAACCTTTGTTTGCTGTAGTTATTTTAGCACATCTTGTTGCAACATCATTTACTAGTAGTATTCTAAGATATTTTGGCAGACTTACCAGCATTGAGAGGAAAACTTTGAAGTTGGTTCCTGCAACCATCTAAACCGAGTATGTCTAAAAGGACCTTTAGATCAGCAAACATAATATTGGAATGAAATAAATAAAATCAAGTTATTTTCTTCTACCAAACTGTCTGGGAGATGTGAGAATCACTCTTGTAAATTAATCATTCTGTAGAGGCAGTTATCTCTCATAAAAAAAAAATATATATATATTTCTATCAGCATTAAGAACCCTAATGTCCTGCTAAGCATGTGTCTCTGTGTGTATTTTCTGTCCCACTCATTTGTGTCTGTGTCCTGGCTTCTGCTGGAATGAAGCTGATGTTCTCTCCAGTAGCTGGATTTGGAATGAGAACAATGTTGATGAGTTTTTTACTTGCACAAATGCCAAATGAATCCTATGAAAACAGAACTGTTTCTTGGAATGAGCCTTTTGAGGTCTCCAGTCCAGCATCCCCCACATCACAGTAACATGTCCAGAAGGAGATCAGATCAATTATTGTTTTGCATCACCAAATCCAAAAATTCTCTGTGGATGAGATGCCACTACCTCTATGGATGACCTGTTCCAGCACTGCATTATCCTCCTAGTGAAGGGTTTTATTAGGAGGAAATTTTTAAAAATTCTTTGAAAGTAAGCTCCCCATATTTTCAATAAATAGATGGAAGACCTTAATCTGTAGATTCAGTCTTTTTAAGTTAGAACCTTGCCAGTGAGAGTAAAGGGAACTACTGATGACTTAAATTCACTTAGGACTGAGCCCACCTTGGCCACCTTGTTAAACCAGAAGCTACTGGTGCAAGTCTGTCTCTTTTGAGAATTAAATGGTAATGCATACCTTTACCATAATAGCCCAACTCTTTGTGTTGCATGTTCACTCAGGAATGGGAGGCCTGAATTGTAGGACCCTCTTGGCTTCAGGTGTTTGAAACCATCTCTCTAACATCTTAAAGGGATGTTTTGCCCTTCAGGTTACAGAATGTTATTGTCAAAAGCCTTTTGCAACATTGTAGCCTGGTTATGTGGCTGAGTTAGTTACATGAGGTCAGAAACAGGCAAATAAAAAGTAAATTATGAATGTGATTAATGATAAAAAAAGATATGAAGCGTGTCTAGAAATGTGCCAAAGAGTGTTCTGGTGCTAAAACCTCAGACTGTTTCTTATGTTTATACATTAATGGACCATGTTAACATGCAAATGCTTTTTTTGTTTTTTTTTTTTTTACTATCTACACAAGGAGTCAAGGTGCCTAACAGTAGCCATAGCCAAAGTGCAAAGTCTAATCTCTGATGTGATTTACAGCTCAAAAACCGACGATAAAGGTGCTACAACCCTCTAAAATTGATTGTGTATCTGGGAGGGGAAGTAGTACCTCATTTGTCCTTGTTCATTTCAATAAACTCAGAATTAGTCACACAATTTAGACTCAAATTTCAACATGTTCATTCATCATGGTTATGGCAGTAGTGGTTTTAGGGTATATTGGAATGTATCTGATCACATTACTTTGAAGTTTTCATTAGAACCCCATCAAACAATTACATACTCATTTTGCTTATCTGACTGACAGCAGCATAGAATTGCACCACTAAGATTGTTCTGGTCAGGAGACATAAATAAGACATTAGCAATTTTGTTTGGTTTTTTTTTTTTTTCCCCCATGCAAAGAAAGATTTCCTGCAGTTTTCAAATACAGAGTCACTGAATTTGGTGTCCAGGCCAAACACAGGTATTTGCATTTTACCCTGCTTAAATTCTCTTCCAAATGTCAAATGGATATTATATTCTTCAGTCTTGGGCTACTGAGAAAGATTACAGTACACCAACAAAGAGCCAGGAGAATCCACACACTAAGGTCACAGGTGAAAACTCTCATTTCTGGGCTGTAGATCTGGAGCCGCAATCTTTGAGCTGCCTGCCTTTAATATAGTAGACTCCTTATTATCTCAGTTATCTAGACAGTTGACAGAATTCCCTTTATAGGCCAAGGAAAATCTCCAAGTTGCAGACAAAAAAAAACCCCAAACCAAACCAACAGAACAATCAACAAACAAACAAACAAAACCCCACAAACCACCAGCCCCAAATTGGAAAATATTTGCTTATTTTAGAATACAGTAGGTAGCCATAGCTCAGACAATCACAAAAGGAAAATTTGGTGTACTGCTCCTTGTATTAAATAGTCTACTTTAATAAAGAGTTGAATTTAAAGCATATAAGTGGTTATTAAAATTACCTCATTCATATATTTCTTAAACATTTCTATATGCTTCATGTTACTTTCTTTTGTGAACGTTTACTAATTGACAATGGGGAATGACACGCTGTTTAAATGAAGTTAATAGAAGAGCCCTCATAATGTGGTCATTATTTTTCTCTCCTGGTATATATTGGTAAGTGTTCCCATTTTTTTCCAAACTGTTGCCTTTACTTTGCTGATGTATGTCACAAAAATAGGAGTGTCGGGAACTTGCTAAGGAGAACAGAGTACAGTGCCTGCTTTTGATGCCAAAAATAGTCAGTTTAAGAAGCAAAGAGTAGCATAAAATGGAAATTAAAATCCAAATGCAAATCTTTTTCAGAATCATATAGCTCAGCTTTTAAAAAACTCTGGATGAGGTCAGAAACCTGACATCCCACATGCTCCATATTTTATCTTTCTCTTAGAAAACAAGGCAAGAAATCTCTAATATCTCTGACTAAAAGTTCAGCCCAGCTCCTGGTGATCAAAGTTGTTAATAGTACCATGTGAACAAATCACCAGACAAGCATCTCTGTGTTCAGATTAACAATTTGAGAATTAGGTATGCTAACCTCTTTTTGTTAGAGAGACCTTTGGTCAAACATTTAACTTCTCTACCTTTCAGACTTCCCGTCTCCAATATCAAGCTAATCTTACTGCAAGGTTTGTAGGAAGTGTCATGAATAATTTCAACTTGCTTTAAAAAATCTCAAATCAAAACTCAGCAACTTATTCTTAATATTACTAATAAATTTGAGGAAATAAGCTCATCTTCCACCTTGTCTGGAGCCATAAAAAGCAAAATAGGACAAAATATTTTCAGGAGTGATATTTAGCTGGGTGAGGCTGAGAGCAGCACAATATATTTTATCCAGCAGTAATTTAAGCAAAATCAGAGTGCACTAAAAGACCAAATAAGCTTGGTAACAAGGTGACAATCTGTAAAAGCCATGGTACTGTATTAAGACTGATATGTGGCATGGAGAAGGCAAGGGGAAATATAAATAAGAATGTGACCTAAAGTGCCAAAACTTCAATGCATTTTAGTTTTCAGCCTCATAAAGATTTATCAGTCATCACTGTTGGTCCCCTTAGACAAGCAAGAAGCATGGATTCTCCTACATTACTCCTGAAAACATCACACAACTTAATTTTATTTTCTTGATGAGTTTTCTCTTGGACAAAAGAAGCCATTAGCTAATCAAAGTGAGTTTGGTGGTTGTTTCCTGATTTCTAGTAACAAAATATCCTTATCACAGATTCCAAAACAAGCAATTAGAAATTATTTCTAATTTGAGTTTTCTGTGTTCTAAGCAGTGTCTCTGTCTGCAAATGCCAACAGTAATGCGCTACCAGTTTTAATCTCTTGCCAGAAGTGTAAAAATGAATCCCAAGAGTTTTGCCTTTCTGGGTCCTCAGAACTCTGAACCTGTAAGGCCAATGCAATGTTTATTTAAACAAAGAATTTGACTCAGAAAGTTAGGACATAAAACATAGTAATCCCAATATTAAAATTATTAATTGATATAACTCTTATGTAATTAGAAAGTAAAAAAAAAAAAAAAATGTATCTTTAGACATGGTTCTTTTAGGGAGTTTGGGATTTACGTGTTTGTGTTAGTATTTTCTCTTGAGTTTTGGTGGAGACACAGGTGTCTCTAGGGCATAAAACCAATTTTAGAGTGAACAGACTCATCCTCTTCCTGTGCATTCCTCTTTTGAAAGCTAGAAAGAGAGCACAGGATGATTAGGCTCCCATATGAAGTTTCTCCATTATGTGTCTAAAGAGAGATTGACCTTTATAAACAAAAAAACTTAAATTTATCTCACTAATAGAACAGAAGAGATCCGGTCTTTGCAGCACACATCATTTCAAAAATAGCGTTGCTCCTCAGTGTATGTAGATTTAAGAAACAGCTATTAATAACCATATTTTTTTTTCCCCTGAACTATTTCTAATTTCATCAGTACCGAGAAAAGTTTCTCTCCAGTCATGTCAAAATGTGGAATTCAGCCTGATGATATAACGATCAATTTCTCTTATAAAATATTTTCAGTCTTCTTCATCATGTGCCCTTCATGAGAGCATTAATTAGGAGCATAAGGCTGGAGAAACTGTCAATGTCATCAAATCCAGACCAAATTATTGCAGCCAATTACCGCATACGACCCTGTTGACAAGTCCTCATATTCTGTTTCAAGGAAGTCAAATTTTTGTCTACCATGCCTTCAGTCAGAGGCTGTCCTAGAATTTTACAGCTCCAGAGTTTAGAAACTTTATCTGAATATTCAGCTTATATATGTTCTCAGGTTGACTATCTTAGAACTAGAGGACTGTGTTTCTGTCCAGTGTGAATTAGATGGAGCAGTCAATTAGAGATCAGAATAACTGGAGTTGAATTAATATAGACTGTTTTATACTAAGTGTCACACAAGGTGAGCACAATGACATCCTTCCTGACATATAATTCTAACATTAATGGATTCTGGATTTACTATTCCCTTACTTGTCCTTCTTTGCAGAAGCAGGTCCGTGATCCTTTGGAGATCCCAAGGAATATGAGACCAGATGATTCTAACCTCATTTCCACAGTAATTTTCAATGATTCCATGAACAGCAGAAAACACGAAGTTTGGTGTTTCATCCTCTGGGATGGGCTGAATAGCACATCAGAAAACTTTAAAGAAACATGGTCCAGACTTTCATGAAGACAACCATTTTCAGTCACTGTTCCATGAAGTTAGATAGGGGGAGTTAAGAGAAAAGCATCTCCAAAGTTGTGTCTTCTCCAGGAATATGTGCTCCCCTCTCATACCTGACTCCTGAGTTGTGAGTAGTAATAGAGAAGAGATACTTAAAGCCAAACAATGACGAGAATAAAAGAACTAAGAATAGAAGGAAAATAAGGTATTTGTACTTCCCACAAGCATGGCAAGGGGCATCCTGTCTCTCCATTCCTTTCAATGGTGTTTAAATGGTTAAGGATATAGCACATCCCCTAATTAAGAAGGCTTCTTCAATTCAGGTAACCCAAAACTGAGTTGTCCACATTGATATTCCTTTATTTAATACCTTTGTGTTAGCCTGTTGTGTGTCGTGGTTTATCACAGCAAGGGGGATCTCGGATGTGGGATGGGTCTGAACACCAGGTGCTATAAAAAAACATAAACAATACAAAATGTCATCTCAAAGTGGCTGAGTTTTGAATTTTTCCAATTGCTTTTAGAAACAGAAAATAGACATTTTCAATCTTTCATGGTTCGATGCCTGTGTGATGATTGCACTGGAATAGCAGTTTTTCATAATAGGCATGTTGGGGGATTTGTTTCAGTTTTACCTGTTTTATTGTGGGAGAAGCAAATTTAAATAATATTTTTAGGATTGCAATATCAAGCACACACAACAACCTTTCTCAAGCATCACGATACCACATTTCGTTATGTGAAAAATTCCCAGCTTGCTCTGGGGATGTGGCAAGATCATATAAGGAGGAGGCTGTGTCTGTGGGATTCACTGCAGCCTTTGAGGGACATAAAGTTTATCAGGAAAATAACTATATGATCTTTCGATGTCCCTTCCAATCCCTAACATTCTGTGATTCTGTGAAATCAGAGAACAGCTTCCTCTCAAAGACAAGTTGTGCTTGAATGTTTCTTTCTGGACAGGTTCTCGCTTCTGTAAATACACTTGTGGTCATGGCAAGTGGCTTCTTCTGTGATCATTATTCCTTACATGTTCTTCATTTTATTCCTTATGTGTTCTTCATTTTCTGGGTGCTGAATTTTAAGACCCTGGTTTATACATAAAACCCATGGCAGAATGACATGGAACTCTCAGAGTCTCATTGAGTGGTGCTCTTACTTTCATCTATCCTTCTCTTCTGAAGGCTGTAGGGTCAGATGAACCTCAAAACAAATTAATAAATGATCTCATAAGTGTGAAAATGAAAATCTGACAAACCCGAAACTTCTTCCCACGTTTCTAAGTAGATACTGATGGATCAAAACCACCATGATCAAACCTTTGTTTGTCTGCTTCAGATTAGTTTTCATTCTCAACCTCACCACAAGCAGTATGGAAGTAGGACTTATTTCTCTCATTCATTTTAACGAGAAACTTCATGTGGAGGAAGGGAAACAAAATGACATCATTATAAAAACTTTAGGCTTGGAGAAACTGTACTTGAAAAAATGAATAGTCAGATAATTTTGGAGAAGCTCTGCATGTGACATTTTTGTAAATAGATTACAAAAGCACTACAGAGGATTTGACATTATTAACACTAAAAATATTACGAGAATCTAATCCTGCAAGATGCTGAGTCTATGGGAACATGCAGCATTTGGCAGCTCTCAGGAAGCTCTCAATAACTCTTTGATTCAGGCTTAAAGTGCTGTGATCCTGAGTTGCCCATTAAAGACGCACTAAATGTTTCCACTAAGGGAAGTCCCAATTATGTGGTTTTATATAGAAAAAGGGAAAGTTAATGAATGGAAATGTAACAGCTCTGACGCTGCTGAAGCACTAAGCTGTCATCCTCATAACTTTCCCTGGGAGATAAATATGCTCCTTCTAGCTTCTCAGAAGTTATTATTGCATCTGATTTACAGGCAGTATAAAGGTAGAGAGGGGGAAAATCAGCAGCAACATTTTCAATATAATGAAAATTTTAAAAGCATTTTGTTTTTGTTTGGTTGTTTTTTTTTTTTTTTAATGAACAGAAGTGAAATACTATATTTATATTTAAAAAAAAAAAAAAAGAAAAAAGAAAAAGAAAACGAAAACATGGATTGTAAACTGTTTTGTGTCCAATGAAATAATCATGTTGGGTAACATACCGGGGTATCATGTTAGAAAATTCCTTAATGCAAAAGCAGTATTAATTTCAACTCAGACTTTTGACGTTCACAGCTGTCCTGTAGAACACAATAAAACCACACTGGTTTTAGTCCTTCCATTTGGAAAAAGAGACCAGGACAAACTGGAGTGGGATGAAATTACAGGCTGAATTTCAAGTAAATTGTTACTGGAGCATGTTCAAACTGTACCCTGTTTCAGTTGCCTGTATTACAAGGGAAAGATTCACGTTCTGGAGGCTCCAATGTCTTTCAGTTGTCTACCAACAAACTCATTTAGGTTAGAAACCCAGCTTTTATACTAGCAGAGTTTATTAGATTAATTCTACTTACCCTGCCTGTTGTTTCCACCATCTGTCTCTCTGCTTGTTTTCCTCTATTTTTATATTCCTGGTAACACACATAAGAGCTCCCCTGTTTCCTTTTGCAGCTTTTTGCTGTTATGATGATAGCAGCTGGCACTCTCCACTGTGGTCAGAGACCTGTTGTGATACAGGATACAGGTGCACTTTCTAAAAGGCAACTTTAGCCCTAAGGACTGTCCTGTGCAAATATGGCAAGGAAGGATGGATGCAAAGGTGACTGTGGGAGGTCAGGTGCATTTCACACAATCCTCAGCCTGTCTGCATTGAGAGTCAAACCTAAGTTTCTTGCTGTCAAACCCTGCATGCAATGCAATAAAACCTCACACTTCTGTGCATTTCCTGGTTTTAGTGTCATTTTGAAAGAGAGTTAGTGATACAGAGGAATGCAAAGGCATATTGAAAGACAAGAGCAACTCCATTAGGCACCAGCAGATAAAATCTGTACCCATACCTGTACCCATTTACCTGTACCAGGTAAATCCCCAATGTTTTGTTTAAATGTAGGTGTCTGCAATGTAAGTTTGTCCCATCGTGGGTATGTGTGTCAGCTTGGGCTCCCTGATACACATGGAGAAGGACTTCACATCAATAATGGGTGAAATTCAACTCATCTTAAACCAAGATGCTCATGTTTGTTGGGATGAATCACACCTCTGTTGACTCTACTGACTATGGAGAAATGGCCTCAAGCTGCCAGGGGAAGTTTATATTGGATATTAGGAAAAATGTCTTCACAGAAGAGGTTGTCAGGTATTGGAACAGGCTGCCCAAGGAAGTGGTGGAATCACCATTCCTGGAGGTGTTTGAAAGATGTGTGCAGATGAGGTTTTTAGACACATAGTTTAGTGACAGTGTTAGGTTAACATTTGGGGTGGATGATCTTAAAGGTCTTTTCCAACCAAAATGATTCTATGATTCTATGCTTGTGAACTGTAACAAGAACCTAAACACTCAGCTGATATGGAGATAGCTGAATTGTGCACCTCCAAAATATAGCAGAACTCATTTTTAGTTCTTTTATGTGGGACCAAGCTGTACTCTACAGAAGACCTTAGCATTTTAATCCTCGTGAGCTTCAGTGACTTCACTGCATGTGTTCAGCTATTTTATTTTATTTTATGGAGAAACTCAGTGATTTCACCTTCCTCATTTAGAAATTTCCCTCCCACCCCAAGTGCTCAGGTCACTTGATAGCTGACAGTTTTATGCCCTTTTACTTTCTCTGGGAGAGTGGCAGGTGGTGAATGGCGAGAAAAAGGAGAGAAGATATATAAGAAAGCAAGGTTGTTTTGTCCCATATTTTTCAGAGACCCCAAATCAGGAAAAGAAAGTGTTCAGGTTTTCTAAGTTCTATAGCTCCTGAAATATTACAACTGCCTTCTGCAAAGTGACCTGTTGGCAATAATTTAGACTGCAGACCCAGAAAAAGAAAATATGCACAGCTACTCACTTTCTTTATCCTTCCAGTTATCACATTTTAGGCATCCAGTCTTGACACACAAAGGGAGAATCAGTTACCAATACCTAAAAAAAGTCAGGTGTTCAGCATCCCAGTGTTCAGTGAGCAGCAGAGCCAGCATGCTTGGCAGAGAAACATGTTTATGGATCAGATCATGCTCTTGAAACACATAATGTACCTCTCACACTTTCACCGTTTGAAGTCTCTATCTTTGTCAAAGAGATCAGAAAGAGTTCATAAAGCAAATCTCGATGAAAGAAGATAAACCAGGGTTGTTTTCAGCAGGAAAGAAATAACATGACTGCTGGTTGTTGTACCTGGCGGAGCCCTTACAGATGAAACAGCCCAGCTCAAAAGGGGAAACCCCCCAAAAAATTATAACTAAGCTATACCACAAAGCAATGTGCTTTAGGATTTCCCTGTTTTCTGTCCTCATTTCATATCCTCTTTTAAAAGGTACGATGATGTTAATTTACAACATGCCTTGAATGTAATTTCAGGTTTGTGGGTTTTCTTCCAAGCTTAAAACTTCCTACCTGAGCTGAAATGCTTTGCCTTGCAGCTACATCTGGAAAGTATCAGCAATTGCATAAAACTCAGAAACCATCCAAGCAATGGCAGTTACATTAAAAGACTTATTGTTTACATCAATGCTTTTTACAGCCAACGCTAATGCAAACTGGCTATTCACTGGAGAAACTCTTATTTTTTATAACAGATGGGTTAACGCATTGACCTTGGACACAGGAGTGAGATGAGCATATAGCAGTTTGCTTTTGTTGGGGAAAGACTCCATGGGTCCTACACATGAACTAAGAAGAGCTGACAGCCTTGTACCACATTCTTATGTTCCTTTGGTTATTTTTTTATAAGATGATGAAGATGTTTTCACACCAAGTATTTTTTACTGTGAGAATTCAAGGAATGTTCTCAGGTATTTTCAAACGATGTTTCATGGTATGGTGTCCACGAATACAAAATATTACCAGTTAATGTTAAATGAAGTACCAAACAGACAGGGACATTTAACAAAAATAAATCATGCAATTAAAAGTACTATAAATAAAATTATAGATAAAGAATAAATGTTCTAGATAAAATAGAGAGAAAATATTTTTATCCATGGAAAAATCTCTGACATCTGTCCTTAGTTTTATTTCTACTGTACTTGAGAGAGGTTGGGGTAAGAACAGTTAAAGTCTTGTTTTCCTTAAGGAACTTAAATAGTGCTTATTAATTTCATAATCTACCACTTATCTTGTTTTAGTATATGAAAATCTAAAATTTCCTAAAACACCTTTTAATATTCCATGTGACTCTTTAAAAAGATTAAATGGCTTCAAAAGCAATATACTATCTGGCCTACCTTTGTCTCTACCAAACACATATCGCTTCACAATAATAGTTTCCCATTAACTGACTGCTTAATGACCTTGCCACCATTAATACATTCATCCTCTACAGTCTGTAGTGAGGTAAAGAAAGGGAAATTAAGGCAAAAACAACTTTAAGTGTCTTTCATGACATTTCAAAATTACTTCAGCTCACTGTGGTTCTCACCCTCTGTTTAAACCGCAAATCTAACCTTCAGGTTGAAGCTGGATTTGACTGTTTAGTTGAACCTCCTCATCTACAGTTAATGCACTTTTAATGGGCACAAATCTAATGCATATATTTAAGAAGCCGTAGAATAGATTATTACCACAATCAGCACATTTAAATTCAGTAAACATCATGGCAAAACTGACTATTTTGGTTTTTATAATATACATATTACTTTATATTTCACAGGGAAATATCCTTATGCATACTTCATCCAAACAATGCACCTTGAGCATATTACTGAATATACAATAAATGTAGAGCAATGTTTTCTTTCTCTTTCAAACGAAATAAATAAATAAATAAAACTGTGTGCTCTGTGAATAAAAAGATCCATCCTCAGGGATACACTGTGGTTTTCACATAATTACGCCATTAGCCTGAAGGCAAAATGCTCAAATGTGGAAGATTTCACCTCACAGGAGTTGTTTTACAGCATAAACACAGTTTCTAAAAGGTCCAGCCAACCATGTGGTCTGAGACTTAATTACTGAAACAACCTGGCAGTCCCAGATACTCAACTAAAGAGCTATTTTCCCTGGCCCAAAGAGGGATTCTGTATAAAACCGAAGGACTCTGCGTAGGTACTTCTTGAAGAGCAGTGAATGTATATACATTTCAGGAAAGAGAAGGCACCATGGGAATACAGTGTGATAAGTAATAGCTCTTAGCAGGGTGGAACTAAGACATTAACTGTTACCTCCAATAGCGTGTTACACCACGGAGACCCAGATGCTGAATCATATGGGAAGACATATGTTTTTTCTGATGAATAAGATCTGCTCCTTAAAAGAAATAAGCTCTGTTTCCTAACATATTAAAGATGCTAATGCATCTTGTACAATGAGAAGTATTCTGCTTTAGGAGGAATCTCGTTGCTTACTGGTTCCCTGATGTTACTATTTAGTTCTTCTTTATTATTGTGGCGATATTCGTTTATTACTAAAGCCCTTTCCATTAAAAACCTCCACTGTGGGTAAGTGCTTTCTAACTGATTGATTTGGGGATTTCCTCTAATTAAAGTAAAAATAGAGAATACATCAAAGCAAAAAATTAACATTTCCATACTTGACTATCTAATGGTTGACATGTGGAGCTTGAATTCTTCAGATGGGTCTCCCAGAGCGGAACTGTATTGAAATAGGTCCGTATAGACAAAACATGTTATTGAATAAAATATTTCCAGGCAGAATCTCCCAGCAAACATGGAGTTGGCTGTCAAGGGAAATGACTAGGATTAGACAATTTCTTTTCACAGCCCAATTTGGGATTCACCCATTATTAGTTCTGACAAACACTTTTTCTCCCCAGCTCCAGGGAAATTCAAAATTAGGGTCTACTGCTTTGTTTGGTGCATGCAGGGATTTGTACCCTTCAAATCCACATTAAGTGCTCATACATAATGTCAAACCAAAAAATGAGAAAGCAAATGAACTGGTCCTTGAGGGAGTGCTGCACATCCTATTTTTTCCTTTCATTGATGACAGCCGCAGATAGCCACACAGTCTGTGTTGGTGGATAACTATAGAGGGCTGTAGCAACACACACGTACATCCAGGTACTACTTAGGCTATAAAACTGTAGGTTCCTTAACCCACTAGAAAATTTTTCAACTTTCCATTTGATTAGGTGGGAACAGAACTGGGAATCCAGTCTGACTCAAAGAGTCATCTGTCAAAATTTCCAAAGCTAACTAGACCTGCTGTCCAAGGGTATGTTTGCAGTGTGAGGCTGTTGTTCTGGGGCTTGTTATTGACACATTTCATGCCTGTGCCAGGATAGTTTGTGGGCAACCAGCAGTCTCCACCTTGCTCTGATTTTCATGCAAAGAAAGAAAAAAAAAAATGTAGATTGTAGGACAGATGCAGCATATGGTAAAAAATTTTGCAATTGGGGGGTGCAAAAAATATGGAATAGAGATTCGCCAAAGATTTGCCCAATATAATGGGCTCAGGTTTCATCTTCTCCTGTCCTCCTCTGGCAAATACTTCAGGCTAGTATTTGCATTTTACTCTGTACTGGAGGCTGGAAATACAGGGGTACACGGTACCTGCATGACACTGAACTCAGTTCTGTTACTGCATATATCCCCTTCACAAATTTGATGAAATTTTGTTGTGGGACACCAGATACCTTTAAAAATATTTTTCTCATCTGCCTCAAGAGATGTACAAATCAATTTGTGCAATTTATCAAAATTTCCAGTCTATGTGATGGGGAGAGAGAGATAACTACAGAAGTTTCTGTAGAAAAGAGGAGGCCAAAGCAGATTAATAGAATTCATTTACAACAGCAAGGGAATTTTGGGAAAGAGCAGAGCATTTGTGGTGAAATAGTCTGTCACGGAGGCACCCCGAGGTTAGTTTCAGAGACAAGAGGGTCCAAAACAACTTTTATTAAACCGGTGAGAAACAGGGTTTTAGCACTCCAAAAGTGACTTAAATACAGGTTCGGATATCAGTTGAGGAAAATTATTAAGGGGCAGCAACTAATACAACAGGCGGTCCACAGAATGCATGCACATGGCTTCACCCAAAACAATGCTGGAGCCATCCCTGAGTCCCGGAGAAGTACACACTTGCCTGTACACGGTGTGGGATTATTTTAAAGGGATACACCTACTCGTAGTGAGCACGGGAAGTGTACACTTGCGATTCTGTGAGGGTAAATTTATAATACACTCACAATCTTGCGAGGGTTAATTTACTTACACGTGCAAATGTGCACGGAAAGCACACGTGCTTGTATTAAGCACGGAAAGTACGCATGCAAATGTGCACGGAAAGTTACACGTGCTTATGTGGAAGCACGGGAGGAAAATACACCCGTGATTATGCGAGGATTAATTTTACACATGCTCATATTGAGCATGGAAAGTTACACGTGCAAACGTGCACGGAAAGTATAAATATACTCGCAATCCTGTGAGAAGTTTTACTCACACCCGTGGCGGCGAGGCAAGCGGAGTCTCCATCCCTGGGGGGGGCTCTCAGCGGCAGCATCTTGCTCTTGCTCCGAGAGACCCGCGACAATGGGCGGAGTCTCGACGAGAATCCCGTTTTTATATTGGCTGATCAAATCTGACTGTGGGCATTCTAGAAGCTTCTCTGCACCCCCACACTGGCTGTGGGTGCCCCTGAAGCCTCCAAACATCCCCCACACTGGCCGCAGGTGCCCAGCGGCTCAGTGGCGCCTTGGCACTCCCTTCTCCTAATGGCCCTGGCCAGGGTGCTCTGGGGCCAAACAAAAGAAGCTGTTAGCCTCAAGTAGCAGAGAGAGAGGGAGATGTGCCTACTCCTTCCATACTGAAGGAGGGAGGGGGAGAGAGGGGGGTTTGCATTCTGCTACAGCTTTTTCCTTCATTTTCACTGAGTTGTGTATGGATTTCCTGATCTGTACTCACGTACAACAGTTATATGTACACACACCTTTATTTAGCCAGTGATGAGATTAATCAGTTTCTTCTTAGAGGTGGAAGGGAAATATGTAGTGGATAAGTGGGGCCTTTAAGATTTAATATTTTTATCCTTATAATCTTATGTTTTAAATAATTTGGAGATCTAGGGACAGGATTACATACATAAATACAGTAAGAAGTGCAACATGTTGCTTTCACGTGCCATTTGATTTCAGAAGACTGATGAGGTGAAAGCGTGTGGACATCTTCTCAAAAGCTTTCAGCAATCTGGAGCTGTGGAGAGAATCATAGAATTGTTTCAGTTGGAAAAGACTCTCAGGATCATTGAGTCCAACCATAACCTAACTCTAGCACTAAACCATGTCTGTAAGAACCTCATCTAAACCCTTTTTAAACACCTTCAGGGATGGTGACTCTACCACTGCTCTGGACAGCCTGTTCCAACACCTGACAACCCTTTCTCTGAAGATTTTTTTTTCCCAATATCCAAACTAAACCTGGAACAACTTGAGGCCATTTCCTTTTGTCCTATCACTTGCTACTTGGGAGAAGAGATCAATCCTCTCAGGCATTTGTAGACAGCAATAAGTTCTTTTATGATGAGGGGGCCAAAACTGAACACAGGATTCAAAGTGAGGCACTCACCAGTGCCACAAGAGACATGGGAGTGGACAGTGTCATGGGAGTGTCTCACACTGTTCCACTGAAAATTAATAATTTCTGCCTGGTGGGTAGAAAGAGGTGGTTTTGAGTGCTTATGTGACCTTGGGCATAGTGAACTCCCCCAGCTGACACCTCCGATTTTAAATTCATGTTGAACTGAAGATGGACTGTGTCGAAGCAAGAAAACCTTCACACCTGTATCTCTTGGATGATGTCATTGGCTTGCTGAAGTGTCCCTCAGGCTCCCAGGAAGAACACATCACTCAGGACTGTTTCTTAAATTGTGAAGTTCCCATCATACGACATTAAACTGCTGAGAGCATCACTGGAAATCCTTATACATATGTGCTTCTGTTACACACAGTTTTCCGTACTGTTTTCTTCTTCTCCATCTCATGGTTAAAATCTTTCTGACAAATCTGCCAGTCTCAATCTTGTCAGAGGGATCAGTCCTGGAGCCATATTTAGTGCAACAGAAGGAGGGAGGGGAGGGAAATGCTATTTCTCACTTACTGTAGGATATTGTGAAACCCGAGGAGATGTGGTTGGTTTTGATAGGTGTCAGAGGACTGCAGAGCCATAGAAGAAACTTCGCTAGGATCCAGAGGGTCATTTGCTCATTACAGGGTCAACCAGATGCATCTTTCTGACAGTCGTTTATCAATGCTTGCTACACTTGAAATCACTCAAGGACAGGGGCTGCGTTTAAACGCCTGACGGTAGACCATGTCTTCCAAAGATCACTATCCTTCCTATCATAAAGTTTCTTTAATGTAAAATCAGGTGTAAAAGTTCCTTCCTGGAAAGTATGTGTATTGCTTTCTACCTGCAGTGGAAATAGAACTGTTTATTCTCTTTCTCTCTGTGGCACCTTTTGCAAATTTGAAGACTGTTTAATTATGTTTGACTAATTACACAGCCCAGATTATTACTGAATTTTTGCTCGTAAAAAGACCTTTGATTTTCACCCAGCTAAGCACACACAGAGCTAGTCCGTGATACTCCATAATCCCATTGTAGGTACATTCATCCTTATTCACACAACTTCTTCTGCTTTCTTACAACCATTTGTCACACCTTAACTTACCATGGCAGAACACAGAGGGGGGTCTGTGAATGCTTTTCAAATTATATAATGCTTGGCTTGTCCCTTTTACGATTTGGTTTGATATTTGAGCTTCAAACACATCCCAGCCCACCAATGCTTCTGTACTCAGCAGAAATTGCTGATTCTCTTGCATGGTCTTTGTTTGGACTCATATATGAACCTTGACTTCTCCCAACTGATCAGTAAGAGACACTGGAAGGAAGTCAAGATCTAATCTCTTTTTTTTTTTTGCACTGTTATATCACACATTTTTAAAATATGGTACAATTTGGTACAATCTATGTTATCAAGAAGATATTTGCAGCCCCCCTACCCAGAGGGTTGTTGAAGTCACTGCCTTGTTTTCCAAAGAAAGTGAAGAGAATGGAAGAAGATAGATCCTTTGATACATTCTGCTTATTGGTTTTGAGAATAGAGTGAAATATCTAACTATCCACAGGCCTGAGTGTTTTGTTTTTGTTTTTGTTTTGTTTTGGGTTTTTCTTTGTTGTTTTGGTTGTTGTTGTTGTTGTTGTTGTTTTGGGGTTTTTTTAGCTTTTTTTCTGTTTGCTGGTTTGTTGTTATTTGGTTGGTTTTTTAATAATCTTTCATGGAGGTATCTTTCTGCTTTATCCCTTTGAAGCTCAATTTTTTAACCTTAGAATACTTTCATTCTGCACAAACTTGGATTCTATATTTTCCTAAGAAACAACAAACCAACCAAACAAACAAACAAACCAGAACAAAACAAAATAAAACCCCACACATCAAAACAACAGCCCGAACCAAAACAAACCCACAACAATCTGGTTGGTGGTATTTTTGCTGGGTATTGTTTGATTGATTTTTTTTTATGTGGTCTGAAGGAGAGTCTGTGCAGCAAAAGATAAATATTATCTCTTAACTTTCTCTCTTTACAGATAATGCCAGGACCTAGGAATACCAGTGCACACAGTGATCTGCTTTTATACAGTAATATGCGTCAGACCATTCAGATCTTTTCCCATAAGAAAAGGACATATTCAGTTTTCTTGTCAGAAATAAATCTAACTGAATAATGTAATGGAAAAAATGTCAAATATTTTAAAGATATATATGTTTTGGTTGGTTGGTTGGTTGGTTGGTTGATTTTGGCTTCTTTTGTTTGGTTTATTGTTGCATTTGGTGTAGGTTTGTTTTATTTTTTGCTCTGGTTTGAATTACCATTCAGAATTAAATTCAACTGGAGGTTAAGAAGAGGACACCCAGGTGTCCTTTATGATGAATAAAGTTACAAAAAGTAATAAATAAAACATGGCATCACAAACCACTGGAGACATCTGGGGCTTTTATCTGCACTGTAATGAAATACTTAGGCAGTGAACATATGTGACACTTGAAAAAGTGACCTTTGCTAAGCAACAGGATTTTTGTTCTCCCTTCTCTAGAAAAAAAAAAAAAAAAAGAAAAAGAAAAAGTGTTGTAAAGAATCCAACAATGTTTGTGGTTTTATTAAAGTTTCTTTGGTTGTTTCTTGTGATCTAATGTAATAGTGATGAAATACATGAGAGTGACAGCCCCAGAGACTGATGGATCTGTTTACCTACACAGCTATGAAAGCATTTCCATTGCACCGGACAAATCAAAATGCTTTAGCTGAGTCCTGTAGGACCCTTCTGTAGTGAAGAGAAAGTGGCTTAGTATTACATTGTTTGTAGTTTTCTGTTTTCTTGAAGAAAGCACCATCCCCAATGCCAGATGAGTATTTTGATGAATGACCCCTCATATTTGGATTAAACCTATCAAATGCATTTTATTTTGTGAAGCTAGCAGATAAGTAATTAATTTTTGATACTTCTAAACCAAGACAAATGAGAACAGATGACTTAGGTCTGGTAAGTTATATAGCTCATCAATAGCCCCTTAGTACCATGTGGTGCCATCATCTACCAGTTGCCCTCACTACAAAATTACTTTATCAGAATAATAACATTGTTATGTGTTGAAGAATGGGGGCAATAAAGGCTGGCAGTAGCATACTAGAAAGCAGAAAATATTTATGGAAATACCTCCATGCTGCCAGCAGATGCTGAAAGTTATGGCTTATCAATGGTTCAGACTCTGTTCCATACACTGTTGGTGGTGATCCAGGAAACCAGTGAAGTTGTCCATCACTGATGCAGAGAACCACAGAGAATTTTTAAAAAATAAATCTCAAAGTTTATTAAAGAGGGGATCTGGTGGTTCAGGATGCGTTTGGAAGATTGACATTCATGCCTTTTCCCAAATCCTTTTCCATACCTTTTCAAAACCTTGATAAGTGCTGTGACCAAAACCACCAGGGTCTTTAACTTCAGACCCCTCCAGGTTACCTTAATGTGGTTATCTGCTGTGCCTGTTGAAGTAAAATGTAAAATATTGCACTCCATCATTAAAGTATCTTGCTGGAGTCTTTAATTTTGGAGTCTCCTCTGTTGTTTTTATATCTGTTGTCATGTTCTGCAACGCTCTTGGTGGCAGTTTCCAACTTATCCTGTACTTTCTGCTCCATGAAAAATGCATCTCTTGAGGATATACAGCTTCATTTCACTTTCTTTTCTTATCAGTCATGAAATAGTTCAAAATACATCAAAGAATTGAATACATCAAAATATTGATGTAAATACATTAATAGTCAACACCTTCTTGAAGTGAATAGGGTGGTTTATGTTCTTCCAAGGCAGTTTTCCACTACTCTGCAGAATCGTGTGCTCTCTTGTTGTTTTGGGAATCTTGGCCCAGATGATGAAGAAGATGACAGGTCCAGAGTGATAAATCCACTCTATGATACCTTTTCTGATTCCAACAATAATCCAATACTTTAGGAGTCTCCATATTTAAAAAATAATCTTGCTCTTAACCTTTCTTTTCCCTAAAGGGTGTCTTTTCTTCTTCATAATCCTCTAGTTCTCTTAAGCAAGGCATAATATCGACCTCAGGCAGCAATGATTATTCCTCACCTAAACATATATGCTTCTAACCAACAATGGAGATATGACAAATGAGTATCAGTTGAAACCATAACACACAGCCTCCCCTGAGTTATACCAACTTTCTTAATGAGAGAAACAATCACCATTCTAGTCCTGAGAGGATTGAAGATAAATGACTGTCTACTGTTGATATTTTGATCTATTGGACAAATATTGAGAGTGTTTATATAAAGCCAGCTGAAAACCATAGACTGTGTTCTTTGTAAGTAAATCTACTTGATTTCACTAGCAGAGAAAAGCAAAAATATGTTTTTAAATCATAGCTTTCCCCAGGCTCAAAAAGGACTTTTTTTTTCTTCTTTTTCTTCTCTCTTACTTTTTTTTTTTTTTTTTCTTCCCTTGTCTCTATTTTCTTTAAATAAAGGACCATCTAATGAGTGAAACAATACTTGGAAAGTCAGGTTACAAAATTAACAGCTTTATCTTAACCTGTCCTTTTGACAGTCACATACAAAGGCACTGAAGGCCAAAGATGTTATTTAAGGTCAACAAAATATTTTAGTAGGAAAAAGACACATGTAAAGAGGCGGATTCTGATGGATCTTAGAGACAGAATTACAGTAATATTTCCCAGTATTTCCAGTAATACTGCCATTTTTTCCTTTAGCTTTCAGACTATATTGCCATTCTCTGTAATGTAATATCATTATATCATATAAAGACCGTACGTCATACTTTAATTAACCTAGACAACACAATTCTGTCTGATGACAAGTTTCTTGCTAGCTAGGAGAGTGTAAAAAACATATATATATAAAAGAGAGTTCTTATCTTGAACAGAGTATCACGACATTGTTGTCACAATTCTGTCGTGGTTTAATCGCAGCTGCCAACTAAGCACCACACAGCTGCTCGCTCACCAACCCCTGCTGGCACAGGAGACAGAATCAGAATAGTAAAAGTGAGAAAGTTCATGAGTTGAGATAAAGACAGTTTAATAAGTAAAGCAAAAGCCACACACAAGTAAGGCAAAATAGGGAATTGGTTCACCATTTCCAACCAGCAGGCATGTGTTCAGCCATCTCCAGGAAAGCTGTGCTCCACCGTGCATAATGGTTACTTGGGAAGACAAAAGCCATCACTCTGAATGTCTCCCCTTCCTTCTTCTTCCTCAAGCTTTATATTGCTGATGTAATATGGTATGGAATATCCCTTTAATTACTTGGGGTCAGCTGTCCCCTCCCAACTTCTTGTGCACCCCCATCTTCCTTGCTGGTGGGGTGGTGTGAGCACTGCTCAGCAGTAACTAAAACATCCCTGTGTTATCAACACTGTTTTCAGCACAAATCAAAAACATAATCCCATACTAGCTACTACGGAAAAAAATTAACTCTATCCCAGTCAAAACTAGTGCAATTCCAAAATATAGCTTACTTGTAAATTTAGTCCCTCCAAAAATGTATGTTATGTCACACGTGTCCACAACATGTGGACACTATCTGGCACCATCTGAACATCTGGAACCAACTGATCCATTTCCAAGGATAACTAGGAAAATCATTAGGATGTATTTGGCAAGGAAGCATTAGGATGCATTTGGCATGAAAGACAAATCCACACAACTGTACACAAAATCAGACTTTCTGGACCAGGAAGCCAATGGCAGCTGAGACAGTGATCTTGGGAGTCATAACCTCTGCTTGCCCTCTCTTACAGTCTTCCATGGACATACATTGGTGGGCACTGTTGGACACACAATATTAGGTAGAGATTGCTGTGTCCCAGTGTGTTTGTTCTTATATTCTTGTCTTTATGTTCATATAGCACTTCCTCTATGTTCTTTTTCATTCCCATCCCAAAGACAATCAGACTTCTAAAGAAAGTTTCTGAATACCAGAAATGACAAATTGTTTAAGAAAATATTTAATTGAGACCTTAGTTCATCCCTGGTATGTTAGTTCATCCTGGGTACTTAATGAGATTGATGGAAAAAAAAACCTCCTCTTCTACAGAGGACAATTATTTCTCTCCTATCTGCCCTTTGGAGCTGCTGATTTTGACTAAAAGGGTTTCCCATGACAATTAAACCACTAAGACAGGTAGCTGAGACAGATGTGGCAACACTAAGCCCATGTGCTTCCCACAGTGGGGACCTGTAGAAATAAATTGAAGTGCAGCATTAGGCAAAGTCAACATTGTCAAAACAGTGCATCTTGCCTTGTGAAAAGCAATAGGTAGTTTCTGTGACAAAAAAAAAAGGAAAAGTATCATGACATTTCCTATGTAAACGTCCATCCCTCTGCAAACACAGCTGATAGGCCTTCTTGCCATCAAAAAAATCACAGAATCACAGGATGTTAGGGATTGGAAAGGACCTCAAAAGATCATCCAGTCCAATCCCCCCGCCAGAGCAGGAACACTTAGATGAGGCTACACAAGAAGGTGTCCAGGCAGGTCTTGAATGTCTCCAGAGTAGGAGACTCCACAACCCCCCTGGGCAGCCTGTTCCAGTGTTCTGTTACCCTTACTGAGAATAGGTTTCTTCTCAAATTTAAGTGGAATCTCTTGTGTTCCAGTTTGAACCCATTACCCCTTGTCCTACCGTTGGTTGCCACCAAGAAGAACTTGGCTCCATCCTCGTGACACTCACCCTTTATATATTTGTAAACATTAATAATGTTTAATACCAAAACATTAATAATGTTTTAATGTTTTTAATGTTTTAATACCAGAAGTATGTGGATACTGGGTATAATCTAAACACTGCAGTGCATTGCAGTGTCTGTATTACAACATATGAGTCTTCAAACACCTTCTTACCATTTCACATCCTTCTGTGATTTCTGGTTATCACTCATACTATTGATTAATCTTTTTGACCTAGGAAGCAGGTTGAAGGGCTTCAGTGCTGGAAAGCGGTACTTAAGAAGAAGAATGAAAAAGATTGTCTTTACCCACTTTATGGAAGAGCTAACCACTTGCCTGCTGTCATTGGGGAACAGAAACATGACAATAAAACTACCACCAGGCTAGGTAAAATACTGTCAAGTTGAAGCAGGTCAATGTTTGGTAAGGTATTTTTTAAGTAAAGGAATTTAGTTTTATAGTTCCCAAGGTCTCAGAAGCTGGAAGCCACAACAAAATCATCATGGAAGGAGATGTGTCATTTTGGGACCCTGCAACTGGCCTTTCACTGAGTGCGTTGCACACACCAGCAAGTAGGTTTAATAAAGGCAAAGCAAAGGAGAAGAGGCATCATATTTTCACAGTGGCACACATTAAATTTCTCTTGTGAACCATATTTTTAGTGCCCTACTATCCCATTTTACTTTTCACATCTCTTCACCCCAAAATTTCTGATCCTTGCTCTCTTGGTTTCAATTTATCCTGCAGAGTTCTGCCTCCAATATATAACTTTGTAATATCTTCCTTTCCAGATTTTCCCTCTATGAAGCTCAAAAGTCAAGGCTTGTTAAGCAGCAAAACTGAAAACTGTCAAAATCGACAGTGGTGCTCAGTTTTGTGTTAGGACTCATCTCAAGGATTTTATAAATGTCTGTTAAAATCAAAGCGGGAAAAAATACTAAGAGAAGTGTTCTTTACAAAATTTTATTTTATAAAACTACTGTAGCACAGCACTGGTTACATATAATGCAAAACCAGTGAGGTTAAGCCAGTAATAGATTTTATAGGGCAAATTAGGTCTTCATTACACACAAGCAATAGCTGTGTGGTCAAGGAAGAAACACTAAAGGATTTTCACCAGCACTGTTGAGACTTTTTGTGGCTTACTAACTAAATTATCTCTCTTTCTCCTGATCTCATGACCCTCTCCAGGGGTTTATCTCACCTGCAATCATCCCTTCAGACCTGCTGACATGGCCTAGCCAGTTCCCCTGGTTTATATGTCTTTATATCATACTTATTGGCTGTGATAGAGACCAATAAGAGACCATTTTCCCACTCCCAACCTCCTGTCTCCATGTAACTTATAATTGGGTTGTGGTTGGGGAACATTAACTCTCCAAAGGTGTATGGAAATGTTTTCTCTGACTGGTGATCTGGGAGATTTTATTGTCGTGATTACCATCTTGCTTTTCTATTCTTAGCTCCAGTTCTTGATTTTAGTGCCTGCAATATCTCAAGAGGCTTTACAGAGACAGAAGTAATTTTCTGGAGAAGAATGAGAAAGTTTCCGTGTGGTACAAAGTATGAAAAGGGAGCATGGTCAAGTGAATAACAAATCAGGGTATGAATAAAAGACTCTAAAACCAAAAGGAACATTATTATTAACTGCAGGGGCTTTGGGTCCTGAGAGGCAGACTATAACTTATAATACCATTGTTTATTATAGGGGGCAAAAATGTAAAAATATCGCAGTTGTTTGTGGAGAACTATGTTTAATAATGTGTGGGAGGGACTGCTGAGAGCAATATGTTTCTCAGTCCTTTTCTAACATGTTTTAGCCCTCTAGTTATTACAGGGTTTATTGGGAGATTGACTACAATCCCTAAGCCCTTTAATATCAGCATGGTCTGAGTCCCAACTGAACAATCCATAAATCAGCAGCAAGTCTTTTCTCCTGATCGAGTCACAAATTAATGAGTTCGGCAGCCAGGATTGCCTCTCTTGGCTACATGTAAGCCGAAATCTCTGTTCCAAAAGTGAGCATGGCCTATGGTTTCCTATGCTCACGTTGGACCTCTGCACAGGTACCCAGCTTGAGCCAGCCCTCCTGCTATTCTATGCCATTAAAATTTCTGTATGACTTTTCAGAGCTTGAATGAAGTCCTTGAGTCTTTGGAAACTGCCCTTGACCTTTGGAAGAAATGGACATCACTTCTCTGAAGTTGTCTACTGCAAAGCTCTTAGTAACAATTTTTTTTACTGATTTTAAGTAATGTATAAAGCCATTTATGAATCTTTTAATTGTCTTAAGGAATAGAGAGTGAGTTTCCTTCAGTCTTTTCATTGTTCTTGTGTTTTCTCCTTTGTGACTGTGACTATTGCAAGATACTGGAACCATTGACAAAGGTTGTCTTCTTCTGCCTTGCCTGGCTACCTCTGTGGAGTACTTTATTTGGTCTTATGTCAAATGAAGATGCAGGCTCAGAAGGTTAGTAACACTTAAAAGCATAGGAAAGATCAATATGGGATTTGGAAAAGTGGGAAGAAGCAGTCCTGATGAAACTTCATAGCCCACCAGAGAGAGGTTTTGTATTGGAGCATTTGTGAAGGGAAACTCAGCCTAGACTCACTCCACTGAACTGAGGCTTTAAATTCTGAACACAGCAACCCTTGGGAAACATAAGCATCTCTAGAGGGTATTACAGCCTATCCCAAGATCTCTTTCCAGTGACTGTAAAAGGAGCTGAAAGTGGCTGTGTTCCTTTTTTTAGATGCTTAAAGTAAGATGAGGCAAATCTGGGCTCAGAAGTGAATCCAACTTACCTGTAAGGAGAACAAGCTCTAAAATGTTCTAGCAGATTTGAAGAATCGCTGAGTCTGTGCTCTGAATGTGCAGGACTAGAGCATCCTAGTACAGGCTTTTTAGCACTTAGCGTTGCTGCTGAGCATGTCAGAAACACCACGGTGGAGACATAAAGCAAACAAAAGAAGGCAAAGGACAATGCAATCACCTTGTCCCATGCTTTCCTACTTGTTGCTGTCAGAAGTGTTGGTCATCACTGCATGTTTTTGCGTTTTGCTAACTGCCTGTTTGTCGTGCATTGCAAACCCTTGTTCCAGTATGTCAACATACTTCATGGGGTTCTTATTTTTTTGTTGTTGTTTCTTTATGTAGTGTGACAGCAAGCTGGCTACCAGGAAGTTGGTACCACAACTAAACAGACAATTGCATTAATCACACCTTTCACAATCTCCCATTCACGTATTATCTTCAGCCAGCATCACCCAGACCAGAGTTTCCTATACCCTTCAGCTGGTCTTTACATGTTGCTTCCATCCTTGTCCAGGGTTAATGTCCTTCAGTGATCACAGAATACAGGAATGGTTGGGGTTGGAAGGGACATCTGGAGATCATCTAGTCAAGAACAACTGCTAAAGCAAGTTCATATAATGCCCAAGTTTATCCAATGGATGTCTGCTACAGAGTCTTTCATTTATGTTTACAAGCTCTGTGAAGATAGGAGGGAAAAGGAGCCTCCACCTTTGTCAGCCATGAACTTTTTGGCTTTTTTCCCCTGGAAAAAAAGACATCTAGCACAGGGATTATTCACTATAGCCTACTGTATTTGTGTTATTCCTGAGCAGGCAGTTATTACATTATGTTGTCAAAGGAAGCAATAAGCAAACTGAAAATTCAAGAATAACATTTTTTAAAGTGATTTAAACTAGGGTGTTTAGGAATTTCCTCAGGGATTTGGTGAGGATCCCTCACTGGACATGCTTGGAGAGAAAAATCTTTTTAATATATAGACAAACTAGTTGAAAGGAACTCCATAAATTAGATGGCGTTAAGGTGATGGAAGTAATCTCCCACACCCCTGAGCTCCATTAAATCAATTTAATCCTATAAAAACTTTCAATGGAAAACTTGATTTTCCCTTAGGATCTGCAAGTACTTAAAATGCAGATTTTAACGATCCTATCGACATAGCCAAAAAAGATAGAAAAGCATGTTCTCAAGGCTTAGAGTCTGCTATTCAGAATACCCTATTTCAGCTTATTTCAAATAGGAACTCATCTGAAAATGAAAGAGTTACTCAGGTTGATGTTTCGAGTCTATATTGTGCATCAGGATATAAGTAATAGAAGTCTTAATCACATAATTCACATTTCATAGTCTGTCCAAAGAGCCCTTCTTTGCTACATAAAGGCTGCACCAGATAGAAGGCTGGTATACTGGGGTACAGTGTGGTGAAGAGACCTTCGTAAATTCAGATAGGAGATGGAGGCATGGTTGGGATCTAAAACATCAGATCATCAACCATGTAGCCCAACAGTCCTCTAATTTCACATTCACCTTGGAAGTTTCATTTTATGTAAGAAGACAATGAGGTTGGATGGCATTTCTGGGAACATCTATCTTGCTTTCTCGCTTCCAGTTTTGTTCTGTGTTGTTTCATGTTTCCTCACGTGTGCTTTGGCAAATCACTTCGGAAACAAAACGGTGCCTCCCATAGTCATTAAGTAACTCGACTGATGCAATTTCTTAAAACTAAAAGAAATTAAGAGATCCTGACCACTATACATGATAAGAGAATGTACATCACAATTATCTGACTGTGGGACTAGGAGCAGTGAATCTGAGTATCTCAATATGGCTAAATAAAGGATTTAAGCACTTGTAGAAACAACTTGATGTATTAGAAATGTTGAAATGTATCTATGCATCAATCTGTCTTCAATGACAATCTGCCTTGGTGATAGGTCTTTATTTAATTTATACATGTGACTATAGTTGCTAGTTGTAATAGTTACGGATTTTGGCATTGGTCATAAGTCTGTTTCAGTGGGGCAAAGGTTACAAAGCAGCAATGACCTGTCTTCTCTCCTAAATGGCACTTGATACTGTTAAAACAGACATTCCAGTTACTGACAGCATCCAGAATCAGGAATCTCTGAATTTATTGGGAACCTCATCAATTTCTGCCATTGTCGTGTATAATCATCAACCAAATTACAACTCATCATCATAAGTTTCATTCTTCTGCTTTCTGTGGTGAGGTAAGGTGGGGTTGGTCCACTGTCCAAAGCAAGCGATAAATTCTGGAATTAGTAATGTAAAGAAGACGCCAATTAAACTACCCTATTACATTCTACTAAGCTGCTCCATACCAATTATAACCATATTTCTTTGTGGTCTAATTAGTTTCAACTCAGTTCCACAGTGAGGAAGCCTATAATGAGTGAACACATGACAAACATGGTTCAGACTCCATGTGAGAGATCATTAATATGCTCTGGGTTGTTGTTTTGGAAGAGGCTGCACCTAATTATGTGGGTTAATGCACTTAAATGAAATGGCTGAATTGCAGCCATTTTCAGTCTTTCAAGGTCCCATAGACTGACAGAACTGCAGATTAATAAGTTGTTAGTGTGATCTATTGACCTGCCCCATCATTCTTCACTTTCACTCCATATGCTCTTAGAGGCATGAAATGCTAAAGTAGAGGAGTGTGCCAATCACCGACATTTCAATTTTGTTGCTTTCTCCAGCACTTGCCTAAGAAATGGTCAGAATTGGTGAACAGCAAAATCCAAGGCCTGATATGCCAAATCACTTTAGCTGCCTTTGAACCAAAACGCACCATACACAAGAGATAACAGATGCCTTGCTAGCATAGAACAGCTTAGATAACAGATTGAACTCCTTTCAGCTAGCAATGGCCGTCTACAAGTCAGGCATATAGTATAAAGCTAGTGTTTAGGATATCCCTTTACCCAACGGAAAGCATAGGTCATGCAGACTAGGCAAGTTATCCAAGTGTGAAATAAAATGCCAAGTCATCTGGGACTATTCACACCAGCAAAGAGTCAACTTAGGGGGTATATAACAGAGGCTTCAAAATCATGATGGGATGGGAAGGGTGTATCAAGACAGGTCATTAACCAGAGCTATCAAATTACAGCAGTAGGATCCAAATTCAATCCTGCTGCAGGAAAAAGGTGTTTTGTAGTTTTTGTTTTTTTCAGTTGGTAGAAGGCCTTTGAATCTCATTTGTAAGCCACACCATCATCAGGAAATCCTCTTAATGGAAAGATTAAGATTTGAGACTGAGAGATTATGAGGGAGGAAGGATCATAGGTACTTTTTCTGTCACCAAGATGCTTTTTTATGGCCAGTGTTGGAGAAAGAATACAGGTGATAGGGACTGTTGAGATGAGTCAGTAGAACCATCATGACCTACCTTGTGGGGATTATGACATAGAATGCTCCTCAGGACTTCCTCCTGGTTAGCTCAAGCAACCACCTTCCCCAGCACAGTAGATTTATATATCCTGTAAAAGTTTTCACATATATTGTAAAAGAGGCCAAAAGGTCAAAAAGACTGTGGAACAGTAGATGGAAAACACTGTCAGGTTTGACACCTATATCCTTTTGTAGACATAGCTTTGGGGAACAGTCCCCATTTGCAAACACCTCAGATCTGAGAAATTTCACTAGATTCCAAATGTGTTGTCTAAGTGACAGCAAGAAATGCCAAATAGGTTTGTTTTCACATGTTTGCACTTGTTCCTAAGGCAAAAACTGCTTCCTACTCCACTCCTCAGTAAGAGGACCTGACAACTTAATTGAATTTGGTACTTAGCTCACTAAGTTTCTGATGTGCTTTCTTTTAATTTATTTTGTCAGGTTCTTTTTAGCTTTTCTTCTACTGTTGCCAGCATGCAATAGCTCCTAATAATGCCCATGAAAGATAGTTTTATTCAAATTTTCCCCTCTCACATCCCTTCTCATATTAACACCCCCACCCCATGGTGGCTTGCAGGATCTTCCCAGATTGAACTGCCTGCTGTTGGAAAGCTTTGAGGTCCATGTCTCTGTGTATGATATTGCAAAGAAGGAAAAACTATGACAGTGCGTACACTCGATATTTTCATCAAAGCGTTGGTAGTATAAACAGCTGTTTATGGCATCATTAGGTATACTTGTCATGGGTAAAGAGAAGACAAACATGTCCATGAAGTGAGTGAGGCATTCAAAAATGAATCTTCAATTGCAGTTGCAACTGAAGTTGTAGTCAACATTGCAGTCAACAGCTCAATTTCCAAATGGAGATCAGTAACTGGTACTGTTCAATATGATTATTAATGATGTAAACATAGTGGGACTTAATGTATTCTCCAGCAAGTTTGCAGGTGACACAAAACTGAGTGGTGCATCTGATATGCTAGAGGGAAGGGATGTCACGCAGACGGATCTGAACAAACTTGAGAAGTGGCTCATTTTCAACCCCATGGGCACCAACAAGTACAAGGTCATGCACTTTGGTCAGGGCAACCGCAGTGTCAATACACACTGGGTGATGAATAGATTGAGAGCAGAAGGACTTGGGGATACTGGTGGGTGAAAAATTTGACGTGAACCAACGATTTGTATTTGAAGCCCAGAAAGCCAGCTGCATCCTGACCAGCAGCTCGAGGGAGGTGATTCTCTCTCTCTACTCTGCTCTTGTGAGACCCTCTGGAGTAATATATCCAGCTCTGGGGTCTCCAGCCCAGGAAAGACAGACCTGTTGGAGAGGGTCCAGGTGAGGCCATGAAAATGGTCCAAGAGCTGAAACACCTGTCCTGTGTAGAAAAGCTGACAGAGTTGAGTTTCTTAAGCCTGGCGAAGAGAAGGCTCCAAGACATCTTCTTGTGGCCTTTCAATATATAAGAGAATTTATAAGAAAGGTGGAGAGAGACTTTTACCAGAGTCTGTAGTGACAATGGGAAACAGCTTTCAAATAAAAGAGGGTAGAGTTAGATTGGACATAAGGAAGATTTTTTTTTATTATGAGGGTGGTGAGACACTGGAACAGGTTGCCCAAAGAATTTGGAAATGCTCAAGGTCAGGTCGGATGGAGCTTTGAGCAATCTGATCTAGTGAAAGGTGTCCCTGACCATGGCAAGGGGATTGGATTAGATTATCCTTAAAGCCTCCTTCCAACCCAAACCATTCCCTGATTCTATGATTAAGCAAGAACGTACTGTTTTATAGCAACCTCATGGTATGGTTTGGTTTTTGGTTACTTCTTTTTATTTTTTGAAATAATATTTTCCATTGTAACCAAGTCTGTAATACACAATAGGGGGAGTATTTCTATTTTGTCACATGGAAATTTCACACTCCCTCTAAGCCAGGCAGCGTCTACAGTTTCAGCAGAGAAATACTTCACCTGGGGCATTGGTGCCAAATCTATCTGCTGTGTAATCTGGCTCATTGAAAGCTCCATCAGTCTGTCTCTGCACTGCATCATACTAATGAGGTAATCACTGAGCTTCTAATGAATGAGATTAGCAAATGGGCAAGGTTTGTTTGTTCTGGATCCCTTGTTCAAATGCAACTCGAGGCTCTCAAAATATTTGCTTGCAATCAGCTACGACCTGGGTTTGTTTCAGCTCTTGCTAACTAGATGAAAACCATTTCCATCACTCTAGGGTTTGCCAGATTTGCTGGTAGAGGCAGCCTGTAGTTTGTGGTGGGTATAAGCAGGACACTCTATTTCCGAAGCAAACTCTCTGTAGTAAGGTAAAGCACTAGGTATCATAATTTGTAATTTCATGCTATTACTAAGCTTGCTTGGAAAAAATAGCATCAAGCTATTAATGAGCTTAATAGCAACTAGTAACCATTTAATATTAGATATAATGATCCAGTTATGTAGATTTTGTAGGATAGACCTAGAGAAAAACCACCAGAAACTCTGATTTTTCTTTCTTCACCAAAATTAACTACATTGATTTAAGAAATTTTACAGTTTTGCCCCTGAATGAGCTTATGCACCTGCAAGATTTCTCTGTGCATTTTCTGTGCTCAGCCTTTACTGATGACAGACTGTGTCAGCTTTTTGGAAAAGGAAGCATGTAATTGAAAGCAGTGCAGGTGAAAATCTAGTTTAATATTTGTTATTCTCTTCTAAACCTTCACAGTAACCAAAAATACATAACATATAGAGGTAGCTGATTTTTTTTTCTCTAGTGAGAAACATTTTTGTCAAAAGAAGTATCTTTTCATGAGGAACAAAACCCACAATTTAGTGAAATTCTCTCTAATACTTCCTATGACATTTTAATCAAAATCATTTTTGAAATGCTTTATTTACTGGAGGAAAGCTGCATTTCTAGTACACGACACATTTAAAGAAGAATTTTAATGACATTTTCAATGATGTTTTCAGCAGAGAATATTGTGGGTGACAAGGAAACAAAATCCCAAATGCTGGTTGCATTAAAACCTATGAAATGAAATGTAATGCAAAATCTGACATTTTTAATGAGTTGCCTTGCTTGATCTTTTTGACAGACTAAAGGCCTTTATGAAAATATTGTAAAAATGTGTCTTAATGTTTATTTGTCCTCGTCTTTCACTAGTGTTTTCCATAAATAAATGTGGTCTTCTATGCATACAATGGGATCAAATAAGCATCTAATTTATGTGTTTGTAAATGGCACATATAATTGTGAAAGTGCTTAGCTCAGATCTGGCAGAGGAAATTCTAAAGCAGCATTGCACAGTATGAGAATCTGAGCTAGATTGTTTTTCAAAATATACAAAAGCAACAACAAAAAAAAGAATCAGACAAAACATGTCGACTTTCATGGTTTTCTTGAACTGGAGATCAAGAGCATGTTAAAAACACAAGCAAAGATGAATTAACAGCCGTGGATCTTACAACACACCGTATAGCAAATCTGGAGGCAAAGAAACATCACTCCCCAGATACACAGGAGACATCATTAAAATCTGTAAAATAAGGTAAAATATGTTTGCAATGAAGAAAGAAAAAAAAACAAGGAAAAAATATTCACGATTATACTAACAACATAGTATAGAACTTAGCTTTTCTTTCATACAACTAGTGTTTGTTTGCTATAGGTGTTTTAATATGACGTGATCAGTAAAGCAGACATTGACGTAGGGCTTGAATGTGAAATGCCTTGAGAATCCATTCCACTTCACAGGGTGATCACGGGCTCTGCAAAAGCAAGAATAACTGATGAGTATTCACAGGATTTCCAGAGATTCGCTGATGCAAAGTTGTTGCTGATGAAAATGCGGTTACTCAAGATGGTCCCAAAATACATAGTCAACAATGATTGTAGAAAAGTGTATATTCACTGCTTACAGTCTAAGGTAATGGTGGAAGTGGAAGGGGTGGAGAGGCTGAGAGTATAAACAGACCAAATATATAAAGAAAATATGGTGTATAGCCTGCTGTAGCAAGGAAAAGTGTAGATTTTGTGTTCTCTTAAATGCCAGCAGTTCCCATTCCTAGAGGATGGTGCATTTGGTTTTAAAAATACCTTTTCCTGCAAAGTGGACTAAGTTTAGAAGACAGAGTGTGACACTGATGCACTCTGCAGGAGAGAATATATCTAAGAAATATTAGTCTGTTTTCCATTTTTCTATACAATGAAGCCATTAGATATTTCCTCTTTATAGGAAGGACTCACCATACAATGTGTAGATCTCTACAACATGTTTACACTACTTAGTATAGACATTCACTGGAAATCAAGTGGCAATTTTTGATGAAAGTTAATGTTGCTCTGCAATTACTACAAGAGAAGCCCCTTATGACAGACATCAGAAGCAAGATAACACCTCCAAGACAGACATCAGCACTATAGACTTCTGAGGTTAGACAAATCATATTTTTGCACTCATTGCCTCATAAAGCAAGTGATGTTCGTAGTAAACATCACTATGAAAGATATAAGCAGGCTTTAGTAGTGCTTGTGTTTATTCTACATCTGCTTACTCAGTGAATATTCACAGTATGTTTGGGATTGGAAGGGACCTCAAAAGATCATCTAGTCCAATCCCCCTGCTGGAGCAGGAACACCTAGGTGAGGTCGCACAGGAACATGTCCAGGCGGGTTTTGAATGTCTCCAGAGAAGGAGACTCCACAACTTCCCTGGGCAGCCTGTTCCAGTGCTCTGTCACCCTCACTGAGAAGAAGTTTCTTCTCAAATTTAAGTGGAACCTCTTGTGTTCCAGCTTGATCCCAAATATTGTTTGTTTATATGCTATGTAAGGAAATATGGCTAAACCTGGTATCAAGGGAAATAAAAAGGGTGGAAAAATACTCTTATTATTACTGAACCCATAACTGAGAATTTTTTTTTTTTTTTTTTACTACAGGTGAAAACCTTAGAAACATTATTTGTTTTAATGATGCTTTATTGTAAAACAAAAAGATGTCAAAATAGATGAGTGATCAGACACGCTTTTCTTCCAAAGCAATAAAATACAACACCACACAGATAGTTATTTATGCCAGTTATTGAAATTGTTCGTAATAAGATATTATTTAGATAATCCTTTTGGAATCAAACATCTGTTGTGTGCTGTGCTGCATTTATAAAACACAGAAAGTAGTCCCTACCTTGCATTCACATGAACACCACAAAGATCTTACAAGAACTCTCTAATGACAAAGGGTAACCTTCTGAAGATGATACTCATCTCAGCTAATTTAAGGTATAAGTCTCTCCATCTGAGTGTAATGGCTCCCAGGCTCCAGGCTCCTATTAGAGTAATTACAGATCTAATCAATACAGCCAATGGATCTTTACAGTGGGGGTCATTATTTGAATAATAAATTTCAGAGTCACCAGTATTTCACTGGCTGCTACTGACTAGCATTAACTACAAAGAAGTCTTCAGGTTTGCTTTCTCAGATGCAGAAATGTATGCTGAGGACATCTAAATTTAGCTGCACAAATTCAGTAGCAGAAGTTCTTTGAATAAGGACTTGAATAAGGATTTGCTAGAGTTACTCAGACAAGTGGCTCTGAAACTGGGATGGACACCACTAATCATAAAACCTCTCCACTCACTTTGCAACCATTCTTACTTTCCTGTTCACTTAATATTTCACAATTCTTCTTTTTTTTTTTTCCAGAAACATTTCTACAGGTGCCAATAAACAATATGTTTACTGCCTGTGCAAGTCACAGGATCACAGAATGGATGAGCTGGGATGAGACCTCTGGAGATCCTCATCCACCACTCTGGAGATCATCTAGTCCAACCACCAGCTCAGAGCAGGGTCACATGTATCATGGATGTGTCCAGTTGGATTTTGAATACCTCCAAGGCTGGAGACTCCAGAACTTCTCTAGGCAACCTGTTTCCCTGTTTGACTACTCTTACAGTAAAAAAAAGAAGTGGTTTCTTATGTTTAAATAAATTTTCATCTAATTCAGGTTGTACCAATTTCCTCTTGTCCTTCTCAGTGGAAACTACTGAGAAGAGCCTTGTTCCATCTTCTTTATATCCCACATCAAATATTTATACAGATGGATATGATCCTTCTGAGCTTCCTTTCCCCAGGCTGCAGTCCCAGATCTCTCAGCCTCTCCTTGTATGTCAGATACTCCCATCCCTTCATCATCGTGGCTCTTTAGTGGACTTGCTCCAGTATACGCATGTCTCTTGTTAATTTTTTTCTTCTTACGTGTAGGCACACACATGCCTGTGTACAGGAGAGAAAGAACACAGTCTAATCGGATCCTGTGGACCTTGGACAGGCTTTTTCTCTGAGGACTAGGAGGAAGGGCACCATATGTTTGACATGAAAGCAAACCCTACTACCAGCACAGGCCATTACTCTTGGCAGGCGCTGCAACTACTGGGGATTATGAATCTTGATTTGCAGGCAAGGAAAAATATTCCACATTTCAAAAGCCATTTAAATTAGAAATAGATATTCTACAGACTTGGCTCTTGAGTGTAAGAAGAGAGATTCTCTAGACACAGTGCACCTACAAGATATATTGGGCCAACAAACCAACAGACTTAATATGTGTTTCTGGTTTAGTTGAGGATAAAAATGAGTTATTTTTGGTTACTGGAAAAGAGCTGGAGTTCTGTCATACCTTTACATTTTGATTAAAGAGGTTTTTACTATTTGCTTTAGTAATAGCTGTACTGAGTTTAGCAGTTCTAGTCATAGACTATACAGTCTTGTGTTAGCTACTATACAAACTACAGGGTGTTTCAAAAAGATGGACCTAATTTCAAAGAAGAATATATTTCAGATTAGGTCCATCCTTTGAAACACCCTGTAAATTACAATCCCATTAAAAAAAAAAAATTAAAAAAAAAATAAATGGGATACATCTTTGTGCTTTGTTTTGGTTTTTTAATGTGTCTGGAGAACTTTACCAGTAGAAACCTGGGTGACTCAAGGCTTTGCCCATCCATATTTCAGTGAGTCATTTCTATTATCTTCATAGTCAATGAAAGGCAATGGGTGTATTTATCTTGATTTTTCTTTTTTCATGCATAGGTCAAGAAAGGAAAGAGCAAATGAAAAAAGACCCTGCTGCTATCAGGCTGCTAAAATTACTCTTCTGTGCAGGGTAATGGTCCTCCTTACAGTGAACTGCAAAATTAGACTGTAAAGAGCTGCTCCAGTCATATGGTGGCTCTAAGTTGAAACAGGAACCTGGGCTATGGATCCATCCTACAGCCCTCCTTGGCTTCAGAGAAGCATCTTTGCTCCTTTGGGGTTTACCCCTCCTTTGGGGTTTACAATGTAGACTCTGCCCATTTATTTAGTCTAGCCTGTTCTGCCTGTGAATTAAAGATTTAGTCTTATGGGAAGATAAATTCTCCAGAATAATAAACCAATTTGATCCTACCTTCTGTTGTTTTGAATCAAGTGAGATCTCCGTCTTTCCTCTAAGTAAATGTGCTGACACATCATACTGTGTAAGGTCTGATGACACAACTTTTGACATTTCCAAATTTACACATATTTCAGGCTTTTTCATAGACATTAACCTCAATGAACTTCTCTGTTGGAAAAGGCTCATCCACATAAATTTTAATACCTTATTAATAGTAGCTGATCATTATACATGCAGTGATTTTTGGGCAGTTGTAAACACACACTGTTCAAGTAAGTCTGATGGATTGTCCAAAGAATGGAGAATACATGACAGAAAGAACAGATGGGTTTTGTTACTGAGTACTGAAAATATGGGCAATGAAACAGCTCTTCAGAACTATTCATGGCCACCTTCTCAACATGTCAAACTCACCCAGGGGTTGGGCACTAGCCAGAGGTAGATGTTTAGTGCAGATATCCTGAGATGCAACCCAGAGAAAGGAAAGACCTTCATCTGTATTTTGCCATATTTGTTTAATTCAGGGTTTTTTGGCTTGGGGGTTTTGGAGTTGTAGTTTGGTTTTTTTTGTTGTTGTTGTTGTTTTTGTTTGTTTGTTTGTTTGTTTCCTGGCATACCAGAGTACTGAGATATGTGTGCAGAGCATGGTAGTTCTGAGAGATATAGAAATCTCTCATATTTTCCAGACATGTGGTGGGTTGACCTTGGCTGGACACCAGGTGCCCACCAAGCTTCTCTATCACTCCCTCTCCTCAACTGGACGCAGGAGAGAAAACACAACAGAAGGCTCGTGGGTTGAGATAAGGACGGGGGGGGTCACTCAGCAATTACTGCCATCGGCCAAACAGAACTCACTTGGGGAAATTAATTTAATTTATTGCCAATAAAACCAGAGTAGGATAATGAGAAATAAAAACAAGTCTTAAAATACCTTCCCTCCCCACCCCTCCATTCTTCCTGGGCTCAACTTTACTCATGAATACCCTACCACCTCCCCTGCAGCAACACAGACAAATGGGGAATGGGGGTTTTGGTCAGTTCATCGTACATTGTTTTGATCCACAGACCTTCAACACTTCCAACTATTTTTCTGTACCTCCTGCTTTTGACCATTAACACTGACCTCACTGCAGATGCTTGATCACCTTTTATATGGTTTGTCCCTGTGCATGTTCCTCCAGCCCAAGGTCCACCAAGACACCCACACAGTGTTACAGCAATGCACTGGTGAAAAGGTAAAAATGGTGAAAAGGTAGGAAAAATGAAGATTCGTCCAAAGCTGACATATGGAAATAAGTAAGCAATTATATTAACTGAACAAGATGAGCTTAAAGGATGAACTCCTTCAAGAGAAAAGGGATCAAAACTACTTAAAAATAAGGCCTTGCTTCTTCCTAAGGTCACAACCCACAGAAGATGTTTCCTCCAAAGGATACTTACTCATTTTCTCTTTATATTACCTTTCCCATAGAAGCATTGTCCTCCTCCTTCTCAAAAAAACATCCCTGTCATTTGGGATTTCCTTCATAACATTCCAATAACAAACTAAAGAAACATATCTGGAACCATCTTCTTCAGAAGAATGAAATGCAGAAAAGTGAGGCTGAAGGTGCAGAAGGATTATGACTTCATTTTGCCGCCTTGAGAAAAGGTTAAAATTGCCAGCAATGTGTGACCTAAATCTAAGCGACATTAAACAGATGGCACTGAATGACCAAGAAAATAGGATTGGTCTTTCTCCATCCATCAGCTCGCTTTGCACCTTAAACTGCATTAACCTTGCTCAGCTAGATGACGCAGCCTTTTTCTTGCATCCATCTCTTCATTTTTAAAAAGCAGTTTGGAGAGTTTGGGGAGTGGAGACACTGTTAGGTTAACAGTGAGAAATCCTGTTTCTCATGAGGAGGATGAAAAGGAGAACATGGCACAGAGATGTTAGATTTGCTGGTGTTTCAGGACAGGATATTTCTTCCTGTCGTCACTTGGAACAAAAAGGTGAATTATTTTGTTCGCTTTTTTGGAAGTGTTATGGTTGTCAGGCCAAAGCTGCTTGCAGAGAACAGCAAGGACAGTGCTCACACTGCACCTCTCTATTCAGACTTCTACAGTAATGGAGGCAATTTGAAGATGTTATCTTGGAAGACAGAGCCACCACCACTTTCACAGCCTATTTTCCTCCCCATCTTCAGAGTGCTCCAAGGCAATCTGAACATTCACCTCTTTTTTTTTAATTATTTTTTTTTCTTTTTTAAAATATGCTTTAATCCCTGTGTCCTCAGGTGCGAGTTAACATTTGAGGGAGACAGTGCACATCTCCATTCCTCAAAATTCATGGTCAAGGGACTAGAGTCTCACTTGCTTTGAAGCAGGCCACATCTCTTCTGGTCTGTGCAGTCATCTCCTATCTTTCCCTAGAAAGAAAAGGCTCCCAGACCCACTTTTGGCAACCCCTGTTATGTGGAGGGAGGAAGGAGAGAGAAATATGCTGAATTACTCTGGGAAGCAGTCAGGATAACACCAAAATGAGAGACATAAAACACTGGCCAGATAAAACATCATGTGCTGGAGAGTAATACAGATTAGATAGCAGACCTGGCAAGTCATCAGCTCAAACCAATGTGGCAAATCTTGGGAACATGTCGAATTACTGGCATTTGACTTTCAGCTTGGATTAACTATCAGGGAGGAAAATGCTGACTCAGATTAAAATACGTCTGGTTGCAGGAAAAGACAATTTCTAGGAGATGGACGCTTAAATACTGGAGTACGTATCCAAGGCTGCCTAGTGTGCAAATCACTCAATACCCTTTCAGCATATCATTAGTATTTCACTATCCCTGAGAATCTGCCAAGAGCTATGGGGAAACACCAGACTTTCACCTTGCAGCAGCATTTAACCACAGAGCAAGCAAATCAGAGCTGTAAAAGGTGACAGAAACCCTTAAATTCTCATTCACGTGTTAGTGGAAATAGAGCTGATAAACCCTAAAAAAGCCCACAGAAGACACACAACATGGTGAGCATCAAACTCCAGATATTTCAGCTAAGAGAGCAGGAACTGTATACTCCATGTTTTGCTTAAAGAGAACTGGTGGAAGTATAATATGGTTTGTGCAGACCTGGAGAAAATTACAGTTGGAAATCTCACCTTGTCAGGAAAGAAAAAAAACAAAACACAGGGAGAATATGTACATTGCATAGCAGTGTTGCTGTCTTACACACTAATGGATATTTCAGTGCAGCAGGACTGCAAATTTAAATGCAATAAAATGCATTTCATCTACCACAGACTTTTTTTTTTTAGACTATTTAACTATGAAAGGAACAGAAATTATTTTAGTCAACAGAGACAGAGATGGAATGGATAAAACTCCTCGTACTAGAATTAGAACTGCAACTTATAATGTTTTCATTAAAAACAGCACTGGAAATAAATTGCTGCACAGAGAACTAATTAAAAATAGAACTAATAAATTCCATAGATGTTAATATAATGATTTTTTTTTTTTTTAATGCATTCATCTGAACACTAGCTGTTATTAACTCTGAGTGATGCTGTTTTTACATACACATGTTGGTGTTATTCATACAGATGGAGCCAGGGCTTAAGCACTGAGTGGAAGAACGTTTCACAAGGTTGCTTCACTAGATTGAAGCAAAAACTAAGCCCATCAGAAAGGAGATATTTTAGCAGACACCAGGGAAACCAAAACAGTTAGTCCCTGCATAAGAGCTTGTGGTAGGAAAATGCAGATATGTCAGAGAAATAACCCTGATATTTGAAGATAACCTTGATACATCTTCTGAATATCTCCTCATTTGGTCCTGAGTTGATTGCTCATAAACGAGGGTAAGAATAGTTGAGTTGACTTTCCCTTTGACGTCTCCCACCATCCCCCTGGTGTAGACTGGTGAAATATCCTGTTTAATGCAGATCTGACTGGTTTTCACTGCCCCAAACACGTAAATATGTAACACTATGGATGAGTCTCTTTCTATCCAAATACAAATGCTACAGATCAACACAAGTCACTCTGATTTCGCTTTACAGTGAGTGGAGGGATACAAGCACTTAAAGAGGATCATCCAGCTCACCTTTAACTAGATATATTTAATAGCATGGAAATATCGCCATTTAATATGTATGCATCTATACCTTGGCCTGAAAGGGAGCCTTCTGTGACTAGTTCAGATTTTGTTGTCTAAATATAAGTAAAATTAATCCCATTCTGCGTGTTTTATATTTTATTTCTAAAGTGAATATTTTCATATCATCTCCTTCTGTTCACAAGTTTTAATGGTTTGCTTTGTATAATTTCTTTACAAGCAAAATTTCAGTGACCAGATACACTACTGTTGCAACACCTAGTATAAGAGAAAAAGCCTATGTTCATAAAAAATGTGCTCTGGAAGTAATTATGCCTGTTTTGTTGTGGGTTTTTTTTGTTTGTTTGAGGATTTGGTTGTTTGTGGTTTGTTTTGGTTTATTTGTTTTGTTTTGTCTTATGGTTTTGTTTGTTTGTTTGTTTGTTTTTAATGTGTACCGAAGTGTTCCCATTTTCATATGGAGACCATAATAACCTATTTTCATTGGGAAGTATTGTTGGAAATATGCATAAGTAGTAACTCTTATGCTGTATCCTATTAACAGCCATCTAATGAAAACATCATAAACTCTTTAGTTACTACATGGATCCAGCTTCCATCTTGGTTTCCCCAGGACATTCTTCGTACACAGAAAAGCAGCTCCCTCCTCTGATATGCATGTTCTTTTACAATCACCAGCAAAAAATGAAAAAAATAAAATAAAATCCACAGATTGAAGGGAAGAATGGAAAAATATTTCAAAGATCTCTGAGTTACTAAACAAAAAATGGTGTCAGAAGTCACTGAGCAGGAAATGATCAGAGACTTGGACAATACCTGGGGGAATATCCAATGTACATTATCCGTTATTACTGTTCCCTCAGTGTCTGCTTATGGGTGCTGCTGGAGGCAGTAAATGGGTGAAACATTAATTTTGTAATGGCAAGGCTGGGTGTCCTGCCATCCTCAAAACCAGCTCTGACACACTTATCAGGGTGCTGCATCTATTTGAGTCTTCTCTGTTCATTATCGCTATAGTGAACAGCATCACTGAAAGGATTATAAAGACTTCCAGAAGTGTCTTAATTTTTTTTTTAAAAGAAACAGAAGTTTGTTGGGATAGGAAGATAACAATGAGTAGTTACTGAAGAGCCTGTTGTACATTATATATTCTGCATTGTGCCTCTGGCTCCATTTATGTGAACGGAAATGATTAATATTTTACTTACTCTTTAGCATGTAGTGCTATAAGGGATTAATAGACAAAAGAAGGGAGATGAAGTATTTAAGGGCTCCAGTAGACACAGAGAGAACTTATATATATCAAAGAACCCTTTTTACAGCTAAAGTCTGTTAAACAAAGGGCAGAGGAAGAAAAAAGGGATATCCATTTAGGTATTTTTAACAGATCTTGGATACCACAGTGACTGAGGTCTTTGACACTATTAACATAAAAGCAAAAAGCTAGTCTAGACAAGAGAGTAAACTGCAGGGAATTACTATGAATCCATGGAATGGAAAGAGATTTTTGAGTTATCTTTATGTCTCTAGGGTTATTTGAAAAGCAGAACAATTGCGGTAGTTACTGCACAGTTTTTTCCATCTGGCATAACCAAGGTCTCTTAAACAACAATTAGCAACGAATTTTGGCGTTGCCCGGTGCCTTTTCCATATCGTCACATGTTTGTCCTCAGATACTGAAATTCACCCTTGACAAGAATGACAGTGGCATTGAAAAAGCAAGCAAAGAAGTAACAAATAAGCAACATATACTGTCAGTTCTCTGCTCTGTTATTGAGCTGCAGTTGGGAAGATCAGAAAAATCTCTAATTAGGCTTTGCCAAGTCTCCCTTTAGAGGTCTTTTGCCTTTTACTGCCCTGGATTACTGGTGTGGAATTCCTTGTTTGGAGGTGGTAGATTCCTGCTGCACGACACCCCATTCTGTCACTTTAAGTGACATTTAAAAACACACAATTCCTCCAGCTCTTCTCCCCTCAATAATGCTATATTGCAGCTGCATCTTAAAATAAACTCTTCCATCTTCTGTAACAGATGGTGCTGTGTAGCCCAGAGTACACAAGTATCTGTAGCAGCAGTAATGAAGCAGGAATGCTGGGCAGACTGGGGTGGGAGGGATCATGCACACTCAGGAGACCACTTTGCCTGTTATTCCCAACAGTGAAGGTGAAGGAGATGTGAACCACTATTAGAAGGATGGGAACACTCATTGATACATGTCAGGCTGTATTTTAGACCAGCTTCATCTTATTTTTTTTTTCCTTTGGTGAGGAATAGTAAATATTTAAGGGGAAACGGTGATGCTACTTAAAAAGCACATACTTAATTAAACCTCAAATGCAGAAATCTCTCTTTACTCAGAAATGCATTCTGTGATGCTCACCACCTAAGGCTATACCTCAGCCATATGGCACTTTAATAGATACTAGCAGAGGGAGCCCTTTTAATATTTTAACAGATGGGTGCATGCTAGATACTGGGGTTGGAGGAGAGGGGAGAATGAAAGAAAATGTGAAGAAAGAGAATCAAGAAAGAAAGACAAAGTTCAAAACATGAATTCTTATTGAACTCTTCCATTTCTGCTCCAAACAGCTGGAGGTCTTGTTTCTTTCCTAGAAAGAATTTCTGTTGTTTCCATTGCAGACCCTTGGACTCAGACTCACTGATCACAAAACTTTTCACAGCAGAGTTACTATGTGAGGGGTCGTCCTTAGAGCAGAAATACCATTACAGATTTCAGAGTCTTCTGACCCAGCCAGTAGTTGCATGAGTTTAGGAGTAGGATTTAAGTTTTTATAGTGTTCCTTCTGCTGCACTTTCCCCCTGCAAAGTTATGCTTACAATGTATACTACAATCTCAACAAGTTTGGGTTGTTGGCTATAAGACCTCAAAAGAGAAAGTCAGCGCTGGAGTGTGTTGCAGAGGAAATATGGCAAATATAAACTCAAAGAGTTACAAAGAGAGGGTTATTTGAAAAGGGGACATTTATTGGAGTATCTAGCTTTCAGATAGGTCCCAACCTGGTAGAACTGCAGTTTTAATTGCAGGTATTGCATTCCCAAAATAATACTAACAGCCAGAGTGATAGCAGGGCTAAAGTAATACAGTTCCATTTACATTAAGGTTGCTACTCCATTTACATTGTGGTTGCTACATGGTTTACTGTTTTCCAAATTTGTTTGGAAACAAATTTCTTTTTCTGAAGCATGTGTCAAGGATCTAATATGATCATGGTTTTGGTACCTGAGACAAAATGGTGCCTGAGACAAAATGGAATCTGCGACTCCTTTCTATCTTTGCCTTACGGTACTTCCATAAATACCATTCCTTTCATCATATGCATTTGTTTGCCTCTTCTGATGGAAAGATTAAATTGTCTCAAAAGGCCTATGGGAACTTAGAAGTAAACTTTTGTCCTCCAAGGGTTGATAGGGACCTCTTCCTAGGGCAATGTGAAAGAACAGCGCACAGAGCCACTGAACAGAGGACATTTGGGATTAACAGCAGTGCGGCTGCATCATCCAGTGTGGGACTCTATATAATTTCCCCTGCTAACATTGCTGTACCGATGCTAGGACTGTACCACGCAAGGTTATATGTCTACAGCAGCTCAGATATCCTTGCTGCAAGGATGCACAACATGTAAAGTATATTATGTGTGCTCTTGGTAAAATACAGCCTGTATTATCTTGTTCTGTAGAAACTGTGAATACACAACATGTATTAAGTATTTACTTAATCAGTAATTCTTTACTATATGTTCCAACTTCTGATGTCTGTCTGTGTACCATAAAAAACAGTGTCCTGTGAATGTATTCTCAGAGCATTAATTCCTTTGTTGAGAAAAACACTTGTTATTATAATTCTTCATCTGAATTCATTAGGAAGAAAATTATAACTAACATGGGGTTTTGTTTTCATTATTATTCATTACTTTCTACTCAGTAATTTAAAAAGGCAAAGCTGGATGTTTCCAACAAAGCACAACTTTCATATTGGATTCTACTGAATTTTAACTCCAATAAATAATCAACAGAAATAAACAGAGATGTCTGTTTATTTCAGATTTCATTTCCCAAACTATCTGTAGATCTATGTCAGATTTGAATGCCTGTGTGCGCCTACTCATGGTTGTCACCTTGCAAGTCTTTTAAGAGGCCCAGTAGGTCATGTTAGACATGTTATAAAATTATATCCTTATATTATTACCAGTTCTTATGCTAGAATTGCCTTTTACCTAACACTTTGAAGATTTTTGCCTGGAGCTACTTGGTTTATTTGTTTCAGTTTATTTCATTTATTTGTGCTGGTGTCTCAAGTTTCTCTACCAAATATACCTGACTTTCCATCAGACTTGTTTACAACATCAGTTGCTGAAAGGGGTAACATCATTATGTCATAGGACATCTGACTACTATTTTCTCCTTCTTTCACCTCACCCTGGATCCATTACTTTGCCTGAGATCCAATTTTGCTTATAGCTGGAAAATCCATTGCATTCTCCACATAGAAGTAAATACTGAATCATGGTGTGCTGTTCACTGCTTCCAGAATTTCCTAAATAATTGATGGTAAAGGGCAGAGATTATGTTGTGAATTTGCCCAATGACATAAGGTGCACTTTTCTTTCAGTCATTTTCATGCATGGGATTTAGTTTCTACATCCCCACATGGAAAGCAACAGCAGAGTCCCTGAATGGCCTAAGTGGCTTGGCTTGTTTTGATTAGGTTGCACTCAATAATCAAGAATAAATTGTCATGGATCAACTGTACATAGGGGCAGAGTATCCCTAAATCCAGTGTGGGGCTGATGGAGCCAGTAACACATTTTCAAAAATGCATTTCCTTTTTTTTGTTTTCAGAATTCTTTTCATGGATCTTTTCTAGCTTGACCAACACCATACAACCCAAAAGGAAGAATAATCTCCAACCTGAGAGACAGAAAGCAGCTGGGATGAACCCTCTGTTAGAAACAGAAAATCGCGCATTATTGTGGGAAGTGTTGTACCATCTTTGTGAGGTTTATTGTAATACTGCAGTAAATACAGAGGGTCTGGTTCTCACACTAGAAACAGTTTATGCTTAATGTAATTCCATTTATGGCCCCAATGTACTGCAAGAGTGGTGTAAAATGGCATTAATGAGAATCAGGCCTAGAGACTCTAATATTTACTTTCTATTGTGCTTGAAATTACTTCGGTTGTTTTATAGCAATGTTTAAAAGTCAGAACAGAGACGTTATGAATAAAAAATCCTGGATCACATCTTCCCATCCATCTCTCCATCCATCCAAGAGAAATGCAACACAGCAGTTGTCAAAGAGTCTAAGCCTTGACTGAATTACAAGTAAGATTAATTTGGCCTTTTAAATTTATATGTTGATACAGTACTTTCTTTAAATCCACGTCTTTCAACCATTTCAAATCAACAACACTTTATTCAAAGGCTAGTTTTCATGAGCCTCATTTTACATTTCTTCTGTGAGTAAAAACATGAAGCGAGGATAACAATGATAAACCTAAATAATGTATCGTGAATATGTTTCAAAATGCTGACAGAAAATATTTGCCCTTGCATGGAAGAAATGCTTGGGGAAAACAGAAACCGCGATTTCCTTTACCTTCAACTGTAATAACCTTTTTAATGACTTGTGAGTCATCTGATTGTTTGTGATGAAAACACCCTGTTTCTGCTTATGTAAGGATTTTATTTATTATTATGGTAGCATTCAGCTTTCTGTCTCTAAAATTGGTTTGAGCCCAAAGGAAAGTATTAAAAAAGAAATCCCAAATTGCTGATAGTTCATCATTTCAACAGTTACATGATAACAAATATCCAGATCTCCTAGGTACTCTCAAAGCTGTGTTTTGAAAAAATATTACATTTCTGTAAGGCTGGAGAGAAATATAACAGAAATCCAATAATGCAAATGTATTGAGACCATCCTGCTATTTGGAGGAGTGAAAGTCTATATGACTACAAAAGAGTAGTTGTAGCTCATGCAGATATTCTTTGCATATATCATCACATTTTCTTACTAAAAATGAACATTTTTACATAGAGAAACAAAACAAAGCAAAACAAAAAAATACTTCAAGTACATTTACTACCATACATGTTTTAAAAGCAAACAGCATCTAATAAACTTTCAAATAATCAAGATGTTTGGAATACTGATTGAAAAATGTGTTCAAAGTTTAGTGTTACCCTCCCTGAAAAACATATAAGACAACAGAGGAACATTCAAATGACATGGTCAAGGTGACATACTAATCTTTACATATACCCATATATTCTTTTAATCGATTTCATACATATTAAAGGTTGGTGACTATATTGCATAAAAATCCTGTTGAATTATAATATATGTCACATGGAAATCTCTGCACAGCTCAGTGACAAAATTAGATATTCCAAGCTTGAGACATCGTCAGTATAGTGGAAAAAAACACAGATAACAATCCCAACAAGAAAAGGCCCAACAGAAAATACAGGTTGACCTCCAAAGTATATTCCAGAAAGCCATACAATGGCTATAATATAAACCCTTATGTAAAACTGCAATGAAACTTTTGAAAACCAAGCAATTCTGATTCCCTTTTCATACAGTTTGAAACATTCAAAATACACCTGAATATAATTATTTAGCTTGGGCAAATTTTTTTAGATAGCCCTTACAGGGGATGTTTTAAGAAAGGACTTGAAGAAAGGGGATCTTGTCCAGGGATCAAGAAACCGGAAATTCTTTCCTGATGCTAATGAGCACTTCATGCCTTGAAACACAAAGGCTGACAATGACAATTTCTATTTAGAAGTTGGTGTAATGTAATTTGCTCCCCTCCAATATATGCTAATCAGCTCTGGAAATGCATAACATGTTTGTGTAACTTGGTGGCTTATCATTTTTCAAACTTCACAATCAGGAGGATAGTAATTCCTAGTAATGTCATACTTTCACTAGATGCTTTTCTCTTTTTAAAAGCACTGCCAGTTGAAGAGCTACATTTCCTTTGTAGAACCTGTTTCTAAACCGAATAGAGTGATTTCCAAACCCTGTAAAACCACAATTCTGAAAAAAAAAAAAAAAGTTTGCTGAAGTGAATTATGGCTTGAAAAATTCACAACCATATGGGCTACCCTCACCACCATCACCAGAATCTCACACTTTGACACAGTCATGAAAAGTTACACAGTCATACAAAAGAAAAGCTTCACCAACACATCCATCTCCTTCTTGCATGTGCCATTTCCCTCCTCATATTTTGTCTGAAAGCCTTCTACTGTATTGCTGTCATATCACATTTGAGTGAGCAACCTCAGAAGAGACAACTTGAGAGAGAAACATCTGTTATAGACTCTGGTGTAACATGCTAGAAGTGGCTTTGTGGAGTTGACAGTTCACTTAGAGTTGACAGGTATGTTTTTTGCTCTCTTCACTCACTTTCCTGCACTGCTTATGCTGTGCCATGAAGCCTTGAAACCCCATGTATCTTTTAGCCCCTGGACACAAATTATGAACTCTGTTCTATCACTTATATGAGCCATCTCTGAACATAAATGAAAAAATCACTGGTCTTATTGGTTGCAGGGAAGTCTGGATATTATCTTATCCCTGAGGAATATAACTTCCTATCTGCTGCTCTTGTTTTAGGGATGAGTTGGGCTACCAAATGCACTGTCTAGACCCAGAAGGACCACATGGAACCTGGAGCGACAAACTTGAAAATGAAGAGTCCAAGTCTCACTTAAGTGTTTTACAATAGGAAAAACTTTACTGGTGTTCTGCCAAGAGTTATTACCCCCAGAACTGATTCAGAATCACAGAATATCTCAAGTTGGATCCATAAGGATCATTGAATCCAACTCCCTGCTCCTTGTAGGACTACCTAAAACTAAACTGCATGACTAAGAGCGTCATCCAGGTGTTCCTTGAACTCTGATGGGATTGATGTCTGTTTCAGTGACTGATCACCTTCCCAGTGAAGAACCTTTTCCCAGTGTTCAGTCTGAACTTCCCCTGAGGCAGCTTCATTCCATTCCATTTCCTTGTGGTCACCAGAGAGAGGAGATCAGCACCTCCCCTTCCACTGCCTCCTGTGAAGAAGTTGTGTACTGTCATGAGGTCACGTCTCTGTGATATGGTCACCCCTCAGCCTTCTCTTCTCCAAGCTGAACAAACAAGGTCACCTCAGCCACTGCTCCCAAGTCTTGTCCTCAAGGCCTTTCACCATCTTGGTTGCTCTCCTCTGAACAAACTCTAATAGTTTGATGTCCTTATATTAAGGCACCCCAAACTGCAGACAGTACTTGAGGTGGGGCCGTACCAGTCCAGAGTAGAGTGGGACAATCACCTCCCTCTACAAGCTGGCTATTCTGTGCTTCACAGAATCATAGAATAACCTGAGCTGGAAGGGACCCACAAGGATCATCGAGTCCAACTCCTGTCCCTGCATAGGACAACCCCACAGTTCACACCGTGTGTCTGAGGGTGTTGTCCAGTCTCTTCTTGAACACCGTCAGGCTTGGGGCTGTGACACCTCCCTGGGGAGCCTGTTCCAGTGGTCCAGCACCCTCTGGGTGAAGAACCTTTTCCTAATGTCCAACCTGAACCTCCCCTGGCACATCTTTCTGCCATTCCCTTGGGTTCTGCCATTGGTCACTAAAGAGAAGAGCCCAGCTCATGCCCCTCCTCCTCCCCTTGTGAGGAAGCTGTAACCACCATGAGGTCTCCTCTCAAGTCTCCTCTTCTCCAGGCTGAACAAACTAAGTGACTTTAGCCTGATGTACCCCAGGACACGGTTGTCCCTTTTTCCTGCCAGGGCACAGAGATGGCTTATATTCAACTTGCCATCAGGCAACAGGGGAACAGTGCAAGCCATTACAGTCATTTCCAGCTAATAATTGAAGCTATAGATGAGAAAATACAGCTGAGCACAGTAATGTCAAATCCATATAGGGGCAGAAATTTCGAGATGAAAAATGATGGTGAAGGGTTGGAGTAATTACCTCTTAAACCTTTTGAAATGGATCCTCAACCTCACATTCTTCGATGCCTTATTCCAAGGATGTAAGTGCCCAAAACCTCTCTTATCCTACTGGGAAACTTCCAAAATCTTGCTGGATATGGATGTGGTGTGACTCCCAGTGTCTCCTTGAGGGTGTTCATGCTTTTAAAGTAAGTGCAAATTTTGGGATGCTTGCCTCTCCATAAAACATTTGGGAGGAGGTGAGAGCAGAGTGTCTATTTTATTTTCTCTTTTAGCAGTGCCTTGTTACATATCAAGCCATGAAGAATGATTAAGTGATAACACTGAACATTTTAATAATGTAATTAGAAACCTGAGAAAGTATGGGAAATCTATAATCTATATAATTTGGGTCCCAATTCAGCCAGTTCTGCTGCTGTTATTACTTTGTGTAGCTTCATCACAGCAGACTGTGTGGCCTGTGAGACCTCTGTATTAGCACAGAATGGCCAAGACTTACTTTGAATTCTACTTCCCAAAACATTAATTAGAACTTGAAATGAAATCGTTTGGCATAACGTGTTCAAATTCCATTTTAACTACTGAATCAGTGAACTTTAACTACTGAATCAGTGAACTTGTGAAAATGTTGTGTTACAAAACTAGTATCTTTTTTATTCCTATTCTGGTAGCTGAAGGTACAGTGATCAGCCTCAGTGGAATACAGGACAAGGATCTGTAGTTTGTTTTAGATCTTTTAAAAGAAGAACAGAAGTTCAGCTTTTTATTTCAGCTCTGAAAAAAAGGACTTCGGCTTATTGTGTCTGCAGCATCACTCAGTCCTGGTGCCAAACAGCAACTAGTTTCAAAGTTCATTAGAAAACAATATCCTATCACGAGTGGTCACATCAACTCTCAAACTGAAACTATTTAGTAATGGGACTTTTTTTTTTTTTTTACAGTAACCCCCCAAAATTACAGGCCTTTAGTCAAATGAATATTTCATCACCTGGTTTACTCCTCCACTTTGAACATAAAATATTGTTTAAGCAGGACCAGAAGGCAGGCAGCCACCTACAGAAGTTCCCCAGGCAGAAATCATACATATTTTTTGAAGTTAAATTGAAAAAGGACAGTGACTTTTATTTCCATTTTGTTCCCTTAATTGTCAGACAAAGTGCAATTTTCTGTACTGTTCTATCAACCAGATGCCCTTGTCGACTACCATCTTACTACAGTAATGGAACTTGACATCCTCTTTGTTTTTTCTCACTGCATTTGTGTGACTCACTCTGCAAAACAAAAATGTACTAAAAATAGCAGTGGTTGTGTTAATGGCAAAGATATGAAATTTCTCTCATCTAATTGTTACAGATTTATTTATTTTTCAGTGCTAAGGCTCTTGAAGTTGCTATGCTATGAGCAATCAGCCATGAAGATACATACCAGCCAAGCCATCCATTTCAGTAGAAATCCTGCTAAGGTAAAGTTTTCAAAGGTACTTTGGCACCTAAAGGACCAAGTACAGACCTATCCAAACTTCCCAGAGATATGAAGGCTGTGGAATTGCTTTTGAATACTTTACTTTTGCACATTTGAAAAGCTGCCTAGAAATGGCAAATGTCCACTCCCGAACATTACCAAATCAAGATGTGGTCCTAACCACTTGAGGCATTGGAGCATGATAAAAGGTTAGGAGGAAAGGAAGTAACTGGGCTGTTGTTCAAGATAAACCACACAGGGAAGTATAAGTAGGAGAAATGCCTTTCATATGTTTACAATTAAGAAAGAAAATGAGCCATTCCAGAACTGCTTTACAACTCCACATCAGAAAAAAAACCCTCAAAACAATATTTACTTGTGAGGACAGTCCAAAACTGAGAGAGTAATTTTACTTATCAAGATACGATGTACTGAAAGATAATGGAATGGAATGGAATGGAATGGAATGGAATGGAATGGAATGGAATGGAATGGAATGGAATGGACTAGGCTAGTCTAGTTCAGTTTGAAGGGACCTACAACAATCTAGCCCAACTGATATGTGTCCTCTTTTAAAATTCAGATTTTTTTTTTTTCTTTACACCAAAGTAGGTGCACAAATGCCAAAATCACACCTGGAATATTGTGTCCAGTTCTGGGCCCCTCAGTTCCAGAAGGACAGGGAACTGCTGGAGAGAGTCCAGCGCAAAGCAACAAAGATGCTGAAGGGAGTGGAGCATCTCCCGTGTGAGGAAAGGCTGAGGGAGCTGGGGCTCTGGAGCTTGGAGAAGAGGAGACTGAGGGGTGACCTCATTCATGTTTACAGATATCTAAAGGGTGAGTGTCATGAGGATGAAGCCAGGCTCCTCTCAGTGACAACCAATGATAGGACAAGCGGTAATGCGTACAAACTGGAACACAAAAGGTTCCACTTAAATTTGAGAAGAAACTTCTTCTCAGTGAGGGTGACAGAACACTGGACCAGGCTGCCCAGGGAGGTTGTGGAGTCTCCTGCTCTGGAGACATTCAAACCTGCCTGGACACCTTCCTGTGTAACCTCATCTGGGTGTTCCTGCTCTGGCAGGGGGATTGGACTGGATGAGCTTTCCAGGTCCCTTCCAATCCCTGACATTCTGCGATTCTGTGAAAACAAGGACAACAAATGTAAGACTGAGGCATGGACTCATGGGAAGAAAAAACAAACAAACAACCAAAACCAAACCAAAACAAAACAAAAACCATGTCTTTAATTTTACCAATTGATTTTGGAATGTGGTAAGAATTTGCAACATCTGGCAAATGTACAATTAGAGGTGGCAGGTTGATCATTTAGAGTACAAACCAGAAGATCAAAAGATGTGGTGATGGAATGACTGGCAAGAGGAAAATACTCTCCCAAAGAAGAGAAAAAGACTGGGAGGTTTATTCAATGACCTGGTAAAGTAGTTAAAAGTATGTAAAATAATCACATTTTACCCAAGTTAATTTATAACTCAGAATTAATTTAGAATTGCATAAAAATACATTGTAATAATAAATTTGAACTGAAAAGCTGTATTCAGAATGACTGATGAATCCCACACTGTAAACCGGTATCTGGACTGTGAAACCCACTGCCCTGTAATACCATTCAGGTCTTAGCAGAGGAGCTGGCCAGAGGTGTAGATAATGTTATCCACCTCAATGCAAAAACATTCAAAAGAATCGCATACCTTCAGTATTAATAGTTTTAAAACCCAGCTTTGGGAATTAGAAACTAGTATGAAATAATAATTTCATCACAGTGGGGAAGGAAGTATTTTCATCATATATTTAGGGAAACCTGTTTTTCACTCTGAATATCTGCATCACAGCTCGGTGATGCTCTTCTGCTGTGTTTCCAGTCTAACTCGAGCCAAGGGGGTTATAGGCTGAAGAGTAAGAATAAAAGTTGACATGTAGATCAATAATGTTCTAGAAGAGGGGAGAGGTGAAAATCCTGCAGCAAGACACATTCGTATGAAAACTAGCAAATATCTTCAGAAAAGCATTCAGATAGGAGCCTCTCTCTGCAGCATCAGGCAGAATGACTGTACTGTGAAAACATGATAGACTTACAGACCATTTGCCATGGATTGTGAAATTTGTGTTCATTCTTATTTAAAAGGTGTGTTGTGGTTTTTTTTCCTACCACCTATCCTTATGTGTTGCTCTCATAGGATTTTACAGAGGCCTGAGTAAGTCAGATATTAAATAACTCCTTCTACACCGAAATGCTGCTCAACCCAGAATGCAAGTCACAGTGTAAGGAAAAACTACAAATTCAGTTATTAATATTTTCACCATCAAAGGAGCTGGCAAAGAAGAGACAAATTTCTTAAAGTCAGAAACAATAGCCTCTGTTTGAACAGAGTCCAGAAGGCACACTCCTGCTTCCAAAATCAATGTACGATTCCAGGCACAATGAGGTGTTAATAAAAAATTTGCTTGAGCTGGGGAATCACATACTCAGTTTTTCATCCCAGAGGAATTTTGGGTTTCAGGTGGTTAATTTAAGAGATAGTTTAAGAGTCCTTACAGGCATTTTGAAGACAGTGAATTAAGCCATAAGAAGTTCAAATAGCTCATGAAGAGCTGCACAACAAGCAGATGACAGAATTAGGCTTTTATCACAGAAGAGGATAATATAAATCTCAAAATTCTGTTACAACAGCTGTCGAAGACAGTGACCCATGTATTTTAGTACCATTTGTTTTGCATACATTTATTCTATAATTAGCCAGTACAGTGTTCCCACCTTTAATGATGAAGTTGCTTGTATTTATTTTAAGCCTGAGTTTCTGCTCCCCAAGGATTTATCTCCGTTGTCAAACACCTTATCATAGATGTTCGATCACTGGTTATGTCTGAACAGCAGGACTGAATTTGCTTTGTCAAAATCTTGTCATTTTTTTTCCCTTCTTTTTCTCTCTGTTTTGCTGATATTATATTTTTTCTTTTCTTCTTCTCCCAAGTTTGCAATGTGCTAGAGTATCCATTATTCTAAATAACCTTAGCCTTAATAGCCTCACTGATGATGCCATAAGAGGGCACATAACCATTTGAATGAGCTTCCCCAGAATTACTAGCTGCCAGATGTGTTTCAAACATCATGTGCATCTTTACCTCCCTTTCAATGAGGGTCATTCTTTGCCTGTTGATTACCATAGATCACTTTATCGAGGTGCAAACTCAGTAAACTGATGAAACTTTACTGTTTGTTTGTTTTTCCCAATATTAAAATATTTTTTAAATGTTTTGCTGAGAAACTCTATAGTAACTATTTTTCAAATAGGGAACTGATACTGGCAGTGGCATCAAGTATATGACTTTCCTCATTCATCTGAAAAACACATTTGGCCAAGATGCAAGGTCATGTTTTCCTATGCTCACTGGAAGCGCAAGGATGCACACTTCTAAATTCTTCAGGAATTTAAAATTCTTTAGAAATGTTGCCTGCATTAAGCATAATCCATCCAGTTGCTCCTGTCATCATCCCCCAAGCTCACGGGAAATGTAGGCAAAGGGAACATTTCTTACATGATCCCCTTGCCTCCCATTCACCAGGCAAGCAACCATCCAAACCTTTGGGTTTCTCCACAGCTTCTGGGCATGCACATCTGCTGTTAAAATCTGTTGTAAACATACAGACTGTCATCTAGCTCAGTCCTCTGAAAAAAAAAAAAACAACATGCCATATGCATGAGCAAATTGGCATCTAAATACCAGCAATGACTTTTGAAAATAACATCTCTGCACTTCAGGCCCTCATTCATAAAATCCAAGTAAAATTTTTTCCCACATAAAAGGGATGTTGGGGAGATAAATTCAGATATACTATGGTTAAGTGAGACATGAAAGTCCACAATGAAGTAATTAACTTCACATTCAGAGCAGGATTTGACTGGTGTACAGTAAATAAGACCTGTGACCATGTTGTTGAAGATAAGAAGGACAAATGATTATTCCCTGACCACTCACCATCTCATGAATCACATAATGTCCCATGAGTCAGACCACTGAAGTTTATATCATACCAAAATATATACACAAGGAAACTGAAATATGTTACATAAACTAGATTAATTATGGCATTTGCTCATGATAGAAGAGTCTTATTTTTTACCCTTATGGTTCTTTTAAATTTCCATGTCTTTACGCATACGGAGTATACCCACTTCACATAAAACACATCCTTGCTTTGTTATTGAATCACATGATTATTTTTTCTCAAGAGATAAAATTTAAGTTATATATATGTGGAAAAGTGGTACCTTTTACATGTCAGATATTGAAGTACCACCAGACCAAATTGAAAGTCAAATCGTGATTGTAAAATGCTTCATGCAGAAGCATTGTTTTTTAGCTGCTTTACACCATGCCCCACATTTTGGGAACAGCCTAATTAAAGACAAATGCCAAAGAGCCTCTTTTTGGCTAGACTCCATCTTGGGAAAGGATTAGACCTAACTACACAGGTGGCTGTTCTTCCTTTATGAGGCTCAGCTTGTTTTGCAGCTAAAGGCTCAATGCTTCTCCCAGTATGTCAGATATAACATGATAGGATGTGCCTTTAGGGGGTTCTTATGCTTCATGTTGGTGGAATTAGTTGCCATTGGGAATTAGCAAGTACAATATATTAGTTTTGTCAAGGCTGCTTTAAAAATAAACCAATCCGCCTATTTTCATGGAGAAGCTGAGATACCTTTCACATTAGTGGCAACTTTCTTTTCTTTCTTTTTGACTTACGCAGAAGGTTCCCTGTAGTTTTAATGTCACCATTCATATTCCTTTTGATCTAATTGCTTAATGTAGGACTCATTGTTTTGATACTTCCCTGTCACTGCTCTGACCTCTGCCTCCCTGGTGCTGCTGAGCAGGAACAACAGGAGTGTGGTGAGGAGCAGCTGCTCATCGTGTCTCTGATTGAGATTAGTGGGGATTTTTGCACCTGTGCTCATACTGACAAGGCTGGTCTTAACAAACACCCTTTATCACTGTAAGCTGACAAGTATCTACAGACAGGACAAGTCTCTAGGTGCAGACAAGCTGTGGCAGAGATGGGGGGTCATACTGGAGATGGTTATGGATTCTGACAAGTTTTGCAATTTCCATAGTCTAGCAGAAAGAGGAGGGAAGTGCAGGAAAAAAGTGCTGCACCACCCACACAGAAAACAGAAGGACCTACATCACAGAAATTAGAGCAGAAGGTTGGTTGGAAGTAGGGCAAGGCTCTCACATTCTCTTGGGTTGAGTCTTTCTGGTCTAAGCCACAAAAACTCTCCTCAGGTGACACTTTTGACCCACACTGAAGGGACAGAGAGGATTCTCAGCCACCCTTAAAAGAAGGCTCAGTTGCACTTGCAGCACTGACTCAGGCCACTTGACTGTGCAAGGTTCAGGAACGTTACAAACAGGCAGCATGGATGAGGCCACCTTATTTTGGGGAGAGAAAATGAGTTTAGCTGCAGGGACACAGGCCATGCCACTTATCTTGAAGGTTGAAGGATATCTCCTGTCCATGTGTGTTTCCTTCTATGGCAAGAGCCTAAGAACAAAACCATGAAAATAATTGACAAAGTGTAAGGGATATATAATACATAATTTATATGCCCTTTGGTTCTCTGTCTCAGAATACATTTTCTCCTCACTGTACAAGGCAATAAGAGACCACACAGAAGTACCACAGCTGCTGGTGATACCACCATCACACAGGGCTAGCACTGGGGGGATGTCTCCACAACACAGGCTCTAATTGCAAGACTCAGATTAGGGCCATGTGAGATGTATCAGTTGCATGTCTTGCCTGGCACCAGAGAATCAAACAAACAAACAAACAAAAAAACAACACAATATTTTGTGACCTTCTGAAAAAGTATCTTTGTGATGCCAGAGATGAGGAACTTCACAATGCCATTTGATAAAGTCATTTTCCCAGGTTACACTCAACCAGTATCTAAGACATTGCACCATTCCAGCAAATATCACAAAGGTACATCTCTTTTTTCTTTATTTTATTTTATTTTATTTTATTTTATTTTATTTTATTTTATTTTATTTTATTTTATTTTATTTTATTTTATTTTAATTTTTTAAATATGTATACAAATGTGTTTGAACAAAATAGCAGTATAGACTGAGATGGCCATATGCTTCCTTCACTCTCCAGGACATGGACCTACCACCATCTTCAAGGGAGGGCCACTAAGTGTCAAGTCAATAGAGAAAGGAACACACATGCTCTTTTCTCAGGCTACCTCAGCCATTACAGCTCTAGCAAAAAGAACAGCCCATGCCAGGTTGAACTGCATGAGAAAATACAAATGAAAGTTAATCCATTATAGCAGAGATTGGGACCAGAGCAGCTAAGATCCTGCCACAGGCAGGAGGGCCCACTGGCTAACAATAGCCTTCAAATGTGTCTTCACAAAGAGAAGATTCTTTTATCTGCCTCCTGCCAGGTAGGCAAGTGAGCCGAAATTTAGCAGCACGTCTTCTAAAGATGCTCAACAGAAGCCTCACTGCAGAGATTTAGATGAAAGCAATACCACCTCTTCAAGGCTGGAAGGTCCAATTTGGTGGCAGTCACTTTGCAGCCTCTCCAAAGCAAGTCAATGGTCTCATCATCATTCCTGGGAGGTCTCGACAGGCAAAGCCAACAGTGACACTGGTCATGCTGCTAATTTGTCTGGAGAGATGCCACGTGCTAAATCCTTTCTGTGTCTAAAAGGTTTTTAGACCAAGCTAAGTGGTGCAGTTGACATGCCTGAGGGATGGGATGCCATCCAGAGGGACCTGGACAAGCTGAAGAAGTGGGCCCATGCAAACCTCATGAGGTTCAACAAGGCCAAATCCAAGGTCCCATACCTGGATTGGGGCAACCCCCTGATATAAATCCAGGCTGGGGATGAAGGGCTGGAGAGCAGCCCTGTGGAGAAAGACTTGGAGGTGTTTGTGGTTAAAAAGCTGGACATGAGACAGCAATGTGCTCCTGCAGCGCAGAAGCCAATTGTATCATTGGCTGCATCCAAAGGAGCATGGGCAGCAGGTCAGGGAGGTGATTCTGCCCCTCTGCTCTGCTCTGGTGAGACCCCCCTGCAGTGCTGGTCCAGCTCTGGGTCCTCAGCACAGGACACACATGGACCTTCTGGAGAGGGGCGAGAGGAGCCACAGAAATGGCTTGAGGCTGGAACAGCTCTGCTGGGAGATCAGGCTGAGAGAGTTGGGGTGTTCAGCCTGCAGAAAAGAAGGCTCCAGGCAGCCTTGCAGTATTAAAAGGGGCCTACAAGAAAGATGGGGACAGACTTCTTAGCAGGGCCTGTTGCTGTAGGACAAAGGGTGACAGTCTTAAACTAAAGGAGGGGAGATTCAGACTAGACATGAGGAAGAAATTTTTTGCAGTGAGAGTAGTAAAATACTGGCCCAGGTTGCCCAGAGAGGTGGTGGGTGCCCCATCCCTGGAGACATCCCAGGCCAGGCTGGATGAGCAACCTGAGCTGGTTAAGATTTCCCTGCTCATGGCAGGGGGGTTGGACTCAATGGCCTTTAAAGGTCACTTCCAACCCAAACTATTCTATGGTTCTATGATTCTATGATACATTGAACCAGAATCTGGAGCCATGTTTTTCTCTCAACCTTGGAAAATATACTTCCTCCCCATTATTAACTTTTCCCTGCCCTCCATGTAACATTTCTCCTAACCCATTACTTCACCGTATTGTCAGTGGCAAGGAGACTGGGGTGACCTTAGATGCTTCCACTGTGCACAGGGACAGTTTTGGTGTCCCTCTTTTTGCAGGCTTGGAGAAGAGCAGTCATGGGGCTGCCCAACTGTGGGTGCAGTGCAGCTGAGCCACTGGGACATCACACCACAGAGAAAGGCATCTGCTGGGTGTAGGATCTTCAGCTCCCCGATAAAACTAATATTGCATTTAGACATCATAGCATGGGGCTTTTTTGGGCACAAACTTAAATCTGGGTTTGCAGTATTAATAAAGTCATAAATAAGTTTTCATTCTTCTTGTTCTGTCTTCCCTTTTGATTAAGCCCGGGAAAGTTCCTTGGCGTTTCTTAGAAGGCAATGCTTAAATTTATTTATCATGGGAACTTACAGTCTTAACTAACCTCGCAGTTATGTCTCTCATTACAACTGCTCTTCTGATGTCCCAGCTTAGATCCCCTCATGCTTCGTCTTCTGAGACACTGAAGAGCTGAATAATCTATTCCGGTAAATGAATTAACTTTTAAATAAGCAGATGATATATGATGAGAGTCAAGATGTCAAAATTTCATCTTAGTGTCTGCAAGCAGGACTGAGAAGAAAAACATGTTGTAGGATCTCTCAAAGTTGTTTGGCTGGTGGACTTCAGCATATATCATCAACACAGCCATGACTTTGGTTTTTCTAGATAGCGATGCTTTTTCTCTGCAGTTCTTCCCTGAAGCCCTCACATTAATATCCCTGGATCCTTCAAGTGCTTTTTAGTCATTAAACATGAAATTTTATTATATTAAATTTTACAGGCTACATAGTTTTATTTTTTCTTGTCCTTTACCTTGTCTTACCTGGCTGGAGAAGTATAAAATGTTTCAAGAGAAAATGTGTATGTATTAGTATTTGAAGGACATAAATAAACAAGAAGGGATATCTAGAAGTTGTCATTGGGCTTGAGAGATATTTTTCTTCTGAATATATAGTTAAAAAAAAAAATAAAAATCAGAATGTGTTAGCAACAGCAAAAAGGCAAATGGAGTTTTGCCCAAAACAACAATAAAATAAATTAAAAGAAGCAGTGAGATAAATATTTCTGCTTTTATGTTTCAAAAGCAAAGTAATTGGAAAGTTAAACAACTATTTCCATATAAAATTTTGAAGTTAAGAAATTAGAGAAATTAAAATTAAAATGAAGAATTTAGTTTGACTTCAGTTTTTACTTTTATTTTGTAGTGAACCAATAACATCATTTTAGATTTTATTTTGGCTTGATCTTATCTTTTGCTGTTTGTTTTGATCTATTTGAAACTAAAAATGCCCATTATTTGCACAAATGTTGGAAAAAAAATTGATCAAATAAAATACTGATAAACAATGAGATCAGTAGGATTCTATACCAGGAAATGACTGTATTAGTGATCTTGAGTAAAATAAGGAATTAAATTATTAAAAAATAATTTCTTCTTAGCTTTCACCACCACAGTGTGTCTGGGGGACAGATCCCTACAGGTGCCAAAAATCCACCATAATTTCAGCCATTTTAAACCAGACCACATATAGACATAATAAACCTTTATATACTGAAGTTCTAAAATGTGATACAATTCTAGTGATAGTAGTGGGCATTTTCTCGGCATCAGTCCTTCAAACTGACCTTTGAATGATCCCCAGTTTTAAATTCACTGCAGCACAATTTTTTTAGCTATAATCTCTATTACTTATTTCTGCACTCACAGGAATTGCTGCAGGTAAATGTTTTGAGTGTTTTTTTCCTGTGTAAAAGTGTAATTCTGTAGTTTGATGTGTCAGCTCCAATGCTATCAGGAATCATTCAAATAAGTATTTGCTACAGAACTCCTATTGACACCTCCCATACTACTCCAGATGCCCTGTAAACTGTCTTCGCTACATAATTTAAAAAGCTGACACCTTTTTTTTCTACAGCATCCTTCTTTAGACATTAGTGTACTATTTTCATAACGTAGTCTTCCCTTCTCCAGTGAAATCACGGTGATTTTTGCCATTTATTTCCATGGTCACATGACCTGGCCAGAAGGCTTGACTATGTGGATCTCATTCTGGGTGACATCTGATCCGTGTTCTAACACTGCAATAATGCTGACCTAAAATCAAGGTATTTCTGGGAATTCCTCATTAATGTCTTTTCCAAAGTGTCCCTGCTCTAAGCCTTAGGTCCTTAAACGCAACATCTGTCACAGCTCGCTCCACTAAATACACAGCAGCGATGGTTCCAGGTCAAGGTTGGAAAGAAATGTGATTTTTACGTGCTTTAAAGCTTCATTATGCCCTGGAAATTTCTTGGCAAGGTTTAGATTGCATGTTTCCCTCTCTGAGATAAACCCAAAATGTTAAAGTTTTGGGTTTAATTTCCAGATACATTTTTGTTTTTGTTGTTGTTTTAGTTAGTTAGTTAGTTTTGGGTTTTTTTTTTTCCTCTGCTTTATATATGAGATTATCTAGGATAAGCAATATCAATTAAATAATCTTTTAACTGCTTCATGGGTAGCCGTCAGCTTAGACATGAATGACATCAGACAGAGGTGAGATGCTCATCTTGACCCCATAGATGCTCCAAACTCTAATTGTTTCCGAGAAGCCACAAAAATGCTGATGAGCTGATGGCAATGATGATGGTGGCATTACATGTTTGGAGGAAGATTTTCAAAGGTACAAAAGCACAGCCACCTTACTGAAAGCTAATGGGGTATAGCATTTTATATCTGCTTTGGATCTTTGAAGGGCTCTTCTTTCTCAATTAAAACAATTGTCTTCCTGCGGACTTACTCTATGTAGATCTGTTACCCAAATAAGCCCCCAAATTCAGCAGAAATTCCATGGGTAGACAAGTTCATGATCATGCATCTGCAAAAATAATTGGGATTCCAGGTGTTATCTTGAGACCACCAGCACATGTCAAACAGCATCTAGGCAAATACATTGAATAAGACTGAGAAGGAAAACCACTGTGTGATTCCTCCCCAAAATCCAAAGCCTTTTTGGATGCAATATTCGTCCAGATTTCCACTCCCTTTGTTTCTAACCGAGGTATATTTGAATTTAAGCTAGCTTTGCAGGTACTGCACAGCAGTAATAACCAATGCTGGAAAGCTACAAAGTTATGTGAAGAAAGCATTTGCACAAACCATAATCCTGGAGAAATAAGAGTTCCCCTATACGACTTAGCAAACTCCAGGAATTTATGCTTTTTTTTTTTTTTTTTCTTCCAATGCATAAAGAAGATGCACATTCTGTATTGGGCATTCATTGCTTTCTACTCTTCCCCCAATTCCTAAAGAGCATGCTTAAAGTGAGAAAGATATTACATGAGTGGACTGCTGGCATTTTTCCCGGCAAGGATCTGAGTACTGGCAGTTACCCTGAACTAAGAGGGACATTTCTATTTTGTCCCTTTCTGCTTCACTTAAAGAAGAATAAAAACATGCAGCAATGAAAAGAATCAAGAAACCAACTAATCCTGCAGCTAATTCTACTTCAGAGCCCTGCTGTTGCACTCAAGCACATGCTATAGTGTTCAAGCCGCTCTCTCATTTTCCCGGCTCTCTCTGAGTAACACACGGCGATGTTGTAGACCAGGTGGTGAGGATGGAGAGCAGCTGCGCCCAGGCCTGAATCTGAGCAAGCAGCTTCATCACCAAAAGGTTTTGCACAGAAATTGCTCCGTATCTGTGATCAGCATCGTTGCCTTTGTTTATACGTTGTTTGATGTTGCTATAACTTCCAGAGGCAGAGTGATTAGACTGGTATGCAGCTTTCTGTATGAGTGCGTACTGTGAATTTACAGGCTAGCTTAATGATATTTTCTGGTTTGTCCTCTAGTCATTTTCTAATAATTACTATCATTACATTTGCCCTTTTGGCTGCCAATGAGCACCAAACTCAGTTTTTCAGGTAATGACTTTATGATGCCTTTCCTAATCAAGAGTTGCTAATTTGAACTCTGAAAATGAATACACATGTTTTCTGTAGTTTTTTGCTATACATCTGGATCTATTTTTGTCAACATTTTATCCTTTTGTGCAGTCATTGAGATTCTTTGAAGACTCTTTAGTTCTAAATAATCCGAATAGTTCTCCATCGGCAATAATTTTACCAGATCATTACCTCCCCCCTGTAAGAATATTATGCACAGCACAGCTAAAGCTCCTGCTCATAACTTCATCATGAAAATTAATCACCTTGTTTCTGATCTCTTTTGTTTCTGATATTTTCCTCATAATTAGTTGCCAACCTTCTCTCTTACACTGTGACAACTTTAACACCGGTGTGAACGCATTTCTTTGTAGAGCACTAAGTGAACCAAAGTACCCTGTGACAACCATTTGTTCTTGCCTGTATATTTTGGGACCTGATTACCTGGATTTAACCCCCTGCTTTTTTAAAAGTCCCTTTTTTGCTGTGCTTCACTTTTTCCAGCACTGCTGAGGATCCCTTTGAGTCATTATCCTGCTGGATTGTCATTTAAAGTTTGTAACACTGGAATTATCTCAGCCAGGCTGAGAAAGTCCCACAAAAGGAAAACAGAAAGAGACAGAATAAGAGCAATGCAGAGAGGATATGACAAAACTCCGGATAACAAACAGCATATGGAATTGCAGACATATGTTGAAATAAAACCAGATAAACAGACAAGGATGCAGTTTCAGTAAAGCTCCAAGGATGTGATTTCCACTTCTGTAGGCCATTCTGCTTGCATGCATCCAGTCACAGCTATCTAAAAAATACATTGTTTTGCTCATCCAAATCTTGCCGTAAAACATCTGACGGTTTTTATAACATCAAGCTGAGTTTATTTGTTTGCTGGGCAGGAGCTTCTTCTGGAGTCTAACATACTGAATTATGGGGACTGACTGGGTCAGTAAGATATTCCCATTGCCTCAGTGCGATAAATGATTAAACAACAATAATTTTGTTGGAGAAGCATGGTAATCAATGTAGGGTTCATCCTCGAAAAGGAAAGTCACTCTGAATTAATATCTGCACTGCTCCATTCCTAACAACATGTACTTTCACTTCCAAAACATTTTAATTTGAATTTTTATGAGTACAGGGCTACTATTTATTGCTCAAGGTATAATACTGTAAATAAAGGGTACAAAAATGTATATTGTTATCTCCCTTGTTATTCAAAATTTGGGTGTCTGTTTTGTGTGCCTAGATAAACAGACAAGTTGTGTCTTGATGTTTACTAGTGTGTGAAATTTTGTCTGTCTTAAAATAAAGGTAATCATAATTTTCAGTGGCAACCATCAACTTTGGAGGAATCAGGTTTAGGTTTTTTCTTCTTGCCCAAGTCTATCTGTGTAAGGCACAGATAAGAATAACTACAAATTGAATAGGACCTCTGAACTCTGACAATGAATACATGATAACTGCCTCCAACTACAGCTCTTTGCTATTTTAATATTTTTACTAGACCCACGGAACTGTTGTGGAAATGGTAAAGTATGTGATCAGTCTTCGAAATCTATCATGTTTGCAATTGTGTTCAGTTATATGAAAACCTGAAAACTATGTGATTTTTACCTCATGACAACAATACTCAGACAAAGCTGGTATCAAAGTAATTGTATATGAAATTACTTGGAAGCCTGAAGTTGAGTAATTATAATGCCTCAAAACAAACATTTTTGGTCTACGTCTAAATCAAGAACTGGAAATCATTCTCTGTGTGTCATAAGAAGCACGGAAGCATAGAGCAGTCCAGGTTGGAAAGAATCATAGAATCACAGAACGTCCTAAGTTGGAAGGGACCCACAAGGATCATCAATTCCAACTCCTGTCTCTGCACAGGACAACCCCACAGTTCACACCATGTGTCTGAGGACGTTGTCCAGTCTCTTCTTGAACACTGTCAGGCTTGGGGCCATGACATCTCCCTGGGGAACCTGTTCCAGTGCTCCAGCACCCTCTGGGTGAAGAACCTTTTCCTCATGTCCAACCTAAACCTTCCCTGGCACATCTTCCTGCCATTCCCTTGTGTTCTGTACTAGTCACTAAAAGGATCATCTGGTCCAACCTTTTCAGGGAAAGGAGGCCTAGGTGAGATCATCTACCACCACGTCCCACGGCAGCCTGAAAACCTCCAGTGATGGGGACTCTACCACATCCATGGGGAGGTTGTGCCAGTGATTTATTTTTCTCACTGTAAAAAATTTCTTTCTTATATCAAGATGAAACGTCTCCTGGTGCAACTGGTACCCATTGCCCCTTGTCTTGTCCATGTGGCTCCTTGTGAAGAGAGAGCCTCCATCCTCTTTGTAGCCAACCTTTAAGTACTGGAATACTGTGAAGAGGTCCTCCTTGAGCCTTCTATTCTCCAGGAAGAGAAGGCCTTAACTCCTTCAGTCTTTCCTTATTATTTTCCTCATTATTATATTTCCACTTTTATTAGAGTTCTAATAAAAGTAAGCCTATATTTAATAGCATGCTGCTCCTGTTGGCACCTCTTTAAACCTCTCATCACTGTTGTAGAGCTATAAATGCGGTTTGTCTTGCTCTTTTTTTAGCCAGAGAGGATCACAGCATCCACCTTGATACTGAAAAGCTGCTTTTAATTCACTTCCTGTTTCACAGACCATGTGTATCCCTTCCTCACCTTCCAGGACTAGCTTACACAGAAACTTTCCAACCACCCACATTAAACAAGATGTGAAATAAAGGATACTTTGGGGATCATTTGTTCTGCTTGTATGCTCTGCTATTCCATCCTTTTTTTTTTTTTGCATGGGATGTTAAATTTATGCTGATTAAAGTTGAAAATTTATTTCTGCTGCAATTGAGTGCTTGCAGGATCCTTTTCCTACTATTTCCTTTTTTTCTTGGAGTCAGAAAGCAGTAAGTTTTACTAAAGGGAAGGAAATCTTGCTGAAGGGACCTCATCTAGGGTAGTATGTATGTTTCTCTGATTCCTCAGTGTACGAATCTACCTGAACCATTACATCATTGTACTCCTACCTCACCATAATTGGAATCAATATTACTTAGAACAACATTTCATTAGAATTTTATGCTCCTAATTATAATATATAATGCAGCTTTTGGACTGCCTGTTCCTTGCTTGCCGATTCAAGTGCCCTTGCCAAGGTAACCTGTAAACTGCATTATATAGGATTTATTACATAATTTCCTTTGTGAATATAAGGTGATTATCACCTTCATTACTAGTCATAGATGTATGTGCTATTGTATTTTAAGTGTGTTAGTGCCTTCCACGTGGCACATGGTAATTTACAATTAGAATCACTTCCCCTTAATCGTTATAGTACAGTCTATTAGCAAATTGCATTTCCTAAAGCCTAATTATTTTTTTTAGTCATCCTTGAAACACAAGAATGTTTTGTGCTGATTTTTAGCTGGGATAGAGTTAATTTACTTCATAGTAGCTTGTATGGGGCTGTGTTTTTGATTTGTGCTGAAAACAGTGTTGATAACACAGTGGTGTTTTAGTTACTGCTGAGCAGAGTTTACACAGGGCCAAGGTCTTTGTTGCTCCTCACACCACCCCCCAGCAAGTGAGCTGGGGATGCACAAGGAGCTGGGAGAAGACACAGCTGGGACAGCTGACCCCAAATGACCAAAGGGATATTCCACACCATATGACAACATGCTCAGCATATAAAGCTGAGGGAAGGAGAAGGAAGGGGGGAACTTTTCGAGTGATGTTTGTCTTTCCAAGGAACTGTTCCATGTGATGGAGTCCAGCTTTCCTGGAGATGGCTGAACACCTGCCTGCTGTTGGGAAGCAGTGAATGAATTCTTTGTTTTGCTTTGCTTGCATGTGCAACTTTTACTTTACTATTAAGGTGTCTTTATCTCATCCCATGAGTTTTCCCACTTTAACTTTTCTGATTCCCTCCCCTCTCCCAGTAGCAGGGAGTGAGTGAGTGGCTGCATGGTTCTTAGTTGAGAGTTGGGGTTAAACCACAACAGGTTTCTTAATGATGGCTGTTTCACTTTTACACCAATCCCTGTTTTTTCCCTCCCTGTGATCACCCTTGAAATCTGAAGGTACTAACCCAGAAATGCCCAGGTTCTTTTGGTGTAAAACACAAAAAATACCAGGTCCTAAGACCTAGGATGACACTGAAAAAATACAAAAACTAAATCAAACTGCTCCTTATCTTACTCTTTCAAATTCGATTATTTGATTCTGTGCAGACAGTATCACAACTGAAAAGCAAACTTTTAAACCAAATCTAAATGGGAGAGAAGCTGGTACCTCATGCCTTTAAGTATTTTTCTCAGTGTTTTAAAACTCAATGCTACCAATTAATCACCACTGTCATTCAAGTGACACACTCTGTACAGAATGTCACTATGCTCATTGCTATAATGCAGGCTCCTTCCCAGTGGAATAGAGAACACATTTAGAGGAATAAAAGATAATATTTTACTATCTGTGTGATAACATATTTGTTCTCTTTTAACTTCAGTCTTCTTCCCATACAAAAAGTTTTCTTGGATGTTTTTTATACTTTTCTATGCATATGCACTTCTTATTCTCCAATTTTTCAGGCCAGATTTTAATTGTCGGTAGATTTTCTGTTGCTCAGGGGGTTGGCTCATATCACAGAAGTTAAAAGAAAATTTTTAAAAAGTAGACTATAATTATCTGCCCTCAAATATGATCCTTGGGAAAATGCCCTGGGATCTCTTAATGACTAACAGTTTGACAACTCAATCTACAATACCTGTGTTTCCCTAGAACATTCAGTTAATATTGCTTCAGAAGGAAGAACACCATATTTTGAATCAAAGACAATACTCTTGTATTCATTCTTCTCCAAGCTTCTGGTCAACAACAGCAAGGAATAAAAAATAAGATCTAACACTGAGTAACTCCACAGTGTAAACCTGTCTGCAGGCCTGAACCTAAGAAATCATCCTCTGAAGCCTTCTGCATGACAGTGAATAGATCTTCACTCGTGAGAATGGTTTGGAAAGTGATCACAGAATCACAGAATCGACTGGGTTGGAAAAGACCTCAGAGATCATATAGTCCAACCCTTGGTCCAACTCCAGTCCATTGACTAGATCATGGCACTAAGTGCCATGTCCAATCTCAGTTAAAAAACCTCCAGGGATGGTGAGTCCACCACATCCCTGGGCAGCCATTCCAATACCTGACCACTCTCTCTGCAAAGAATTGTTTTCTAATATCCAGCCTAAATTTCCCCTAGCAGAGTTGAAGCCCATGCCCCCTTGTCCTATTGCTGACTGCCTGGGAGAAGAGACCAATCCCCAGTTGGCTATAACTTCCCTTCAGGTAGTTAATGATGGTGGAGCTGAACAAGTTGTGAATTTTGTATTCAGGCCTATGTGTTTGTTTTGTGTTTTCTTTTTTTTTTTTTCATCAGAAAAGTTCTGAATGAGTGAAATTGAACAAATGAGCCCTGAACAGATATTCTGGTTCACTTATCTCCCCACTGCAGTCTCCACTCAGCTCAATAGCAGATTTTCTAATCTCTGTTTCACCAGAATTAACATCGAGGAATGATGGGATGCTCAGTCAAGATTGCAAGGCAGACTCTTCCTTTCCTTCCCTTTGACATTTAGAGATTTAATCCTTTGCAATCTGTGTGTGTCTCACTGTCCACTACAAGCTGGTTTAACCCTTTGCTAGTCTCATTTAGCTTTTTTGAAACAGGACTGACAAAAAAAAAAGACAGTTACAGAATCTGTTTGAACACAGAGCCCATTTAACCCTTTGCTAGTCTCATTTAGCTTTTTTGAAACAGGACTGACAAAAAAAAAAAGATAGTTACAGAATCCGTTTGAACACAGAGCCCAATCCATAGACTGTCTAATGGTCTGTAACAAAAGCACATGAAAGGGAAAGGAGGGAAAAATATATACAAAGCAGAACTTGCATTTGGGCCAATGCATTAATTTATTCACATTTATGGGAAATGAATCTACAAATCCTTATCAGCTGGAACCTTCCAATTTTCTTGATGGATTTACAGATAGTAGTTTTATTCACTCTGAGGCTCCCCTTAGGAAAATGAAACACAAGTGCTTTGTGGGTTTTGTCAGATTTCTTTGCCAACAAAAACATGGAAATGCTGAAAGAGAGGACACAGATTGACTTACATTATCTCTAAGTCAGAACAAGTGCCCCAGCCCAGGAATTAAATATATAACTATTCATGGTCAAGCTGAGCTAACTTGGGTTCCTCTAGAGCTCCAGCTGCATGGTAGAAGAATCCCATTTGTCTCCTTTTGTAAGACAAGTTCTCCACTATCTTAACCCTCTTAGTCATGTATTTCTACCTCTGCTCCACCTTCCTAGCTTGCATTTATTCCTCTTAGCCATTAGTACATGCTGTATTCCACAGGGAAATCCTGTCATCACCTGTGTAATGTCATTTTTCTTTGTGTATCTCAACTGGAAATAGATCAGTTGATAAACCCCTCATGAGCACATCACATCAGTGCCTCACAGCTACCCTTCCATCAGTCGAGTCACTGGATAATAGCATCATTTCTCTGAGTGTCTTTGCATTTTACTGGCAAAAATAAGCTTCATTTTTCTGCAGTATCACTGTAAAGAAAATAAGATGGATTCTGCTCTGCCTCCCATATAATGTACTGTATTTTTTGCCTGAGTACCTGTGACAGGATGTACTATTAGTAATGAGATGTGATTCAGAAAGAATAGGTGGATTGTCACATACCAGGCATGATCTGGTCTGTATTGAATAACAAAACTTTCAACTGACAGCTAGAAATGTCAGTTCATTTTGTAGGAGTGATTTTTCCTTTCTCTTTCCAATGGAGATTTTCTATCGTCGGATTTCACTGCAACGTGATGTTAAACTCGTCATAGTACTGAAGGAGCAACTCTTGTGTGTAGGAATGGCAAGTGAAAGTGCTAAATAACCATGAATCTTGATGTTCTGATCAAATTTTAATTAAAAGGAATATTTTTATTTTCTCTGTTCTAAATAATCCCCTTTAACACTTAAATAGTAAAGTGAGATTGGAGAGAGTAAAACCTGTTGTCTCTCTGTTCCAGTTGCATTCTCTGACTTCATGTGAAGAGCGAGAGGTTGGTAAGTATTTCATAGAGGTAGGAGAGATAAAAGGCACTATGGAATGTATATGTTGCACAGTTGCAGGTATTTTAGAACACACAGATGACCACCTATAATGGACACACTCACCCATCTGTGATACTACCATGTAGAAAAATAATTGTTTGAGATGCTGAAAGTAAGAAGGAGGATGTTAACAAAGTACAAACACATTCTCTTCCATTCCAAGAAACAGCAGTAAGGTCTCATTAAATATTAAGCAAGTCAGAAACTGATGTCACTTGTCACAATAATACTAGAGATATTTATAAAACTCTTAATAAAAAAGTACTACTGAGTTTTCCTGGCCAAACATTTAAAAAAAATAAATCCTTGTGTAAATGCAATCAAAATTCATCTTCAATGTTTTAAGATCAAAATCCATAGCTTCTTGTACAGAAGAAGGCAGTCCTGTGCTAACTGCTCTGTTTGACAGAATAGCAAGGATTAAAAGAAAAGACCAGATAATATATATGGACAAATGCTAAATGCTTAGCAATAGCAATGTAGGACCAAGGAATTATCTCCTAACAGAAGCAATGCAACCCTCTTTGCTTTGTTCTTCTAAAGCTGGACTAAATAGATAGTAAAAACAACCTTATATTTTAGAGGGTAATGGAATAGATGTTCTTTTTTCACCTCTGAAGCCTTTTCAAAACAGGGTTGTATAAAGATAGCTTGTAAGTAATGGAACATCTAGTACGGTACAAGTATCTTATATGGAAATACATTTTTAAGAAGAACAACACAGTATATAGTAGGATTACAAAGGTATTTAAGTCTTCATAGTTATCACTATTTCTTAGTTAAAAAAATAAATAAAAAATGGGACATTTAAGAAATACACAAAAGACTTTGTCCTGGTCCCTTACCAAACTGAATTTTTATCTCTCTAGAGTTTTATTTCCAACATCAAAATTCCTATTTCTTAAATAACCCTGTTTAAGAAATGCATTTATTGGAGTACTAAAAATTAATGACTGAATTTAAAAGCATTTCTGACTTCAACAGATACATAATTGAGGAAAGTGTATCCTCCCAGTATTTGTGCTGGTGTGACTCCCTCGGTTCCAAACTACTGACTACTCTTTCAAGCTACACAAAATATCCCAAATCCAAAAGTTCATAAAAAGAAACAAAATCTGAGATAATTAGAATTTATGGAAGTTGTAGAGTTATTTGAAGGAGATGGCTGAATTCTAAGGAGTTACTGGAGAGGAAAAGACGATTACAGCAAATCTGAGTTCTTTGAGCCAACACATGTTGCTGGGCAAGAGGAATGAGGTAGAATCATTGTTGTGCATTCATGAATTTATTTAGATTATGTAGGCTGAAGGGCATTGGAAATGCTGTCCAGGTTTCCTGTTGGCAGGCAGAACCATCCCAACACAATTAACTCCAAAATCCATTTAATAAAATCACAAATCATGTTTAAAAGCAGCAGTAGGCCTCCCAGATACCCATGGAGCCAAATACAAAGCACAAAAGCCAAATACACCTAAGGGAATTTGGTAAAGGAAGTTCATGTCACTCATTACATTTTTGCTGATGAAATCTGCGAGAAGTTGCAAACTTGATCACTCTGCTGTTCAAGGATGTTTGGCTTTTCTAGGCAACCACATGTCCAGTTTTCTCTCTCTAATTATTCGTATTTGAAACCACAGAAACATGGAATGGTTGATGTTGAAAGAGAACTCTGATGGTCAGGTTGGACAAGGCTTGGAGCAACCTGATCTAGTGCAAGATGTTCCTGCCTATGGCAAGGGGATTGTATTAGATGACCCTTAAAGGTCCCTTCCAATCTAAACCATTCTATGAGGTCACTGGTCCACCCCACCTGCTCAAGCAGGGCCACCTACAGCTGGCTAACCAGGACTATGTCTAGATGGCTTTTGAATATCTCCAAGCAGGGAGACTCCACTTTCCTGGGCACCCTGTGCCTGTGTTCACTCACCATCAAAGTAAAAAAGTATTTCTGGATTTTCAGAGAGAGCATCTTGTGTCTCAGTTTGTGCCCATTGTCTCTGTTCCTGTCCCTGGACACCACTGAAAATGTCTTGGTTCCATCTGCTTTGCACCCTCCCTTCAGGAATTTATATTTATTAATAAGATACCCCCTCAGCCTTCTCTTCTCCAGGCTAAACAGTCCCAGTTCTCTCAGCCTTTTCTCATAAGAAAGGTGATCCAGATCCTGTGACCCTTTGCTGGACTCTCTCCATTATGTCCATGTCTGTCTTCTACTGAGGAGCCCAGACCTGGACACAGTACTCCAGGTGTGGCCTCACCAGTGTTGAGTAGAGGTGAAGGATCACCTCCCTTGATCTCCTGGCAATACTTTGTCTAAGGCAGCTCAGGATATCATTTCATGCCTTTGAAGCAAGGTCCCATTGCTGGCTCATGTTCAACTTGGTGCCCACTAGGAACCCCAGGCCCTTTTCTGTCAAGCTACTTTCCAGAGCGCAGATAGTAGAAGGACTGGGTTTTCCTGAAAAGGCCAACATTTCCCTTAAGGGCATCCAGAACTTGGTTAAAAAGGAGGAAAGATGCAATACTTGAGTTCCAGCTTGGAAAAGGGCAGCAAGACAGACAAAGCGTGCAACCATGTGCGGACGTCAAGCTGTGTGGAACGCATCTGATGTGTGGAAGACAATTGTGTGACAGTCAACAGGATAGTTCATTATGGACATGGATCAACACCAACCCATAACATCAACATGTATTCATGACTTGTCAATCTCCAGCTGAGTATGTACAGTTTTGATTTACCAGTTTAGGAAAATGATTTTTACTAAGAATACCACATCTTCTTGCACTAAAGTAGAAAATAACATCGTATTTGACATTATTCATACAGGGACCCCATTATTATTATTATACAAACTTTGGTAAGTTTTAAACTATGATTTTGTGGCCACAAGTTTCAGGGGTTCATTAGTGTGAATGAGCTCTCCCCACAAACCACATTAAACTGATAAAAATGTGTTTTTAACTCAAGTAGTGCAGTCTATACTCAAAATTGCATTGCTCTCGGTTTTAAGTACTGGCTGCATTAGCACACAGGAGACAGCAAGTCTAGCTGCTGGATAAGGTTCTCAGTCATTTGATGAAGATTATTAAACTATTTAGCCATTATTGATAATATGATTTACCATGCCATTTTGCTCATTATTATCAGTATTTATGTCACTCCTAGAAGTTCAGATCATGGGCAATGCATCCACTAAGCTGGACTCTACCTGGAAACACAAACTTTTCCTCCAATATGTTCCCCAAGCCCCCTAGGAATACAGGTACTGCGGTGGAACACAGCAGGCTTTCACAATTCATAGAGAAAATTAATGAAGAAAAGGAGGCTTAGGGGAGACCTTATCACTCTCTACAACAACCTGAAAGGAAGCTGTAGCATGGAGGGGATTGGCCTCTTCTCCCAGGTAACAAGTGATAGGATGAGGGGAAATGGCCTCAGTTTGCACCAGAGAATGTTCAGATTGGATATTAGGAAAAAAAATTCTTCATGGAAAGGGTTGTCAGGCATTGGAAAAGGCTGACCAGGGCAGTGGTGGACTCACCATCCCTGGAGATGTTTTAAAGACACATAGATGTGACATTTAGGGACGTGGTTTAGTGGTGGAGTTGGCAGTAGGTTAATGGTTGGACTCGATGACCTTAAAGGTCTTTTCCAACCAAACCAATTTTATGATTCTATAAGTATTCCCAGCACGATTTTGTCCAGACCCAGCTAGTACTGCCTAGAAGAACTAACAGCTATGGCTGAATGGTTGCAAGGACTGAGAGCAATGGATCATTCCCCATGAGGATATAGAAACTCCATTCCAGCTGAGCCTTGACATTGTTTGCTAGAATGGATGTCATGCTCTTCTCTATCTAGGAGACAAAAATAAGAGAACATGTGCAAGACAAAACAGAGATCTGTTTATATTATATTATATTATTGACTTTCCAGCATAGCCACATTTCAGATTCTGCTGATATGGGCCTGTGATATGTCTCAGGAGAGGCAATTCTGGCTTAATAAAAATATCAGTTCTTGCAGTAGCATTAATGCTAAACAAAGAAATAAAGGTGTATCTTTGCATTGAGAAGAGTATACTTGCTATCCTTTATTTCACCTTTTCCTTCCACTACCATAAAGTCCAGATGCCTTTTGCAAGCTGGGACTTCTAAGTAGGACTCAGCTGAATTCACCTGAGCTGATGCAGGGCACTGGTTTTGCAAGTTGGCTGATCACAGTGAACCCATGACGGCCCCTCCAGAGCTCCAGGGATACTTCAAAGGAAATGCATTGAGACGGGGGAGGAGGATGGGAAGGAATTTGCATTTTAAATGTGACACTTCCACGAATGAATAATAAGGGATTTGTAAGGCTGGTCACCAAGAATTAGAAGAAAAAAACCCCACAAACCTCGTCATGGGTGCTATAGATAATTCTTCAGGCCTGTTTTCCAGTGATATTAACACATAGTTTCTTCCTGCAGAGGCTTTGTGTAACCAAAACGATTAAAAAGGTACCTCAGTTAAATAGGAAGCTACAACAGGGAATCTGGAGCCAAGAACTTAATCTTATGACACTTGAAAGCTGCCAAAGTGGGTGGCTGGACTTCCATGTGAGGTCTTCAGGCTCTCTTAGGAATAGACTATTCAGGCTAATATTATGAAAATTGGGCCATCTCAATGAACACAACGCAGATTTCAGAATATCCCTTTAAAACCAAAGTGTTGGGGATTTTTGGCTTGGTTTAGTGTTTTAGGGGTTTTTTTGTTCATTTGTTTGGTGTTGTTATTCTTTCTTGTTGTTTGATGTTTTTTCCCTTAAGTTTCAATATTCAGTGTGCAGCAGGTTAGGATACTCATCAGGAGTAACTCAGCAGCATCTCCTCTGTGTTTGGGCCCTACAGCGCTGTGAAAGAAATGGGAGAATAGTGGCACATTCATGGTGAAATTGTGTATCCTTCATTAGTACTGGCCTCATTACTGTAAGCATTTGAATGACTTACAGGAGACAGGATCCCTTACAGCCCTCAAATACTCACTGGCCTTCCAGCAAGGAATCTCCTACGACATTGCATGTACTGAAAAACCAAAGCGATAACCACAGCACAACAAACCCATCCGAAGTAAAAAAAACAAACAACTTGACCACCTGGGAATAAAACAGGAGGAGATGTGGTCTTGTGCATAGCTCTAGTGTGGTGTTTCACTGTGATACCAGGAAAATCGCTTAACCAAGTGCTTCTGCTTTTTCAGGCACTAAAGTACAGTTAATATCATGTGCTTTCAAAAGCATTTGGAGATCTCCAGATGATAAATTGTGCTACAGAGATAGACAGAATGATACCCCTGTTGATTATTATTATTACAGGAAAAAAAAAGGACAGAACTAGGATTGTTTCTTTCTCTGTAGATTCCAGTATCATTTAGAAAGGAGAATAGAAAGCTATTTCTGGAATCATGCAGGGCATAAAATAAATAGCATAGCTCGTATCTCACATTAATTTAGGAATTATTTTGAAATTTAAATGATTAGAAAATAAAGAATTATCAGAACACACAATACTGTGCTTCCAGTAGCTCAAAACAAACTATATATGATGCCATTTGAGCTGCATTTTCAAGGCAAAGTTCAAAGTAAGAGGTCTGAAGCATAAATAAGTGTTTAGACACCTTATTCTAATATTTGCCTTATTTTTGTCATTCTAATGTAACAGAGAAAATAAAATCACTCTTCTGCAGAAATAGCATTTGTTTCTTGTCAGGCTGGACTCCTGTTCATTATGTTGAGCAGATTGTAGCTGTGAATCACATTACATTGAAAAAGGCAGTCGTCCTAGTTTTAAGTACAGACTCCTTGAATATGGAGCTAGATTCTGTAAAATATTTAAACATTTACTTAAGATATCTTAAAGGCAGTTTAGTAGGCACTACAGTATTGTTCCTACTCACTGGTGTTTTCACAAAGCCAAAAAAGAAGTGAACACAAAACAGTGGAACAGTTGGAACAAAGCAGATCCGAAATCTGAACTTCACGCTGGCATGTTACAC